>NC_140040.1:10397080-10514580 GCF_963513975.1 Fringilla coelebs | reverse complement strand
AAGGGGACAAGCTTTAGCATTAAAGTTGGTGCAGGTGAGGCAGCTTTTTTGAGGGCAAGAGTGCCATCTGAAAACCCTGGCTCCATATCTAGCTCATCATGCCTGATCTTGCTTCACCATTTTTTCCCCATGATGTCCACCCTGCGCTCAGAGCTGGGGTCACCTCTGAGGGCATCAGAGGGTAGGCGAGGGTCACCCCACAGGGCTGGGGATGGGAATCTCCCCATGGGACTGTGTCTGCACTGGGGACTGGGTCACCCAGTCCAGAGTTTGGGGACTGCACCGGGAGCAGGGTTACTTGCAGGGCTGAGTGCAGCCCAGCGTTGGAGTCACACCAGGAGTCTGGGGATGAAGTCACCCTGTGGGGCTGGGGGTGGCCCTGGGGACAGACACCCCACAGGTGTCTCAGCAGGTCTGTGGCCATGCCCAGCCCGTGGTGGTGCCAGTTAATCCTCACACAGAGAGAGCTGCTCTCCACAATCCTCTGCTTCCACCTGGTCCCACTCCAGGTGTTTAAGAGCTGGCCCAGCCCAGTCCCTCAGTGTTGCTGGAGGCTGCCCCGGGTCCCTGAAGCTGGGCTGAGTTGAGGGTGGTGTGGGGCCCTTCCCCATGATGCCCAAAGGCTCTGGTGCCTGTGCTGGTGGAACAGCCTGTCCTGGCACTTTTGTGCTGTTCACAGCAGCCCCTGCTCCAGGGGTGCTGCTGCCCTGGGCTGGGTCAGGCTGGGCGAGAGCCCATGGTCACCCAGGGACAGGGCAGGTGCCAGCCACAGCCTCTCTGTGCCAGCAGGCACATCCAGCTTGTCACTGAGCAGGGGGGTGTGAGGGACACCCATCTGTGAGTGATTAACCCTTTAACCAGACCCCATGACTCAGCCCCAGCTGTGGGCAGCAGTCTGGCAGCAGTTTGGGCTGGTGGTGGGCAGCCCCAGAGCACAGGTACGTGGAGCACTGCTGGGACTCTCCCTGTGTGACTGGTAAGTACAGGGTGGCCCAGCATGGCCAGCCAGGTTCTAGGGTGGTGCAGCACTATCCTGGAATGCAGAAACTTTAGCTGTTCCCCTCTGTAACACCTCTGGGAGCAGGTGCTGTCTCTTACCCCTGCTGTTGACCCTCAGATGTTCCCTTTCCATTCTCAGTACCGAGTGTCTTCTAGGTCTTGTTCACATGGAGGTTTTGTTGAATGAAAATTGGCAAGCTTGGCTGATGCACACACATAGGAAGGGGTTACACAAATTTTGCCACCTAACAGAGAGTTCAGACGAAAGAGTTTCACGCTTAAGCTTTCTCTCAAGGTTAAGGAAATTCAAATAATGATGGCAAGAGGAGATGGGAGTCAGGAGGCTCTGGGTTCTCTGAAGGTTTGCATTGAACCTAAAAGGCTAATACAGTATGTCCTTGGATACATGGTCCTCTTTGTCTCTAACAACAGAGCTAGTTACTTCCTGAGCTGAGGGAGGGAAGGGCAAAGAACTGCAGGTGAGCCATGGAGATCAAAACCACAGGCACCAACAGCTCCACTCAAGTGCTCAGGAGTGAGCCTGGAGACAGCAAGTGGCAAAAATGTTGGTGGGGAGACATCTGTGCTACTCCAGGCTGTTTAGGAGTAGTACAGTCTCTTCAGTGAAAATTCATGGTGGGTGAATCCCCGACTCTCCAAAGCAAGGTGAAGTCCATAATTACTGAATAAGTACAGCCTTTAGTAAGTACTAGTGTGAAACAGAGGGAAATGTGAAGAAACTACGTTTTGAAGCAAAACCAGCATTTTTTTTTAAATTTCCATCATACAAAATAATTCTAAAATTCTGACAATACGTATGATGCTTTCTATAAAATCCCATTTTAATCAGTGATGACAGTTTGACATTCTTCCAGCTGCTTAGAAGCAATAGACAGTCAAGCATCTCAGTAGGACATGGGTTGGCATGCTGGGACGTATGTAAGCTTTTACTTTCCTCCCACTCACCAACTTACCATGGTATTCGAAGAATGGGGGGTAAAAAAGCTTTCTGCAGATTTCACACCAGCTTATGCCATCTGTGATTTTAGCTTTGTCTTGCAAAAGTAAAATCTTTGCTTTGAAAGTGCATCCAGATGCTGTCAGCTAATATTATCATTCTCAGTAGCAAGTGAGGATTTTATTTATAAAATGTCCCTGCCTTAGCTAAACAATAAATGATTCTGCACACTTGAGGGACATATAAATAGCAATTAAAACACAGTTTAGAGTAATGCTTAGGCTCTTAAAGAAAGTGACATCAATTTAAAGGAAAGGATAATGTGCTGGGCTGGACATCAATCAAAAGGAGGGAAGAAAATGTTGTCTAAAACAGCATTTAAGTGATGGGATAAAGCCTCTGGGTGAACAGGCTCCAGAACATGGTGGCTGACAGATAAAAGATGCCTGGGTGGAGCCACTGTGCTGGATGAGACCAGCCTTTTCAGATGTGCCCCAGACTACAGTGTCATAAATGTGCCTTATAGCCTGTTTCCTTTGGAAAGAGGTCTCATTGGGTGAGGCAACATAGTCTCGAGTTAAAGGGGATGATTTCTCACTTATTTAGCATCTCTTACTGCATCCTAGTCAGATGTTTTATCCTAATCTATCTCAATCTACCTTAGATATGCCCAAAGTGACCACCACAGTGGTTATTTGCCACTGTATGCTCACCATCTCCTCTTTCTTACTGTTTTTATGTTCTCTACCTGCTACCTTTGGTGAAGTAGGAAAACACTGAAAATCCCTTTTAATAAATGAAAATCTGATGTAAAATATGCCCATTTCCCTGCTGTTCACTGCTATGACCTATTGTGTAGTGTGCCAGGTTATTTCTGTAGCACTCTGCTCAGTCCCTCTGCCTTACTGCTCCTGTCATCTCTTGTTGCTTGTTCTTGTTTGTTCCCTTCTGTTTTTCAGTGGAGTGAGCACCAGTCTGCTCTCCAGTGCAGAGGTTTTTTGTTTAGATTGCAATTCTGTGGAGCAGGACACCAAGTTTTAGCTCACAGGCCTCTGTTTACACACAGAGCAGCTTGTTAACTGCATAAACAATGAGAATAAATTAGATTCAAATTATCAGTATTGTAGTAGCACAAGGATAGGCAAGTAAAATCAATGCTATGTACCTAACCTGCATGTGTAGTTACTGCAATTATGCACAAAAACAATCATTTTGTGGATTGGTAGGGGCATCAATCTTGACATGCACTTGCACAACTACTTAGTGCTCACACAGTTTTAGGCACAAATGCCCCAGAAGTCTGTATGGCACTGGGGATGCTGAAACTGGGCTCTCAGTCACAGAGATTTATTGTTGGTTTATTTTTAGTTACAGAATTGTGTTGCTGGATTGTTTGTGGAATTCATAAGTGTTGTCTGAAGAGTTTTACAAACTCACTTCTCCCCATCTGAGCATGGTATCTTTCAGTTTCAGACAGAGGGTTTGGTATATTATTGCTGGCTATGTACTTCTATGAAGAGTGGGCATTAAGTTGAGGAAACAGCTATAAATAAGTGCAGAATTTGCACCTGCAGATGAAAAGACTGAGAAATCAGGACTACATTTTTGTCATTGTTTATTCCTGCACTTAATGTATTTTTAAAATTAGTTTTAAGTAGCAGAATGCATGAAAAAACAAGAAGACATTTAGATCAAGGAGTTAGAGATCTAATCAGAATGTTGATGACTTATTTACAAGTATTTTCTCAGCCATGTTGCTTTTCTTTAATTTCTACAGGATATCCTTTTCCTTCAAAGTCTCCAGAAATTACAAGACAGGCTGCTTTTCTTTGGGGACTATTTGTTAGGATGCTGACATGATGAATTAGTCAAATAATTGCTGCTAAACTCATACTGTGCCTGCTATTTAAGGTGTTTAGTGTGGGTAAATTGTTCTCTGTTAAGGCACAATCATAGTCTCTCAAAAATGTATAACTTTTGATAAATTTACATCTCTATTTACAATGCTTCTCTTAGCTTTCCTACTATCTAGTGATGTTGTGTGCAGTATAAAACATTACTTGGTTTTATGCTTAAAAATCTCTCTTTCCTCCCTTCAGATTATAGATCCCTGTGGCAAAAAAGGTTCAAATACTTTATTTAAAAATACTGACTTTGGATAATTATCAAAGACTTAGTTTCTCTGAATTCAGATGAGGCATTAACCATGTCCCCAGCTTGTAAATCCAGTTATTAATGAAAATCTGCATGAGTGAACTCTGACAGAAAGTTTGGTGCATGTCTCTGTGGGTTTTTCCAGGGAGGTTGCAGCAGTTGTAGTACTCAGAGAATCCCCAGGGCTCCGAAGATGATTAATAATAACAAAGCTTTCCCTATTGTGTTAGCAGATAGGAAGGAAGGAAGAGTACTCTAAAAAGAGAGTGCATAGAATTTCTGAGTATTGAAGTCCAGGAGCAGAGTTTAACCCTTGCAATCAGCTACCAAATGTCTTCCAGTTACGTGAGGAAGATGAAATCTACTTTCCTCATCTTCACAAAATCTGCCTAGTGGCTGCAGGATTAGATTTCTACACCAAGTATGTGCAGAGGGAAACCAGAGCACTGAGATGGAGCAGCACTTTCAGATGACTTGGGCTGCTTGCAATGCAGCAAACAGGCATACCCACAATCCACTTAGGTTTAGCTTTTTGAAATGTGTTAGAGATTTCTGCTAATGGGTTTTCCCTGTGGGCAGCATTACCAACCTGATTATACAGGTTTTAAGAAACTCTCTTAGGAAGATTCTTTTTCATCATAAGTTTTGACATTGACCTACTAAACTAGGTAATTTAGCATTTTATTTTGTAAGAATGGAAAAGAAAATTGAATATTTCATGACAAGAGAGGGATTATATTAACACTGTTCTTTATAGGAAACCTATCATGTCCGGGGGCCAGATCGTGCTCCTGAGATCTGTGCATCTACATGGAGATCTCAATGCTTGCTTTCAGAGCAGCCACAGGAGTCCTTTGGTTGTGATACCTGCTCCATTACTTGCTGTGGAACCTTCTACCATATATGCTTCTGAATTTAGCTTGGGGATAGAACTGAGAGGTGGCTAAAATACACCTTCCTACTAGAAAATTTCAGTGAAAAGATGCTACATTTTCAAACCACATTCGTTTTTGTAGGGATTTTCTATTTCAAGAGAAACAGGGAGATCATGGCAAAGATGGCTCTGATTGAGTCACCTGGAGCCTCTGAAAAGAGAGCTCTGACCTCCAAAAACCTCAGGGTTTCTCCAGGATTAAGTGCAGCTTTTGAACAGAGGAGGTGAACAAACTTTTGCCTTCTCCCAGTGTGACACATTGCAAGAGAATCTTTGTGAAGAAATTTTGGAGGAGATTGCATCACAGAAAACACAGTCCTAAAGCAAATTGTAAAGATGTGGCAATTTAGCCCTAGTGATTTAATTGCTATATTCCTTTAGTAACAATTGTTCTTTTCTATTAAGGGGTATCAAACATAGCCTGATTAATTGTTGGCTGAAAAACAGGAGTGCTTAATTTCACTAAGGCATGCTACTGGATGTGCTGGAGCTGGGATTCCATGAAAAAACATACACCGAGTTTTTAAACTGGTTTTACAGCAGGTAAATTTTATCAAGATATTCCCCTTTTAAAAATCTCGAATGCTGTAGTACCTGGCCTGCTCCCCTGATGCCATGCTGTGGTTTAAAACAGTACATTTGCCCACTCCAACCTCCCCAGTATTTCATATCTGGTCACAGTTCTTGCCGGTCTGTGCAAAACAGTGTTTTACAACACTGTTGTTTGTTATCTCCTTTGAGCTTTAGAGTGAAATATTCAAACTGTGCTTGCAAGGATTCCATTTGGTAGTCGTTGTTTTACTACTTTTACTAATTTGTTAGTGATTTGCTACTATTGTCGTGCATGGAGTTCAGAAGCACATTACTAACCCTCTAGCTGATCCCAGAGAAAAGTAATGGCTTGTTGGGATTGTGATATTTGATAGTTTCCTTCCTCTCAGTGCCTTCATCTTTGTGTTCTCCTTTCTCTACTTGACTTTTCACTCTGGAGTGTCCAGAGTTGGAGGATTTCCAAGGACAGCAAAGCACTGTGAGGCTGTGCAGTGATTCCATGGTCAGCTGGGGAAGGGGGGAAGCATCTCTAAAGAATGTCCAGAAAACTAGAAAAATAATGTGGTGTAGAGATACACTCTGAGAGTGTATCTTTATGTGTGACCATTCTCACCTGTGTAATTGATGCAAGTATGGAAAATACAATGTACGTGGCCCAGAGGTAACATATCGCTCTTCCGTAATTGTCTAAAAATAACCTGGAATAAGAGTACTTAGAATTTCTGTGATGCCTGTTGTAATGTCTCAGAGCACGTCTCCAGCGTGCCTTTAGTCTCAGAGTATGATTCAAGCGGGAGAAGTTTTGTTCTCCTTTTGGGGTTTAGGTCAGCGCCGGTTGGCAGAGCCGCTGCCGATAACCGAATCCCACATGTGGCCGGTCCTGGGTTCGCAGCATTCTCTGCCTCAAATGCAGGGTTAAGATTTCTTCCTGTGCTCTGACCCCGTTGTGGTGGGTAAACAGGCCAGAGCAGCATGAAAGGGCTGGAAGCCCCGTTTCTGGCTGGGGCGGAATTCCCTCGGCACAGCCCCGCAGAAGAGGCAGGAGGCACCGCACAGGCTCTGCCCCAGATGTCTGCTACCTTTGGTGTGCAAATACTGGGACCCTGATAGGCAGCCAGCACGGAGCCTTTCAAGTTCTCCTTTAGTTCCTGCTGTGTGTCTTTCCCCTCTTACTGCAGAGAGAAGAACACTCTGGTTTTGTTATGTTTGAATTACACTATCTTTTATATTAGAGCAGATCAAAAAAAAGCTAACACCCAAACCATTTTCAGTTTGCGTAGCTATATAAGCAAGTGTTTCATAATTAAAGCATTTAATTAAAATGTACATACGTCCTCGACAAAAGCAAAATTGTTCTGTAGCATTGCTGCTAGCGTGAAGTTTATACAAGACAACATTCAGCAATTTCTCAGCCACTTACTACATAAAAGCAGTTCCAATCCGACATTTAAAATAACCCACAAAATTCTTCATATAAATAAATATTCCACTGGCATAATTTATAAATTACTTTGGTTGAAAATGTTAAATTGCCAAGAAGTCTAACTGCAACTGGTCTGGTTCTTCTGTTTTATGTACACATTTAAAAAAAAAAGAAAAGAGAATGTTGAAACAGCTGAGGTTGGTTTGGTTGAGGGTTAATGTTTGGGTAAGAAGCCTCCAAGGAAAACTGAAGTGCTGAATGAACACCACTCTATGGTAATTAGTGAGTGGTATTTTTCCTTTGGAGTCAGTTGCTGAATCAATGTAATAGCTAGTGATGGGAACGAGGAGGGACAGGATGGAGGAGATGATAAATTTCTCTGTGACATGTAGTGTTGAGATTATGGCCATTTCACTAAAGATATGTATGTGCTTCTAGCAGAAGAAGACATTCAAGTTTTATTACATTGGTACATTGGCTAGAGTTTTATTGGTTTAAGTTAGTTAATTTTTTTTTCTCCTTTTTAAATTTTTTTTTCAATATCCTCAACTTATATATGGGTAATGTGGTACCATCTTAAATGGTTGCTGTCTTCCATATTTGAAGATATATACCTGAATTCAGAGGTTAGTAAAATATTCCCTGGTTATACAGTCATGTCTGTAAAACCTGCAGAGCACTTCAGGATGTCTGAAAAAATATTTGTCATTATATTGAACTTTGAATGTACTCTTCTGCACAGAAACAGAATATTTTTCTTCAGAGATATGTGAAATGTAGATGGATAGATATCTCCTAAAAGTGGGCATGTTAGGAGATAAAAAGGTGAGACTTTGTTTTATTCAGTTCCATTGCTTCCATTCCAAACATCTGTATGGTCTCAGACCTGTTAAAGCAAAGACTCAGTGCATCAGTTGGTGAAAGAATTGTGAACATGTTTCTCAATCCCTTCCAGAACTATCAATCAACCTGTGGCTATCAGAGAGATCAGGTTTTCTCCAGAATGTTCTCTGGCTGTGAGTGGCTGTGATAGCTTCTCACCATCTTTAGGGTTATGCCTTTAGTGCTGTTCCCTTGGACACTGTATTTGCCCCCTTTTTTTGAGGTAGTTTGAGGGGGTTTTATGGTAATGGTTGGCAGAGGTTTGGCAGGGTGCCCAAACTGCTGCTGCACATTTGGGTCCACTGAGGTGGCTGAAGGGAGTCAGTGGCTTTTGGGGAACACGTCACATTCTTAAAACTAGGCATGTGTGAAGCAGTGGGTTAGCTAAGGCTGTAGATCAGGTTTTGTGTATTGTGGCTGTGGACTGTTCTTTCCATCTATTAAAGTGATATCCTGTTTTCCCAAGAATATCATATTTAGGAGAAAGCTAGTCAAGAATTCTTCTAAGTAAAAGACCTTTTTTTCTGTACTTCACATAATAGCAGTTCAGTCGGATAAAAATAGTACAGAAAACAAATTAAACTTACAAATGAGAGGATATTAGACTTTGGTCATCTTAAAAGTTGGTATTGGCCTTTTTTCTGAGAGATTATTTTATTTGTTTGGGGTTTTTTTCTTTTTATTGATCTTCTTCCCCCTCAATGTTGCCAAGGTTTCTCACTGTTTTGTTGTTGCTTTCTCATAAAACTCCCCGCAATTCTTAAGGGAAACATTCTCATTAAGGTCACAGTGGTAAAAGAAATCTTTATGGCAAGGTTAGGAAGTATTTCTAACTATTTGGAGGTATTTTTCAAGGCAATTTATCCTTACAGTGGTCATCTAAAACTAAAATAAAACTCCAAGTAATAAGACCCATTCTTTTCCACAAAACCATGTAGAGTCCTGGACTTCAGCAGGGAATGATACATGAAACTATTGAACGTGGTGTAGAAGAACAGTAAAACCAACTTTCCAAATGGAGAAAAGAGTTTTAAAGCCCTATCTAAACAGTTTGGCTACTTTTAACTTTGCTGATAATTAGTTTGATACAAATGTGCTGATATTTCTCAAAACCAGGAGTGGAAAAATACTTACCTGCATGGAAGAATGACTGCCAAATAGGTTTGGTGCTCACCCTGCTCCCCCCACAGACATGAAGGCTACATTTAGAGGAGGAAATTAAAGAACACAGAGGGCATTCCCAAGCACCAGCACATGGAAAACCATGCTGGGAAGTTCTCAGGGGGGTTCTTGATGAGCTTCTGACCATTGCCAGCTGCCCTGTGCTGAAGCCCTGTGTCTGGGAGCTGGGGCAGGATGGGGTTTGCAGGCAGCCAGTTTGCTCTGATGGTGCAGGGATGTGAGCTGTGTCCACCCAACCCTGGTGCCCTGCAGTGCTCCCAAGCACGTTTAATTTGTTTTACTGGTAAGGCTACTAGAGGTACAAGTGTGTTTCTGTGGGGTGGTTTGCTGTGTTTGGCATCAGAGTAAGCTCCCTCACCTCACAGGAGCATGCAATAATTAGTGTGGAGTTAATAGCACACCTGAATGCTGCAGCTGCTTGTACAGTCACACTGCCATGTAGGCCAGCCCTGTGCTGTACACAAGTAGGGCATGTTTACACTGCTGTTACTAGATCAACACTACAGCCTGTACTACACTGGGTTACAAATACCTGCTCTAACAAATATAATTAGATGAGCATGCAAATGTCTCAGCAGCCTTAGCGGAAGTGAGCTGTGAAGAGGACAGGAGAATATAAGTGATGGCTACAAACTGGACTTAACTGTCTAAAATTCCAGAAAATCTGCAGGAATCCAGTGTTTCATAAATTGGGGTGGGGTTTTTGAAGTATTCAAAGCATATCTAAGTACATTTTTTAAGGACAATTTTTTCTGTACAGATGTTTGTCTTTCAACATTGATGGCATATACTTATTTTTTTAATAATTGCTGCAAGGCTTGTGGGATCTGAAAGCTGGCTGGCAAGCTTTCAGTTTCTTGTATTTTCATTATAAGTGAAGAGTTTGTCATCTGAATTTAGTTGCCAGTTCTACTGAGAACACATAAGGTGGAGTATCACAGGTTTTGCTCCTGAGAGCTCCACGGTTCTGCAATACCAACCCTCTGTGCAGGGGTGTGGAAGGGCACACCCTGTGCACTAGCAGGGCATTGGTGCCAGGGTGATTTCTCCCAGGAGATAGGCACAACTGCACAAGTGGAGTTGGTTGAGACTTCAAGTTTCTAATCCAAAGTCTGCTGGCAGTAATGGAGTTCCTATTTAGTTTGATGGAGTTTAGCTCAAACATTGATGATACAGCTCATCATCTTAGTCATGGTGTCAATCTGGTGAGGATGATACTTCATCTTCCTCCCTCATCCTTCCAGAATGGCACTGGTGAGCAGACAGATGTGTAGGAACAATCAATGACACTTGTATTTAATAAGACAAATCAAACCACAGCAGGAGAAGAATTCTTGCAATTCTTCCACCGGCTGCTGGTGCAATAAAAACAAAAATTAAAAATTTTCTATTGGATTGAATGGAACGCTGGCTAAAAAGCACATAATCTTTGTAAGCATGTCAGGAAATTGGGGCTGCTTTCACTGACCTTCTGGTTAGCTTCTGCCATTGTCTGACAGGTTGCTGAGCAGTGAATATAGTGACTGATGGCTCTGTGGAGCATCTCAGTGGTACAGCTCTTCCTCTGCTGCATGACACTATTGTGCTGCTGATTGTCTGAAGCTACACTTGACATTTAGGGTGGCAAAACAAACAATGGTTTGGCAGGTAATTGCCAAGTTCCCCTCCCTCAGAATGGATTCTGACTTCTTTTTCAGTCTGGAGGTCTCTAGTACCAATGCCTCTCTCTTAGCAGTTACAAATTTGCTTGCAGTCTGGATTTAGAGCTACATCTGGAGGGAGAGGCTTTCTTGCAAAGGATTTACACAGTTTGCCAATGCACATGATAAGAAGCTACTTCTAGAGCAGTTACTAGTGAAAAAGTAACACCCAGAAGTGATTACTTACACATCCTGGTGTGCTTTTTGGTCAACTACTGGAGGACTCCCTGAGCAGAATATCCATTTGCCTTTACCTCAGAGGAGTGGGGAGCAGCTTTTCAGGCAGTGCATGCTGTATGCCAGCCAAATGTGCTGCAGCCAGGCCTGAAAACTATTGTTTGGTGATAAACAAAAAAAAGGGTGATCTTCCATTTAACTTCCTTGAGGAGAGTGGTTTGACCATGAACCCTGGGAAGTAGCATAAAAACAGCTCTTCAGTGTCAGCAGAGCACTTAGTTGGGGATGGGATAAGTTAAAGCCTTGTCTGGGACTAGTAAATGAAAGACTAATTATAGTTGTGCTTTTGGTAGCTCATTGATTTCATTCTTTGGCTGTAATCTGTAAAAGCATCACAGTCATTTAAACACATTGGTACCCTGCTAATAGTGAAGAGCTGCACTCCAATAAAAATACAGCCTTTAAACAATAGAACAATATTTTACCAGTGGAGTGCCTCACAGGGATTTTAGTTGAATATGTTTGTTTTTCATTTGGAGCACATTCACTGAAATTTGCAAATGCAAATTAGCAAATGGTTACAACAAACTAAGAACATCTACGTCGCATGCACTTAATCAAGGATTGCTGTGTGAGCAGAGCCTGTGCATGGGCATACATCAAAGCTGGTATCTGCCTATGTTGTAATGTATTCCTCCACATGACCATATCCCATACATGGTGCTTATTATTCTATTAGTACCCAAACCACAAACCCTTTCCAATATCCATCTGTGAAGATGCAAATAGCTGCATACTTTGTTTTATTAAGGATCAGCCATTAGGGGGTCGCCGGTTAAAAGTCTGAAGATCATTAGAGGGATTCTTAAAAAATAAACAAACAGCTGTTGTCATATATCTTGAAGAGTTTCTGTTGTACCAATGCAATTTTTATCTGTGGTGATGATGTTGTCATGGGAACATATGCACAGGGGAATTAAGTGATGTCAGGAAAAGTGTAAATGATGCAAACAGTCCTCATTTGAAATGTTAATTACCACCCTTCCCACTACTCCAAAGAACAGTTCAATTTGATTTTATTTCAGATGTAGGGAAAAATATGACACTTTTGTCTAACAATAAGTAGCTTACATTGTTGTACCAAAGTGAGTATGAGTCAGTGAGTTAATCTGCATTGGCAGCATTTGCACTGGGGACCATCTGCAGCCCTGCTTGTCTGAGCATCAGTAATATTCCTCTGTGAATATCTCATCTTGATGGTCAGGGGAGGCAGGCAGCCTCTTTAAAGAGTTCCATAAATGCTTATAATTGCTGCATTAAACTTCAGTTTATTATTTTCTCCAGGTGCAGGTATGCGGATGATATGAAACCCCACTGCATTTACATACAAATTGAAGATTTTTATTAATCAGCCCAGTAACAGGAATCAAACAGCAACACTCCATCAGGTCCTTAAATACATTTGGTGACATTTTTACCATGCATTAGCATGATAGGGCAAGCAGAATATAATGTACCAATGATTGCTTTTCCATTGAAAGCACAAACGGTTTCATTTTTCCTGTCATCTCAAATAAGTGTTAAAGAGGGTTTGGAGGCTATTGTGTATGTTCCGTATGCTAGGGACTTACAAACACTGATGGCCACATTAAATAACCATTAGTGGCTCGGCTTAGATCATTGCAACATCCCTCCTCTTCAGAATTTATTCTTTGATTTAAAGTGAAAGCAATCTGTGACTGCTTTCATAAAGTCCTTCGGCTCCCTCCATTTTTTTTTTTCTCAAACAAAATGCATTACAACAGTAATTTTATGACTGTTAAGATAACTGCCGTTAACAAGCACTTAATTAAAATGTACAATAAATAGCAGGCTGCAGTCTTATCTCCTCTCATGAGCTCCCAGCAGCCTGAGACTCCAATGCTCAGCCCTGCTGTTCCTCGGCTTGTTTGCAGATTAATTGCTTTTCTGTCTGGCAAAAGCTGCTTCTCCTTCAGCCAGATCGTAAATGACCAGATAGGGACTTTATCAATCAAGCTACTACTTTCTGTGATCACTTCCATTCAACACCTTCTGAATTTCACATTGAGAGGAACAGAAGTTATAGAGATAGGATTTAACATCTTCGTTTTTGTGTGCTTGGAATTTACGATAGTGCTGTCACCATTTGACACTGTTAATCTTTACATACAATACCCTTGGAGCAAGACTGGTTTTGTTCCCGGGCTGGAACCATCCCTTGTAAGAATTGTGAAGAATGCATGTGAAACACAACCGAGGTGCCCTCCATAGTGCAAGGCTGCATCTCTTCCATACTCTGTGGCATCACTCTGGAACCTTGGATTCTGACCAAGATAGCAGTTTCCAGTTGTATTAATTGAAAACTTGTTTTCATGTCATTATTTATATGGGGCAGTTGTCTGAAGACCACAGCCATGGCTAAAGGTAGTTGCTAAATGTGGCTTTGATGGAATCCACATTTTGGTCAAAGGAGGTTTTGTAAAATCAGTTCTGCTATTTAGACTTTGCCTATCAACAAAACCCCAGTGCGTATAGATTTTGGGAAACGCAGTTGTTTGCAAATGAATTGTGATTTCTGAATTTAGTAAGATGATCTAAACAAGTCTAATTGCTGTAGAAATGCTTTTCTTTTTACCAAAAGACTTTAATGGAACAACTCCTCCTGCTACTTGCAGAATGCACAAGAGTTAAAAATGTAAATATGATACCAGAGTGCAAATGTACCGTATGCCACTATAGAAATACAATCCTTGAACTGCAGAAGGTATGTTGTTTTCTTCTTACCTGCTCAGAATATAAACAATTCTCTGATTTAACAGGTTTATCTCACATGCTGAGCAAAGGGAATGGCTTCCATTTGGAGTTCTAAACATGCACTGTATAGTAACTTTGAAAATGCACTATATTAAATTTAGGCTGGCTTCTGAATACGCATGAAGCTGCAGTGTTAAACATAATTTGTGTAGCTGCTTCAGTGTCATCAGTAAGGTCACTCTTCTTAAACTAAACCAAAATGCTTTCCCCCCACCCCCACACACTATTCTCTGAATACAGCAGCCTCGTGAACAAGTTTTGTCATTGTTGTTTGGTTGTCTTTTGTTCTTCTCCTCCTGTCAGTTAGAGAGGCAAGAGACTTCCCTCATGGAAAAACTTATGCCTAGGAGAGCCAAAATGCAGGAGTTCCCTGACAGCAGCGTGCAGATTTATGTTAGCAGTCTCTAAGGACATTCGAAGCATCTTTGTGGAGGGTGTTTTCTTGTCTGAACTCCTTTGAGTGTCTTCTCAGAGCTTCATTCTTAAAACACATCACCAGGAGTTAATTGTAAGTGAATGGAAAGGAGAGTGGCCCTTAAGAGGCCCCTGCAGCCAGTCCTGTTGGCAGATGTGCTCTCAGACAGTCCCTGAGCAGATCCATCAAGGGGCTGGAGGAGTGTTGGGGTGAGTGATACACGTGTATCAGTGGAAGGAAAAACCCCAAAGCAATGGGAGTGTTCTCAAGGCACAGGCTTGAAGAAGCTGCTGATAAAGAGTTCCTATAAAGCTGCTAAAGGAGAAAAACCACAGCTGTTTGGAATCCTCCAAGCTATTTGTCATGGTCACTACACTGCTACCACTTAAATAAACAAACAAACAAGCGCAAAAGATAAAGACAAGAAATAATCGCTGAGCGTATCAGTGAGAAGAGAATGTGCAGATAGTAAAATTAAATACATAGGTCAACAATTTGCACTGTAATTCTGCTGCAGGTGAATGGCCCTGGTGTAAGATGCATGGGCATTTGCAGCTCTGATGTGGTTATGACAGAGAAATGTTGTTATTGTTAAGGTGTTTCTGTGCACAAGGGTCAGAACAGCATTTGCATCTGACACCTGTAACTATTAGGTGAACAGACAGATTCACAGAAAACTCCTTTGAAGGAGGAGGATGCACAACAAACCACTGTGTTTGTGTCTTTTTATGCTTTTCTTGTTTAATTTGACTTACTCTTAAAGTAGGCCTTGCAGTTGCACAGCACTTATGTTTTCCCATGGCACCTGTACATTTGAAATTCTGAGTTCTTGCCAGTTTTCTCTCTGCCTTCATACGTCAGTAAAGATGGGATGCTTTGCTTTTTGACTTTCCTGATGTCTTGAAATCTCTGCTTAAAGTGCAGCTGGTGCTTCTTTTTGTTGAGTTGGCATTTATGTCCTAAGCCTGGGAGCAGGCTGAGCTTTCTTGGTGAGATCTTTTTCACTTCAGATTCTTTTCAGGTAATTTTTCAAATGTTTGGTGTTCACTTGCTGCTCAGTGTTGTGTCATTTGTGTGAGAGCTTTGTTGAAAAGTGAAATGGCTTGATACAGACTGAACTTTTTCAGATCATTTCTAATACACTTGGATACTGGCTCACAAAGCTGTTGCATAAGCAAGATTTCTACGTGAGAGGCTATGGGTTTCATTGCAGGTGGGAGGGAAGAACATTAGGCACTAATGGGACAGGCCCACTTAAGAGTACAGCCATGGCTGATTAATCCAGATCATCTCACTCCGCTCATTATAGCATATGTGTTTTAATTTTTATTACTTGGGAATTTATTTTGAAATTATGCTGATTAAAAAGGTCATATTTCTATCAGTACCTACATTAATTCAACCTTGTAATATTTACTTCACCCACTCAGCTGGGTGGAGTGACTTTTTTATGGATGAGCAGATGTTATAGCTGAGCTGTCAATTTTTATATTACTTCATTAATTTATTCACAAGAAATGTTTTAATCCCAAACACTCCACTGTGAACAAGTGGCAAGAGTTCTGCAACACCCTGACAATTCAGTGATATCTTCTTCACATTTTGAAATGGAGACATTCTCAAATCTGACATAAGCAAATGTAGTATGAATATTGTATTTTGACGTTGCATTTGGTGTGATGGTCTTTGCTAGTTCAGCTGAGTGAAGCAGTCTTTACCTGTGAAACTGTCTGTAACTTTATATAAGTCAATTAAATGATTCAGTAGGTGAGATTTTCTTGTTCTCTTGTAATATTCTCAGTTTAGCCCTCATACTGATCTTTATTCTCTCTGTCTCCATCTCAGTTAGTAAGGGTACAATCCTAAGGTACAGAGATTTCTAATTACCCCAATTTGTTTGATATGATCCCATGGATTTTTAAATTTATTGTTTATTTACTTACTATATTCCTAGTTTGTTGAAATATCTCATAACATGAGAGAATGGGGCACTCAAGAGAAGGACTAATGAGAATTTTGAAAACTGAGGGAGGAAAAACAATTTCAGACTGTGGCATTAGAACGTTGTCTGAATACTTCTACTCCACAGATAATTAATTATTGGGAAATATTGGATTTTCTTTAGATTTTGTCATTAGCAATGAACGTCTTCATGTAATGAATACGTGTTTTGAAGAAGATTTTCACAGTCAAAATAGCTGAAATAGCAATCAAAAGGAGTTATGCTTTCTCTAAAAAAATGAAACTGGAAGCTGACATCCTGGGTCAGAGCTGTGCTGCACGTGGCCAGCTCTGTGATGGGTTGTGCTGTAGAGCAGTGCACAAACATGTGATGTGGCAGGGTTGGGAAACCACGATGCTCAGCACACCAGGGATGGTGATGACAGCTTTTGTAGCTCCTCTGGAGAGGGCTGCATGCTGCACCACCTCCAAGTGTGTGCTCAGAGCTCTGCTCAGCACTGCTGCTTGCCCGGTGCAAAAACAGAAATGCCCTTCTTAATGCAGCCAGTGATGGGAACTTCATTTCCTTAAAGAGAAATCTGGAAGACTTCCCAGATTATACATGTGTGCCTCTAACTTCAGAGCATATGACTGCATGACTATGAGTAAAATTAGTAGTAGAGGGCTGTTCTTGTTCTCTTGGAGTACCCTCATTTAGCCCCTCTAATGATCTTGGAACTTCTACATCATTGCAGAACAGGTGTAAATCCTAAGGGAAAATAAACATATATATAAACATCTATTGATCCCTAGTTGGCTCAAATCATGTAATTTGGGGTTGATGAACAAAATACTGTGAACTTGGGTAGATTGATACTAACTGAATTCTCATTAAGAACAGAAACTAATAAGACTATTTAAATTCACTTAAATGCTTATGACATATTTTAACTGATTTTTATCTTAAAAGACTTTGTGGGGATGAGACTGAAACTGTGAAGGGACTATTTTAGTGACACCGTGTCATTCTAAAGTCTTCCCTAGCAGACTCCTTCTGTTCTACAGAGGCAGGAGCTAAAGAGATGTCCAATTCAAGAAATGTTGTTTGTGTTTCTTCCAAGATAAATTTACAATTTTTTTCAGAGCTTATTTTTCAAGAAAGCATTTCAATGTGTTATTAGGTGGGCTGAGTTAAGGTAAAAGTTGAATTTCAGCTATAAACCTAGTTTTTTGATATTTTCAAATTTTGGTGATTGTTAGTCTTAATAATCTACCAACATCATTTCCTTTGAAATGAGAAGTGACAAACTTTGGAGTGATCAAAAAGCATATATTTTTCTGCTTTTGTGTATGGAAGAGTAATTGTGGAGTACCAGCTTACAAAAATTTTTTGTGACTCTTCAGTTCAAGTGCTTTTTTCCCTAGTAGAAATCTTCACTAGAATTTACATTTAATTCAAATTAATTATTGAAAGAGTTTTTGCTCTTCTCCATGACTTATTTCTGCCCTCTGGCTGATCTGTTCATGATCAGCACTCACATCTCCAAGAGGCCTAAAATAGGTAGAAAGCTTTGATATTTTGGGACCAAATTGAAGAGGTTCGAAGAATATTTTAAGTTGTCCATTTGCATTCAGGTTGTTCAAACAATTGTTATTAAAGAGGGATAAACACTAGTTTTCACCTTACTCATGCTGATATTTTTGGAATAGACATGCACCCAACCCAGATATTCAGACCTAGAATTTAGGATTTGAGGGAAAGGTTCAAACTCTTATCTGAATTTTGCTGAGTCTTCCTGGTTTGATTGCAGTGGGATCTGCAACCGGTGTTCCCAGTCCAGCAGATTTGCAGGCACAGCTGCTGGGTGCAGGCACATTTAAAGACTCAAGGGAATTTTTGTCTGAGTAATCAAACAGGGATTCATTCTCTTCCATCCCTGCTGGTGTTGTGGAGAGGAGTGGGCTCCTCCCATTCACGAGAGCAAGGTCAGAAGGATTTCTTCTGTGTCTTTTTGCCATAGCAGATAGAATCTACTCTGGTGTACTTTGATCCAGAAAGGGCTAAGACAAAGTTCATGTGTTTGCTGGGGATGTGTATAGGTAGGACGGAGTTATGAATCAGTATTTTACAATTATATTTGTGGTGTGCATTTCTTTCAGCAGAGGCACAGTAGCTGCAGTAGTTTTTAAACTGTGTGACATTCTGGGAAACGTAAGTTCAGTTAAGGAAGGCTGAGGATTATGGTGTGTATTAGTATTAACCAATTACAAAAAAACCCTTGACAAATTAAATGTCAACTCCTACCCAGCTGTGGCTGCTGAAATTCAGATCCAGATACAAGATTGGATCTTGTGTGTATCTTTGCTATGCTGAAACACAGTGGCAAAAAGCAAGGATATTCTCCTCTGCCTCTTAGCTAGCAGTTAATCGAGCTCTCTGTCTCAAATATCTTCTCAGTGATCAGGGGTTCTTAACTGCTCACATTTTTCATTCCTCCCATCACCTGAGAAGGCTTGTCAATTGTTAAACCAAGCAGCAGTGACTTCCCAGTAAAATAAGATGAAACAAAGCAAACTCTTTTTCTTGTTCTGTGAAGTCTGTTTAACTCTGTTGCAAAGTACTTTTTCTACCTTAGTTATGAGTGGGAAAACTCACGTCTCTTTGTGCAGCATTTCAGTACCAAGCTTTTAAAAGTAATGCAATTGAAACTGGTAAAGACCTGGGAGGTCACTGAATAATGGCTATTCCCAAGGAGGAATTTTCCCTATAGTGTGTGTATATTCCCTAGAGCTTTTCTGAGTCTTGTTTTTTAAAAATCCCCATTAATAGAACTAATTTCTCTTGGGAAATTATTATACATGGAAAAGGTTGCACAATAAATCTTTCCTATTAAATGATAAATCAAAATTTGGAGAGTTGTGCTCTCATACACAGGTTCCACGTGCTGCTGATCACATTCCATCTCTGAGCACTGTCACTGCTGTTGCTATGTCTGATGCACGTCTGATGTCTTTTCTTTGTGGGTCTGACCAGAAATAATTTGATTTTGGCATCCCTTTCCCTGGGTCATTGTGCTGCTTGGAGCAGATGAGAACCAACCCTCATTTTTGGGATTTGCTGTGATGAGTGACTCCTATCTGCTTCCAGCCACAGAGCAGGGCCCAGTCTCCCTGCAGACACAGCTGCAGGAGGGACAGACACACACTTGGGTTCAGGGGAGCAGTGTCAGACACAAATAGTCATGGCAGGAGACAGGGGCCTTCCCCTTTCCTTTGAAATTGTATTTGCTGTTGGTCATTTATTTTTGCTCTAACAGTTGTTGCCCTAAGGAGGGGCTTTCCTTCAATCCAGAGTCAAGTCCTGGACTGAGTATAAGAGGATGGAGGTTTTGTAATTCATTGTGAGTCAGTGTTCAGGAATAGCTCCCATATGAAAGAAAAAGCTCAGTAGGAGTGTAATGAAGAGAGGCAAGAGGCTAGAGAAACTCAGAAACAGACCTGCAGACTAAGCATCTGGCAGCTGGTTTATACTGGCATTCCTTTGAAATGAATTTGAGCTATTAAACTCTTGTGTTCAATTCTGTCCATAGCTGGTGTAAGTACAGAGAAGCATAAATGAAGCCAGTGGAGTTATGCTGAATTTAAATTAATGTTAAACATCTTAGGTAGTGCATCTATTTAATTAACTTATTACATGAGTCCTTTGTGAAAAGAAATTCAGTTATTTCTCCAGAAAAAAAAAAAGTTATTTCATTATTCTCTTGTACTGATAATTTGAGCCCTCTCTCTTTTCTCTCTCTCATTTATACTTTAAAAGCTTCTGTAACCCCTATTGTGTGCTTCAAAGGTGTAGACAGAGCTCCAGGTGTGTACAGAGGAAGAGCAGCCCCTCTGGGCTGGGCTGTGGCACAGTGCATCAGACACTGGCTCCAAGCAGTGCTCTGGGTGTGCAGTGAGAGGAATGTCCTGTGCTGTGGGAGAGCAGTGAGGGAGTTCAGTAGGGAGAATGAAGTTCCCATTGTGGAAACTGCTGTGTGCTCTAGCTCGGGTCAAAAGTGCCATTAAATCTTCAGTGCTCAAGAGGTTCTTCAATGAAGTGTTAAATTCAGAGGTTTCTAAATTTGAAAGTTGTGCATTTGATATAAAACTTAGAACTACGGGGGATTTTTCCTACATTGTAAAAATCCTACAAGCTGCTTTCTACAGAATTACACAGAAGGTGTACATCCCTTGATTGGTTGCTTAAACACCACTGTCTTGTTTAGCAGGGGTTTTTTTGTGTGTGTGTGGGGGGGAGGTTTCTTTTTCGTTTTAGTTTGGTTTTTTTTTTTCTTGGTGTTACATATACCTAGAAAGCCTTCCCTAGACATGGCTTCTTCTACTATCTGAGGCAATTTTATCAAATGATGTGCAGGGGCTTGTTCTTGTCTTCTGGTATTTGTATGGTCTGCACAAATATAGTGGATCATAGCTTGAAAAATCAAATAATAACTGAAGACAAAGGCCCTGAATCTGGAAATCTGTATATTTCATGTTTCCAAACTAGATTTTGGAGGAATTGGTGTTCAGTGTCTCCTGCTGTTGTCTGGCATGTGAGTGCTCGGGGTCATTACTGGTGAGGAGCTGTACTTGTGTCCCTTCCCTAGTGTCAGTATCTCCTTTCCTGTATCAGATGTACATTCACCCCTGGAGCCATGAATGGGTTTCCATTCATGTCAGATCAGGTCCTCACCTGTCTGCTTGAATTCATTCTGCCAGAAGCTTTCTTAGCTTCCATCACCAGTAATATACAGGCATCCATCTGCCCTAAAATCCAGTTTGCTTTGAACAGGATCTATTGAAAATGTTCAAACATTGAACACTTTATGCATGACTTTTTTTGGATGACAGGTCACTTCTCTCTCTGTGGTGATGCAGGCAGAGCTTTGCTGAACTTTTAGAGTGTTGGAGGTCTCAGACCACTCTTCAATGTCATTCTCACTGAAGGGAAGTCTTCTTATGAAGCTGTTTGGGTTTCTTTCACTCTTCAGAGATGTGAGTTGTCTTTCTTCTTTCATTACTATTCTGTTCATTTTTACAGATAGCTCTCATTTCAGTTTAACCTCAACAATAAATATCCAAATCCCCATGTCAATAGTCAATATTCTTTAAGATATGTAAAAGCATTATATTGAGCACTTCTGAAAAACAGACTCAGGGCATCATGAGTTGGTTGCTCCTAAATCAGTAACTGGTTTGGAAAAATCAGCTGTGCATTTCCAGCTTCCTTTTAACCTTTCTCAGTGTTAAAATATTAGTCCCTCTCCAAGATGGGCTGTCAGAGGTAGACAAGGATCTTTGTATAGCCATCTCCTCAGGAAATAATCACCATACTTTTGAAAAACTCCTAAGCAAAGTGCATGTTAACAAAAAGTGCTGGGAATTTTAGGTGTTGTCAAGAAGAGCATAGGATTGAATTCCACACCTGGAATTTAGAAGATGCCAAAGGGAGAATCCCAATGGAGGGATTCAAATCAATTAGGTACAGAAAGAATAGCAATCATGATGATAGGAAATAGCAGTCCCTAGTAGTGAAGGTAATTGTGGCAAGGCATAGCTTACTTTGTGTTTCAGGATGATGTGTCAAAGGCAGCTATGCATCACCTTCACAGAAAGACCTATTTTATGTCTTAATCTGATCCCTTGGTCCATGTGCCTTTAATTAAAACCAGAAGTGAGGCCTGTGATGTTGTGTGGAGAGGAGTATGGTGGGCTAAGTCTCCATCCTGGGTCATCTCAAGTGAATAGGCTGATAGTGTTCCCATCCTTTGGATTTAGAATACTTTGCTTGCCTAAGGATTTGCTGTTTTAAAAACAGCAACAATCACAAAACCATGAAGAGCTTCATCTCTCCAGATCTCAGAGAAGAGCTTTGGCTGGCAGTTATTTTAGACAGACTAGGGTAGCTTTCCTTGTGGATTTAAAAAAAACCACCTCTAGAGCAAAGATTGTCCCTGTAGTTCCTCTTCCCTTGTGCTAGACGTATTTACATCTCACGCGTAAATATCATCAAACCTAAGTTATTAATTCCTTCTCAATTAGTTTGAAATCCTCTAGATCCAAAGCTCATCCTTTTATAATGTTTAGCTTTAAATTTTTAATTTTTTTTTTTTAATCTCCTAGCAACATAAGAAGTGTGGACTCGGAGACTTTATTCAAAGAGAAATTAAAATCCCACTTTAAGTTGGGAACTGCATCAGTGTAGGAGCTGTTGTGTTGCATGCATGTCCGAGAAGGTTTCTGTGAGCTGGTAACTGTAGCCAGTGCTGCAGCTTGGGGATCGTGTGTCCAGGCTGGTATTTCAGCCTCCTCTTAGTGTCCAAAGAGTTTTAATAGGACAAAAGGCCAATTTCAAGTTTGACTATTTCACTTTACGGGAATCTATGCTCAACACAAAACAAAATGCACTGTGGAGGTTGTGTCTTCCATTCAACAAGGGGACAACATACTTTCATAGGTTAAAAATGGACATTTTCTACATGCTTGTGTACAAAATAGATAAAACATGTCAGCTAACCTTCAACCTCTTCAGCTTGTCTCCTATTTCTGTGGAGAGACTCTGCTCCTCCAAAGTGTAGAGGAAGAGCTGTCCATGTCAATGAAGCCTTCCAGGACACTGGCATGGTGTGGACTGAGGCAGGTACATTTTCCTTCAAAGCAGGAGCCTATCTCTTAATGTGCTAGAACTGCAGCTTGCCCCATGTTCTCACTCAGATGAAGGAACCAGAATTCAGCTGGCACCGGACTCTCCTATTTTGGCTGATAAGGTTTAGTGTAAACAAGTGCAGGTCTCTGAATTATCTGGCATGAGGATCAGTTAGGGGTGCCGGCTTCCTATAGCCTTAATCTAGTTGGCCTAAATGATTTATAAACTGGCAACATGATAAATGTTGTTTTAAGTGGACAAATCACATTGAAGAGGTGTAACTTTCTGTCAGTGTGTAACATGACCTCCTCTCTTAGGGGAAGAATAACAATCACAAAGAGCAGTAAAGGTAACAAGATCACTAGTAGGCATATTCCTTCTCTACAGCATAAATCATTAGAGGGGCACTTCTTTCCTTCCTCTTTGCTTGCCCTTCTTCGTCCTTTCTTCCTTATTTTCCTTTTTTTTTTTTTTTTTGGTGCTATTTTCTAGCACCTCCGTATCATTTCGGAAAGCTAAACCCTCCATTTGATTTGTGCTGCACTTTCTTCATAAATCTATGAAGCTTGTCTCCATCAAGCTGTATTTTCCATTAAAATATGGTTCCCAGGTGATTTTCAATACTATGAAAAACATGTAGCCATAAGTCTTTTACTGATTGTTTATTATCTGTTTAGGTGCTCCTGAGGATTTTGACAGCTAGGACTTGTATCATATGTAATGTAATAAAAGTGGATGTCTTCAGCATAACAGGGATAGCTGGCCCTTCATTTCTGTTGCCAGGGCTGTATTTGTTTCCTATGCACTGGTTTGGGTTTTTTAACCTGAAACTTTGAGTCCACTCTGAATCAGGCCAGTTTAAACTTTGTGTTTTCTTTGCTATATAGATGAACAACACCCCCAAAATAAAATCCAAACAAAACACAACAATCATTTTCCTTTTATAAACAGCACAGGAAGCACTAACAACAAAGCTGGCATTTACACTGTTGCAGGAGTAGATTTATTTCCACTGGTTTCCAGTATGGACACAGTGTTCCACCTGTGACTGCAGGAAATGCAGCAGGACATTCTGTATGTCTGTCCTGGGTATGAGTAAGAAGCACACTGTGGGTTGCACTGTATGAAGCTGCTCACAAGTAACCGCTAGAAGTTAATGCTTTGAGAGGCTGGTTTGTGATGATGTTTGTGAAAACTGATAGGAATTCATTAAAATGTCTATCTGTGGGCAAAAGTGCAGATCTTTTGCAGGCAAAGTTACCTCTGGCCTTAAAGGGAACTTTACATTAGGATTACAGGATCAGCCAGTATTTAAGCACTGATTATCTGCTAGAACACAATAAGGCTGGCTGAGGAATAAAACCTTACCTAAACCCCAACAGCATGCTGTGAGTTCAGTTTGCCAAGTCTATGTGTTATTACATATCTTATTATCACAAGAAAAGCCACAGTCATCCTGACAGGGATGACTTGTGCTTAGGAAAGTTTGGGAGGGATGGCCCCATCAGAGAGGGAAGGGAAAGAAGGAACTGTCTTGGAGGTGGGCTAGGAGAGCAGAAGGGGACTAGCATGTAGTTGCTGGCTCTGTGGTTAGTAGCAAGGCCAGCCTCATGTGTTGACTCATCATTTCCTCATCAGTGGAACAGGGAAGTATTGATTATCATTATAAACCAGTGCAGGAGTCAGAAGGAAAACACCTAATAATTATTAGGACAATTTGTAATTTAAACATCGGCTTTATAGCAAGCAAGCAAAATAATTTACTATGGTCAGGAAAACTACTCAGCTTGGATTGCAGTATCTTTATAATCTGGAATGTCCTCTCCCTGCCCTGCAGAGATGTTGTCCCAGTGGTATTCACACAGTGGTTACATAGATTTGATATAACCTTGGGTTTGCATTGTATCTTCTCCAGTTGAACCTCAGAAATGGTTGTCCAATGAGAAACTACCATTTCCTAAATGCTTGGTAAAGCACTTAATTGTGAAAATAACTAGTTTGCCTCACATCAATTTGAAAAATTACTCATTAATTTTTGAGGTGCAGCCACCTTCCCTGGAGGACAGAACTACTGATCTCATCAGTACCTAAAACTTGGCTTTGCTTGCTAGCAGGCGTGTCTGATCTGCAAATGAAATTTGGCTTACTGTCTCAGTTTCCTTATAAACAGCCTTGGCTGCACCTTTGGCAGAACACATGATAATTAAACAGTTGTGGCTTATACTGTACAGGCTGAGCAGAGCTGGCAGGGAAGAGTTTAGATGACTGTCATGCAGCACAGAAACACAGTTTCCCTCTGCTTTTCAGTGGCATTTAGCAAAGTAATGTTGAAACTCTTTAAGAGCTATGTGAGCTTAGAGTAGTTCTACTTTACCTTTCTTTCTTATTTTTTCCTTAATATATTGTTATTTAAGCTTAAATTATCTGTGCAGCAGGTAGAGAAATAATTCAAGATGGATTGAGAACAGAGATTTGAAGGAGCTGAGATCTGAATCAGAACCACTGCCTGAGAAATATTTTCTTTACCTACAGAAGTTTTAAAGCATCTAAATTTTGTTTAAATATAGTGAATTGTTCAAACCCTCTGGAGGCAATTAACAGCAGACTTCTACCAATGCAAGCTGCATTGATAGATGTGCTAGGCATATTTTTCAGTGTTTGAAATGATCTTTGCTCAAAACTGAAATGACTTCAACTGCAAGTGCTGAAAACTGACTTTTAGTAGGTTTTTAAAAATATATTTTGTTTTCAAAACAAGGTTTTGTTGGATCTTTATTTCCACTGGACTCTAGCCATTACTAGTTAAGTAATTCCACATGTGGACCTCTTGTTTCTCAATTGTTATCTTCTGCTTTGCTGTTAGTCTGCAGAGTTGCCATTCTCTGCCCTCAGTCTTGGCTGTAGGGATTTCAGCTCCTGAGGTTCAGCCCTCCTTTGTCCACAGTGTCCAAGGAATGCTCCAAGGCAGAGCAGGGAAATTGAGCCAGGGTGTCCCAAGTCTTCCCACAGTGATGAAAAGCATGCACAAAGGTTTTTCCAGAAGTTCACTGGTGTCCAAATTTACGTCCTATGTACTCTTCCATCCTTACTATAATATTTTAGCACTGATCCACTCCTGAAATGAAAACCTCTTGAAGAGCAAGGGGCGATGCTGTTAAAATCCTCTGGGTTATGATAATTTAGAGCCAAATGACCCACTAGTTAATGCCATTTACCTTATGACCAGTTATTAGGTATTTCCTTATTAAGCAGAAAATCTCTTTTGCCCAGTGTTGTAAACCAACTTAATAGCACTTCATAGAAGTTGGGAAAAGAAAATTGGGGAAGTAGGGTTCATTTACTGGCCATTTCAGCATTTGAGATGTTCCTTTTATTTTATTTTTAAATGAAAGCTGATAATCAGAATATTTGTGCGACTATTACTCAGTAATGACATTAGAACTGGAATATGGTATATCTTTATTTCTGACACCCTAAAAGGATGTTATTGCTGAACATCTTGGTGCTGTTTTGGGGGCTATGAAACTGAACCCACCAGCTTGGAAGAAGGAAAAATCTTTCATTCACCAGCTGTCCTACGTGCCCTGATGCCCTTCTCCAGGCCAAGTTCTATTTTCTTCTACATGAGTACACCAGACTTTCCCAACTGGATTTCTTGTAGTTCCTGATGGGCTGCACAGATTTGGTGACAACTTGCTTCATCCAACTTTGAACATCCACTATTCTTTTTTCAAATACTGTGATTATATGACCCATCCTGTTCCTCTTGGCTGTTCTGGGAATTTATCAGCTTTATCTCAGCTTTCCCAACCCCAGGTCACCTATTCCCCTTTTTCCCTTGACATGAAGGATAATTTCTCTGTAATTTGGGTGTTTGCACGCAGCATTCAGTACAATATTTACCAATTAGATGGCAGCCTTCTTTTCCTAGCTGGGCTGTGGACTTTTAGCCTACTGTCATAGAATTTGTTCTTCATGCCCCTGAACTTCCTACTTTTCTTTTTTCTACTCCTGTTTCAGTTTGAATTTGCCTTAATTCTGATGCCCTGGGTGGGGAGATCCATACCAAATTCTCCAGGCCATGTGGTACAGAGACTTGGAGCATTTTTCCAAGTCTCACATGCCTTGACTCATATTCTGGGGTTTTGTTTTGCTTTTGATGGCCACATCAGCAAGCTTGCTTGCCATCTTATGAAAGATAAATATGCCCAGGTTACTGTCAGCTGAGATGTTTGCACTTCACTGCAAAGTTATAACTGTTATTTGTCCCTAAAAGCATTCACTTTTTACACTGTTGGGTTTTTTACCACTATTTCCAAATCTCTAGTTCATCCCTTTGTTTTTGTGGAAGTTGTCTGGCCTTGCTGGGTAGTGCTAAAGCCTCCCTTGGGCTGAAGCAGAGTTCCACTCTCACCTTTGCAGTCTGCATTTAGAAGAATTGATTCATTACCTCCAGTGGCTGTGGTCTGCAGTGGGACAGCAGATGTGTGGCCAGAGGATGTTCCAAGATCTCTGTACCTGCTCATGGGCATGAACACTGGTGCTTCCACTCCTTGTGGCCAGCTCCCAGCAGCAGGTTGTAGCTGATACACTCTCACAGGGGCTGTAAAAGACTCCTGTGCCCTGGACTAAGATATCTGATGGAATAGGATGAGTTTCAACTGCTAAGCCCTCCCTCCTGAGGCCAAATGCTTTAAAGATCTGATGCAGATCCTTATCCTAGGACTGTCAATAATGTTTTCAGAGCACGTCACCTCTTTTTCCTTTCAAATGTACTTTATTAATTTACTGATCTTTCCAAGTCAGATAGCAGTTCATATACACCATTGTGTCAATTGGGTGGAGTTGATTTAATTAATAAATAGTACCATGTTTAGTTTAAAATTTATATTAGTATTGCCAGTAACAGCATGCAAAAGTCATAACTAAGATCCCTTCTCTCCATACAAACACACTAAAATGAAGAATTTAGTTACAAACATTCCAAAAATTAAAGTGGCAATTCTTTTTTGTGCATCTTCCGACTCTGAAGATTTAACGTTTCGGGCTTTTCTCCACTACTGTGATGCCTAACAACAGCTCCCTTTGTGGAAATGTATTTATTTAAGATCACTTAGCTACAGGGCTTGAAACATTTCAACAAAGTTGAACCAACAAAATCCAAGATGTATTGAAAACCATTAAATATTTCTTCTCCCTCCACAAAAAATAAAAAAAATTAAAAAAAAATAATAAAAAAAAGGTCTTTGCATAGGTAGATCCAGAAATATTTATCTCTTTGGTCATAGCAAGAAATAAAGCTATTTCCCCAGGTGGTGATGCCTCTGAGAAATGTGTGGAGTGCTGCTCAGTAAGAAGTTGACCTGCTTGGCTCCAAACCTTTGAAAGAAGGGTTCAGGGCTGCCAAGGGAGCCATGCTCATGGGCACCACCATGAACACGCAGCTGAGACTCCAGGGTTGGCTTTAATAAAGGAGATGTGGCCTGGCTTGTGGCAGGACTGTGGTTTCCATCTTCCAGAATCACAGGCTTTTGCATTCCTTATTGTATTTATGAAAATTATTTGATGCTGTGAATAATTCAGGAAATTTCAAGATTATTGTGCTGCTTTTTTAATCTTGTGTTTTGTTTTGCTTTTAAACACATTCGTTTTCAAACTTGTGGTTTCCAAATAGCTACAACTGTCATTTCTCTCAGGCATAACTCAATTAAGGAAAATCTCATGACACTTCATATTTTTTGGTTTATAAGTAGAAATTCCCTGTCAAGAATAATAACATTTTCTAGTTGTGAGTTCTTGGGTTTGCAATCTTGGAATGTGTTTTCTATGGGTCCTCATAATTTTTCATGCGAGGGTGAACATTCCTAGTTTGCACTTTGAATATTTGATAGAACAAATATACCAAAAATATGTGAAAAGTTAATAAGCATAAAAATGGGAATTAATTTTACAAGGAATTTCCAAGTATTTGTGCAGCCCTGGCTCTTGCACATCTTTTGCCTGAAGAATTGGTCTTCCTTTAAACATTCACATTTAAGCAGCTGGATTTATTATTGAACCAACTATCAACAGCCAAGGGATATGGCCTTCATCAAATTTAATAAACCTTTGAGGACTGCAGAAAGAATACACTTGTCTTTAAAGATCAGCCTGTCCAAATGAAAACTAAACAGAAATTCAGATCAAATTCTTGCTTGTGGATGCATTGTGAAAGCCAGCTGTTCAGTGTTTTGCAATAGAAATTAATAATTTTAACAAAGCGTTATACTTCTTTTGATGGCCTATAATGTTTATTCTCTGTCTTGTTTTTTATTTTTCTCATTTTTTTTCATTCTGCTTTGACATGGAGATCAGAATCTGGTCTATGTGTTGTAATATGCTAAAAGAAATATACAAATATAAGCGTGTCTAAATATGTGAATACAAGTTGTGCTATTAATTCAAAGTGCCTTGCCATGTTTATTAATGTTCTGTGTTATGAGATTAAAGCTATAATTTAGAGTTACAGGAATTATAAACAACTCTTTAGCAAGTCATATACTAACCATAATAACTTTTAAAGGGTGGAGTGTAATTTATTCAACATTGTAAGGAAAAATAAGGTAAATGAGTTAGCTTAGGGGTGGGGCAGCAGCAAACTGCTTGTGGAGACTCTTACTCCCTGAGGTGATAGAGGTTAAATGCATTACAGAGCTTACAGGCTGGCTCCCTAGAGAGAAAGGGGCCAGACGTTTCTAGCTGACATGTCAAGGACACCACACATTTGCCCTTCTGACTAATGGCACGATACTGAGCTGATAGCAAGGCTGCAGCAGCAATTTTCAGAGAGAAAAATGGAACACAATAGGTGGCTCCTAATTAGAGAGGAGGGCAAGATGCTGGCACAATCTCAGTGTTTAAGAGGTCCACAAACTGAAGGCATGGTGAGCCTGAGACCACTAATACAAACTTGGAATATTATTAAAGGTTTATTGGCCAGGAAGGCAGTTTAGGTGAAGTGTCCACAAAGAAACCTTCTCCAGTGTAACTTTTGTAAGGAAAGTCTGGGCATTAAACTTAGGCCAGGTTCTTCACCATAGAAAAGAGTCTTCTGCTTCAACTGGCTGTTTAAATGGGTTGTCTTTCAAGTTTCCACTCTAATTCACTAATTTTACTTAAGAGCAGCAGGACAGATACATAGAATCACGAGGGAGGGATACACTACAGTGATGAAGGGGGGATGTGTCAGTGGATATGCACATGAAAGAAGACGTCTGGGGAGTGGCAGGATTACTGTGTGAAGGAGAGAAAGTTGTAAGGAGATTAGAGTATAGAAGAGAGTAAAGGGAAGACTTGGAGTAGGCAGGTGGAAGTGCAAGGAAGGAAGGAAAATGAGAAAGGAGGGGCCCTAGTTGATCTCAGTGTCACAACTCAAACCAAAAGCTATTTCACATTAAATTTGGAGCTCCTGACTCTTTAAAAAAACACCCAAACCACCAAACAACACCACTTGTGTTGCAGAGATCTTTTAGCTAGCAGATGCTGTATAATAACACATTAATAAGGCTTGGACCTGGAGAAACACAGCATGCCAAAGCTTGATTCCTACTTGCAAAGCTATTTTACTGTAGCTTTAAATCTCTAAATCTTTAACTTTCAATGGTTTAAATCTCGTCAGAAAGTTATTTGTTTCTTTTAATGTCCTTTCAACATCACTCTTCATGAAACACCCAAATACAGAGGGGACTACATAGGTAAGCAGATAGTCTTGGATGTGGAACCAATCTAGATTTTTGCTGCTAGATGAAAAATCTCTTGAGAAGTCTTAGACATTGTCCTAAAGAGCTTGATGAGAAAATGAGAGCAACCTGAGAAAAAGAAGGACTTAAAGAAGACTATCACCATTCCAGTATTTTCTGCTGCACTGAGTCAGACCTTTTGACAGAGGAAATGAGAAACTGAAGGTGTGGGTTTGACATGTTGCTTAGAATGGGTTTTGAGCTTAGCTGCTTGGTAGCAGAGATGTGCAAATGTTGCAACAGATCACACTGAAATGTAGGTGGAAGGAAATGTTCCATTGATTAAGGTACATGGCATACAGAAAGGAACAAAAAGCACATACCTACTGCTCCTCTGCCAGGCTCTTGCCTTTCCAGCAACCTCTCTTGCCCAACAAGCCTCAAGAATGCACACTCCCTTAATCCTCTGCTGGGAGTTTTGGGGCTTGGTGGAAGAAAGGACCTTCAGCAGCAGGAGGGAGGGTTGTTTGGAGAACGAAATTCAATAAACTCCAACCTCCAAGTGAACCTGCTGGGAATGATTTGCTGGCAGCCCCTGGGACTCAGTTCCTGAATCCCATCAGCTCCCACAGCCTGGAGGGTTCACACTGCTCTATCTGGCACCTCTTCCCATGTCAGAACAAGGCATTGTGTGTGTGATTTCAACATGCTTCTGGTTTTGTTCTAACTGCCAAGAAACACTAGTTGCATTATTATGAAATGATTGAGGAGTATTTGCTCATACAAATTATTTGTTTTAAGAGTTTAGTAATTAAATGTCAACACAGAGTGTTGGTGTCTGAAAAGCCCTTGTGTGAAAGCCCTGCTCTAACTTGAAACTGCAATATACTGTTTCTCTTCTCTCAAAACAGATTTGTTTGAAACACCCTATTTGGTAGAGTGCATCTTGCTGTAACACGCATGGTCTTTGGCCTTCAAAGACACCCTTGTGCAAAGGGCGTGTTGCATTAATTTGTTCAGCCAATTTAGGGTGTGTGGCATTAATTTGTTTGGCCAATTTGTTTAGAATCTGGCAGGGCATAGGCACCCAGTGCAATGTCTGTGCATAATGCCTGTGTCATCTCTACAGCAGATCTCAAGAGCAGGAGATTTACTGCCTGATGCCGGCCACACCTTGAGCTGCTGCCCAGGGGAACAAAGGCAGAACCGAAGCAACACGGCGCTTGCTGGGGGCGAGTATGGAAATGCATTTCATACTTTGAACAACTGGTTTCCACACACAGCGCCTGAGCTGCAGGAAAGTGCTGGCATGATTTCACTGCCAGCACTGGCTGTGCTCATGGGGGCACAGAGGGTGATAATCACACCCACAGAAAGCCCCGCTTCACCTCGGGGAGAAGCCACGTACAATTCAGAATGAAATGACCACGCTTTGGGGCAGTAGTGTGTAGCTCACTGTAGAATGCTAAAGCCCATTGAGCTTTTGACTTGCTTAGAAATAATGTATTTTAATCCTTATAATTTTATAATATGCTTCTCTCTCGTTCCTATTTTCTGTCATGGTCAAGATGAATGGTAATGTGCTTTCCAAAATATTTCTTTGTAAGGACCGGCTAGTTATAAGTAAAAATTGCAAAAGTGACCAAAGTCAAATTTAAAAGTAAACAGCTGTTGTTCAAAATGTGAGCACAAATTAACTTCAAAAGCATTAGGCTTTACATTTAATTGATGAGAATCCTTGTGTTGTTCTTTTTTTTTTTTTTTGGTCTTAACAGGTAGCAAGATCTGGGATTTGAGCTGATGGAAAAGACTGTAACACTTTCTATTTTCCACATCTATATTCTGAGAAAGACGGACATTGAGGTTGGTGACATCATGGAAGTGCTTCTGCTTCACTCAAGTCAGATTTTTTCACCCTAGGTGCCTACACTATTGAATTTAACAGAGTAGATAAACACAAGAAACAGTACCAGGCCTAGATGTGTATATGTCTATAATTTCTTATACACATTTATATTGGGAACTGCTGTCAAAGGATAGAGTAGGCTGAGAATTTTGTGCCATTTATAAAGGTGTCCTTACACAGTGGTTTAAAAACACATGTACAGAGTCACCAGGCTCATTCACTGGGCACCCGGGAGTGAGGTGTCACTGAGATGCTGAAGGCTGGAACTTGTGCTTTCCACATCACGTATGAAATGCCAAAAAAATCAGGTGTGCAGAAATGCTCCCATTTCCCAGAATAAGACTGTACATTTCAGAGTGTGTTAAGGATACTAATGGATGACCTACAGTGAGCTAAACCCTGTGCAATCTAAAGCCAAGGGCTTTATGTCAGGCTTAGAGATTTTTGAATGGTAACACACTTTTCAAAGAGCCTAAAAGTAATTAGCCTTTCCAAGTTGACACACTTATACTTTTAATATCAGGAATAAGGAAAAAGACTAAGGCTTCTAACCTCAAATCCATAGCAGCTTAGGCACTTTCACCTCACTGGTTTTGTTATGACAGCTCTTTGTTTGGCTGATAGTGAGTGGTGTTTTGAATAGAAGTGCTTTTGCTGTTGCTTTGCCACTTTCCGGTAATAAGGGAGGACTTGGAGGTTATGCAGCAAGGTGCTAATTGACATTAACACTCAAGACAGGAAATGCTGACACAATTTAAAATTAACATCCTGTCAATATACTGCTGACCTGTGTTAAACATGTACTTTGTCAAACTTTCAGAATTAGATTTTAATACAGAAGCAGTGTAATGATGGGAGTATTGCTGGTCTTGAGAAAAGTGAATTTAATACAGTGAGAAGTCACTCAACTGTTTCCCATTTTAGCTTACCTTTTCTCAAACAAGGAAAGTTAAATTTTGCCCCAAGGGGTCAAATATACGTGTAAAGCCATCTAAGCTAAAAATTATACCATATTTGTTCGTTTTCAATTACTAAAATAAACTGTTCTTATGTTCTTGGTTTATTTTAGATGTTCCATTATCAATGACAATGATTCCTGGATATGAATTTTGCAAAATACTGTGACATATATGGATTAATGCACCAAACCAAGCTAGTTGAGTAACTTACCTATAAATTAAAACAAAAATGCTGACAGAAAAAAATATACAGCAACAGATCACAAAAGTGACTTACTTGCCGGTGTGTTATTCATTCTTTAACTACAGAGCAATGAGGGTATTTTCACTTATTAGTGACTCCTGGCATAATGGGAGAAGAAAAAATGGTATCATGGCACTAGTTCTCAAACAAATAGTTACCAGGTGATGTGATGGTATTTATCAGTAGTTATGGACAGGCACACAAAAACTCTTAAAGCACAGTGCAGCTCTGGGTTGATGCTGTACTTTTCCTTTGGTTTAGAGACGGCAGTAGCTAATTTTGTGTAAGACTGTCCCACTGACTGCTCACATGCAAAGCTCTGGTGGTACTTGCAGAGTGGCACACTCACAAACTGTTATGCAGCTTTGAAGAAACAAAGGGTGCTGTTCACTGTTGAGCAAGTCAGAGCCTCCTCTTCGGAAAGGTGGAAGGCACGAGACAGGATGATGCCCATAAGAAAAACAGAGCCTGCTGGGTGTGGTCTGCTCTGTGGAGGAGGCTGTTTGCTGAACATTAATCAGAGGTTGTCCCAGGCGTTAGGAACAGCGTGAAGAGAGGCACGGAGCCAGGGAAAGGCGATGGGAAAAAGGAAGCAATTGGAGGAGAAGATTGGGCTGTGTGGAAGGAGGTGGAGCAGGGCAGTTTGAAATGGGAGGTGTTGGTAGGAGCAGACCTGCGCAGGCTCAGGGAGTGTGGAAACGTTTCAGGAAGGTTGTGCAAGCTGCATATCACTCCTGGCAAACTTTCTCTAAGAAAACAGTAAGTGGGTGGCCTGTTGCTGTATGCTGCTTCCCACTGACAGTTCCTGGGAGTGGGCCAATATTGTGTGTTGCAGTTAAGGTTACAGTGAGACTGGAAAAATATTTGCTGTAGCCCTGGTTCTGCAAATTATTTGCACAGGGCACCTATTTCCATTAATGACAGAGTACTCTGCAAGGTGACCATCTCAGTTTGAGTGTGTGAAAGGCGGGAAGGTGCTCCCACAGGGAGACACTGGTCTAGTGGAAAGTGATTCCTTAGAGCAGCTGCCACTTTAGGTGGAAAATCTCTAAAGCAACATCTACTGGGTGATCTTATCCTGTGTTACAAGGCACTAGTCAAGCATGTAGGAAAGCTGCTCTGATCTGGGGAGGAAGAAAATGAAAATTGTAAATGGAACATACATTGGAGACTTGGACATTTTTCTCTGAAATTACTCTCAAAGTACTCTCGGAGCAAAATAGTCACCATTAAATGGTCTGTTTTACTCTGTTTTAGTTCATTCCCAAAAAGATTCTTATTTGCCATTTTTCTGTTTCTGGCTTTCTGTACAAAAGCCAGAGCAATTTCTCAGTAAGGAGCTCAACTATCATGGCCACACTGTGCTCTTGGGGAGAAAAAAAATTGCCTTCCACTACAAAATGTTTACATTGGCTGCCGAGGTTTCTTCTGGTTTCCTCTGTTGGGAATGAATAATTAGGAAGTGAACTGGGAGGTGAAAAAGGCCTCTATGTGTTTAAGTCTAATGTCACAGCTTTCCAAGGACAAAGCTTTTAATACATAGAAAGGTTTCTCTGTCAAGCAGATGAATTCAATAGCTAAGCAAGACAGCAAGAAGAGGAGTCAAACAAAGCAGAGAATTCCCAGTGGGCAGCTTTGAGTATGCACTTGTGACAGGTACTGCATGAAATGGATGCAGAGCACACATATGTGGGACACACAGGCAACACACATAAGGTGTTAATAGTCTTAGCTGATGCCAAGGAAGAAAAAGAGCAGACAGGGTCAGCTACTGTTTCCTGAGCTAAATGTTCTTTTTCTTATGGTGGTCAGAGCCAGGGGTAGTTTTACAATGTGCAAAACATGCACTTGTAATTAAAGTGAAACTCACACTGACAGAGAAAGGGGATGGTGAATTTTGACCTCACATGCTGCATCTGTAGAGCATTTGGGGACACATTCTTTCAGCAGAAGTGATGTTGGCTTCTGAAATTCTTTTTTAATAAAAGGTGAACAGGAATAAAGTTCTATGTTAATTTGTATGCATGGCAAGAAGCCATATCTCAGGAGAAGGCAGTGCTGATGGTACTTTGGAATAGAGAACTACTCCTTTATATTTTCTTAATTATCCATTCTTCTATTTGAAAACAGGGTTTTCACCATTGCTTGTCAGCAGTGAAAGTTAAAAGAGTAAATAGGAGAAAGGATAAGTAAACCTATTTTTTCCTTCTGTTTTCTGCAGTTAAGCCGTTCACTGCCATGTTCACATACTATTTAGGCAGGTAAGACCCCAGTGTACCTTAGTAACACATCTACCCAAGCCTGGTTGGTAAATTTCTTTGGATGTCTACGCTTTTAGAAGAGACTTGGAGCCACTGAAAACTTTTGTCCATTTTCAGACACATTTTGGCTGATATAGGTGGGCCTACAGAGAGAAAAGTGTGGAATTTCTGTCAGAACCAGTGTGCTACTGACCCTGAGGTGGTGGATGGAAAGACAATCCATATGGAAACAGAGGCTCAGATCATCAGCTGTTGAGTCATGGCTTGAGCTGCTCTTTTCTACTTGCCCTGGTGTTTTGAATTGGAGATTGCTGGGGTAGGCATGAAAATCTGCCCCCTGCTCTAACCCTCCTAGACTTTTTAATCTCATGCACTAACCAAAGAATCAACAAGTATATCATCTTCCTTTCAGAGAGATAAGAGCCTCTAAGAAGCAGAGCACTCTGCCTTCCAACAAACTCATGCATAAAAGGTTAATTTAGAGGGTGAGATATCTGTGTACGTTGGACAAATGGGGAGCTGAAGAGATTCTTTTTATTCCTCCCATTCTCCTGGCCTTGGCCAGTGAGCGCAGATTGAATGTATGACTTTACATTATGGAGCACCTCTCCATCACCCAAGCCTTTGTCAATGCACCAAATGTGACAATTATAGCATTTCAGAGATGAGACTTTCTAATCCTATTACTCATTCATCAACCTGCGGATGATAGCAGGAGCCAGATCGAACAGTGCCAAAAGAGCAGTGAGGAGCCTTCTCCAGTGCTGTGAAACTAGGCTTAGCTCAGGCACAATAGGTGTGTAATTTAAGGTTTTGTTGAGCTGAAATCCAATCACATACTTGACTGGTAGATCACAGAAAGACACAGACAAAAAGAATGAGATAATTCTACCTCACACAAACACTTGAATCCGGCTTTGACTTAATAACAAGTGTGTGATCAACCTTACACTGTTTCTATCTTTTTAATTTTTTTAATTTTTATTTGAACCTAGAAATGGGATGGCACTGAAATACTTTGCCTACTTGGGTGTCAGCCAATAATATGAAGAAAAATATCTACCAGAAGGAAATGGAGGCACTTGTTTAGATAAATAAATCTAAAAAGTACAGATGCTCATTATGTGAAAGATAATCAGAAAATTTAGCTTCCAGGCTCTGCTCAGTGCTATCTTCTCTGCATCTGGTACCTGTTGCTTTTCAAAGATGGGGAGGATCTAGCAAAAATACAAGGACTACAAAGCTAAAAGAAAAAAACAGCCTTGACTACAGGAAGAAAAACTGTACTGTGGACATTATTGCCCTCTCTCTCTTGCTACTAAAATACTCCTTTTGCATTGTCCTGTTTCAGACATGGGAGCTCCTGTGTGTGGGCAGGTGCTGCAGCCCTGTGCCACTGCTGGTCATGTAACCACACACAGGGGACTGGGAGTGTGGAGGAGAGAACCACTGCCTTTCATGGAAACACAAAAGTGAGCTCATTCTCTTATGCTTAAAGGTGCAGCTTCTCATCAGATAGTGTGTTATTCATATTGGGTTTTGTAAAGGATAGTTTTTAATACAGGTTACTCTAGGAGTGGCCTTATATATTAACACAATTAAGTGTAAGGCATGTCAGTTGAAAGCTTTGGGAAGAAAGCTTCTTGGAATAGGAACTTCCACGTCCATCATCAGTGCTCCCATATAGCGCAGCACTCAGCTTCTCTGGTCAAGTCTTCTTTCAAAACCAAACTTAAAAAAACACATTTCCATAGGTTTTTTTGGTCATCTCCAGATCTTTGAACAAATTCAGTGGGATTAACTGTACATGGAATTTTGTGCTAGCTTGTAGGTGTCATGACACTCAGACATGTATAAACCCCAAACTAGAGGAGACATTAAAAACCTGAGAACAAGCCCACAGCTAGAAAAAAGGCAAAGTGTTTTAGCAACTCAGGCCTGGCAGAGGAACAAGACCTTTAGTGTAGTGGTGGAGAAAATATGAGGTTTTAAAGTCTGCAAATCAAGAGATGCTTTCAAGCCACATAACTTGAGTGGATATGTAAGACTCCAAATGCCTTAGACCAAATTACATGGCCAGGGGATCTCTGAGGTGCAACATGGGCAGGGTGAAAGTCATGTGGAGGGCAGCTGACAGAGCTCCTCTGCAGCCACAGGGAACACCTGCACCGAGCCTGTGCCAAAGCAAAACAGCCAGTCCCTGGTGTCAGTAATGCAGTGGGTAGGGCAAAAACCCAAGAAGCTCAGAGACACAAAAAGAAAGGGGAATCTTGGGCGTTGAAGGTTAAATTAAAGTATGAAGGTTGGCATTAGTTATGAAATACCAAAATTTAAGCAATGTTTTGCTAATGAAAAAGTAAATAAATTACCAATTTGCAGGCTATCAGACTTGGAAGCGTGTAAAAACAACATCAATTGAAAGATTTTTTTCTTTTTTAATAAGTGAATTAGTGGAGAAAAACCCTACAGTGATGAAGCTCATCTTTAAACATGACAGAGGGAGATATTTTCAATGGCTCATAGGAATACAAGGAGATTGAGATATGTTCCAAACACAGGGAAAACAGAGATATCCACAACACAGTATAATCTGAGAAACTCAGATGGGGTTTAATGTGGTTCCCAAACTGCAGAGATCTCATAAACATAGTGATTTCCTTTAGCAGTATAAAACTCTGACATTTGACCAGACAATTGCCTTGGGGACATTAGCTAAAATAGCCTCAGCTTTAAAATTGAAATATGAACTTCTAAAGGCTTTGGTAGTTGCTTTCCAGTGACACTGAGACAGCTAACATGACTAGTGGCTGCTGCTGGATATATCAGCATCCCTAATTTAGAAACAGGCTGGAGATTTTGGCTGTTGAGCTGCAGACACCCTCTGATCTGGAAATGTTCTTTGCCTTTGCTTCACACATGGGGTAGCTCAGCTGCTCTCACCAACAAGAAGACAGGTATAGTTTTCACCATCCTTTTAGCCTGTCAGGAAGCCAATCTGATTGTCAGTGGTGTGCAGCAGAGTTGGTGTGCTGGGGTGGTGCTGCAGCTCCTCGGGTGTGTGTTCACCAGGGTGATCCCGCAGAGGATGGACCCTTACATGGCCTGGGCAGAGCCCCTGCAGGGCACTACAGAGCCTGCTGTTGCCCTCCGTGTTTTGGGGAGGAGGCATCAAGCTCTGGTGCTCTTAGCTGGCAGGTTTATTATTCCTTTTGCTGGTAGGACACAGTTTGGGTTCCTTTGTGCTGCAGCCTCAGCTCCTGAGGGGCAGCCCACTGGGGAGCATACCCTGAGGGGCAGCAGCAGTTGCCAGGACAAATGCAATTGTTGGTGGTCTCAGGGGGCTGCAAGTGCTCTCTGTGGGAGCTGTTTGATGTTGTTGACCCCAAACTGAATCAGGAGGGGAAGGAGGAAACTGCATTCAGCATTCCCTGTATAAGTACATCTGCTAATGAACTGTGCCTGGTAAGGTGTAAATGTATGCACACAGTCAGCACTTGGGCTGTGCCCTCTCTTTATAGACATGCCTGCACACTGTACTGTGTTTTTATTCAGCATACTCATTTATTTTGCTATATTGCTGAAAAGTGTTGCCCAGATTAACAAAGAGAAAATAAATGCTTTTTGTTGCTGCTGGCTTTTCAATATCCAGTAGCCACTAGAATGCTTTAGACTGTGCAGGTGAGCATTTGCTCACCTGTGTGGGTCCCTGACCCATCTCTCCTTTAGCAACCAAATCAGCTGTGGGATAACTGTGATTTTCCTGCTTTTATCCAATATAACAAAGACAACATGGTAAACCAGCTTATGGGCCATGCTGTCTTCCAGCCACTGAGTACTTTGTATTGTGTGCTCTCAGTAGAAAAAGCAAGTAAGGATCTCTTTGGTGGTGTGGTCCCTTCAGCTCCATGGGTTCATTCTCTGCACACCAGCTCTGAACACATATAGGTGTCTGTGGTCTTCTTCAGGACAGCCTGTGGTAAGGAGAGTTGGGGGCAAATTTGATCTTCTCCTAACTTCTCAAATCCAAACAACCAGGACAAACATCACTCCTTCCCCCTTGCTCTCTTCCACCCAGACTTTGCCTTGTCCCCTATGGCCTTTGCAAACCTGTGTGAGCTGTGGGAGCCCTGGCTGCCTCACTAAAATCCTGCTCTCTGCTGCAGCCTTTAAAAGGTCAACCTCCCCGGGCCAGTGGTGGGTGTGTTCACATCACACTTTTCTTTTTGCCTTCATACTCTTTCCCTCGGTTCCTTGTCAAACCCTAAGAAAAGCTCTTGAGAGCCACAGGACAGGGGCAGCTTTGGCCCCAAAGAAATTTAAGTAGCATGTTTCTGTCTGTGCAGACCCCAGACTGCTGCTGTCTGCTGCTGTAAAGTGTCAGACTCCATTGCTTGGTGACTAACAGCAGCAACACTTAACAAAGTTGAGTGAGGATGATGGTTAAGCATTTCTCATCCTAAGGAGCTGCTATGGCAGCTGCAGAAGGCTCCTACAGTCTGGCTGTGCTCTGAATAACCTCTCTCACTATGGTTCACATTAAAAATTTTGATTATCTGTCAGGCTGCTGCTCCCCTTCTCTTCAGCTATCAGAGTTGCAACACTCTGTAGAAGTCATTTACTTGCCAGTGGTACCGTTAGCCCTTTGTGAACAATTAAGCTGAGGTCGGAGGTTGTAATAGATCAAATTTGCCGACCATATTAAATTTTATTTTTACTGAAAGGAACTTTTTGTCTCTTTTATCAGGAGGAAAATTAAGCTGTGAACTGGAATTCCATCAGGCTGTCTACTGTAAAGCCCCGTGGCTTTAGAAAAGGGGCAGTAGTGGTCAGAAATGACACTCAAAAGGTAAATTTATTTCTTTTTTATTAAAAAGGATAAGTTATGACCTGTACAGTATATCTTAAAGAAGGAAGGATGTTAACATGATAAACTGCATTTTTCCGTTTCTTTTAAAAATTCTGATTTAGCCAGGCCAGAGAAGTTCTGGATGGGAGGGAAGGGGATGCTGAGCCACCACTGAAGCTGCAATGTATGCACCACTCAGCCTCTATGCCTGCCCCACCACAGAAACTTCTACTTTTGATTTTTGGCAGAAATGTAGAAGGTTCTCTTCTGGTCTGAAAACAGCAGGGAATTGTGAGCTAAATGTTCTACCTATCCAAGTATAAATGAACAACCAGCTCAGGATAGGTTTTTGGACAAGTTTTCCTGTTTGATTCTGGACCTGGAAGTTTCTTGAGGTAAAGTTTTTAAAACCTTTGCAAACCCCCTCAGTCTGGGCCTTTTCTCTCACCAAACCCACCAGAAGTTTTGCCCCTTAGAGATTACTTTCCAAAGTTTTGTTCAAACTTACTGTCTGTGAATTTTTGCCATTCTAAATAATTATAATTTAATAAATGGAAACAATGTTGTTATAAAACCAAACTACGGTGAAACCCTGTGTTATTCACTTTTTTCCAGAGAACAGACATTTTGCAACACCTGGTCAGCACCCAGCCAGGCTGATGCTGACTTTCACCTCTCTGGACCTGTACTGTATAAATTAGATTGTTTAGATTTTCTTCTGGACCTGCACATGCAAGTGTGTGCTTGTTCTCTTCCTATAAGATAACCCTTCCTGTCCTGCACATAAATCAAAGCCCCTGTGTGAGGCTCAGGAGCCTGAGCTGCTCTTGTCACTCCTTACACAACTGGCTCCCTCTGCCCAGGTTCGGCCACTGTGGGTTACACACAGACGTGGCTGATTTTGTGCACAGTGCCTGATGATATCAAATTAGGCTGCAAACACCCAAGAACCTTTTATTTTTCTGTGGGATTAAAGGATTGCCCTGCTATATTTGGCGTGGGTCTCTCCTCCCCTCTGTGCTGCGCAGTGTTGTGTTCCACTCATCCATATCTCCTGTGTTTCCACCCTGAAGAAGGCGGAATTTCAACAGCAAGAAAATGGATTCTATTGTGCTCTGCATAATTTGAAAAACACCCTGTGGGATGAATTGTGCAATTTTAATATTCATTATCTCAAATGCAGACAATAGAATAGACCTTAGTAGGAAAGACTGATTAGCAGATTACTGTTCAACTTGGCACATTATTTGATGATAAGTGGGTGAAACAGTTTCTCAGGAGCTGAGTTTTTTGGTATTAAAAAATGAAATGTAATGGCTGTGTGGGAACATACAGTAAACTTACATGGGAGCTCACAGGCCATGCACAGGTAGAACTGACTTTGTAACTCCAGGGCCTTACTGGTTCAGCAGCTGAGACCAAGGATTTCTGTTTCTCCCTCCAACTCTAAATGAAAGACTGGAGAAGGGGAGCATGAAATCAGCCCATAAACTAAATGGTAATGTTTTAATTCCCATTCTATTGTTATTCTTCTTATTTGTCTATTTGTAATTGTATGGTTTGCATATTCATTCCTTTCTTTCTCGAAAAGGTTTTGTTGTTGTGGTGTGGTTTGTTTTGTTTGGCAAAAGTTTGACTCCAAAAAGAGAGTAAACTTGTCATTAAAAGGCTATAAGGAAAAGAAATAAATAAAAAAGGGGTGGTTTTCCTACAATCAAAGATTTCTGTGGGATAAGGATAGAAGGTAGATATAGTTTTGTAAAAATAGAGACACTAAGATTTTTGTAGACAAGGGCAAATGAAATTATGTTTGGCAGCATGATTAAGGAGTGTGATAAAATTTAGCCAAGCAAAAAACTCTTGTAACCATCACCCACATGCATTTAAAGTAACATGATAATTTTTATAAAAGTTGTAATACTTGACAGTTCCTTTCTTCAAGTGAAGTCTTCTGGGGTATTCATTCTGTTAAAAACTTCAGTGAAATGCAGCACTACATGCTGGCTTAGGTCCTTTCCCATAGAAGAAAATATTCAACATTTTTTTGTTTCTTTCTTTTTGGCAAATAACATGTAATTAATAGAATTCTGTGAAAGATAGAAGATGATTGTACCTGAGGAACAATTTCTTTCGTGGTAAAGTCAAAGGAGCAGTCAGTTCAAGCAGCAGCCTCTGATGCCTGGCTACAATTGCTCAGTTCTCTGCACCTACCACACAAGACCAGGGAGCAGGGGATTCCACTGCAGCCTTCACTCATGGAAGCTGTCTGCAGCTGTCCCTAGAGATGCTGGAAAGCGAGTCCCCATCTCCTGGTGCCATCAGATGATGAGTAGTGGCTGCCAAGGCTGAGAAAAGAACAGGCTACAACAGACGATATTTAATAAGTGTATCCTGAGATTTTTCATTTGTTTCCATGCTTACACATAATACATTTTAAAATAGCTGTGCTTGCCTATCTACTTTTTTTCCTAGTTTATGCTGTCTCTGGGCCTAAGAACTTTGTCTTTCTATTGTGTGCTCTCTCACAGACATAGCATAATGAAAAACCCATCCCCTTGCTTCTAGTTAATGAATAGTCTCTAGTTTTTTTGGGTTTTTTTCCAGGCAAGAATGTTAAAGAAAGCCTAGCTTTCAGCTATTAAAAATATTCAATGACATTTATGACAGATTTTCCACTTCTTCTTTCCTGCTGCACATAATCTTCAAGATCATTAAAGGGAAATTCTGAGATTTTCCATGCTCTGTGCTAATGTAGCACTTGTTTCATAATGAAGCTTGAAATGGTGGGTTTTTTCTCTGCACATGATTAATGCTAAAGTCCACATCCCTATCTGATAGAAAACACCAAGAACTCCACTGGAGTAAATGAAGTTAGGATAATTTGCATCAGTTTAGAATGTCTGGCTGACATTATCCTGCCTGCTACCATACAGACACCAGCTGGGGTGCTGTTGTTTCACTCCTGCGTGGCATAGGAAGGGTCTCAGTGGGGAAGAATGAAAGTGGAGAATGGTCTTTGCTAGCACAAGTTAGGAATAAGCTGTCTGAGGTATAGCACGATTGAAATAAAAAGGAAAGCTCGCCACGACACAATGAGGTGCAACTGAAACGACCTGAACCTTGTGAGCTTGCTCTGCTTTGTGTTACTCCAGAGGGACCAGTGCTCAGAGGAATTCCCCCAGCCCATCTCTGTGATGAGGGATGGGAAATTTCTCCCAGGCCCTGGGGTTTTCAGGTTTAACCAAACTGCTAAACTGCTTAGGGGCTGTACTCAAAGCCATCTGGAGGCTCTAACTACTACTGTGCAAAATGCCCTGCTCCTCAGGTGGAGCTGGCAGGAACCAGTTCTTCAGCTGCAACCTTGGCTTTCTATTTGCATTTGGATGGAAACCAAGAGGTTGTTTTTTTCTCTCTGACTTTGAATAGAACTCTCTCTCCTCCTTTAAGCTGCCCTACTTCTTAAGCAGCGATGCTGTTTGCAGTGCTGGAGCTACCTGGCTCTGGGCTTTTGTTTCAGAACACTTGTGCCGTAGCATTCCCCTCCAGAGGTGTCTTGCTAGAGGCACTGTCTCCCCTCCAGTCCTGAGGAGAACATGTCATGTCTCTGTGGCACAATGGAAACTTCTGGGGTTGTCATTCTGTCCAGCATGAGTGAAATAGCTGTAAAATATGATGTGCATTTTTAGTAGGTTACAACTGTGTTCCATGAGCTGAAGGAAGAGAGCGTATACAGCAGCATAGGTAAAGTTTTTTCACTCAATTTTTTACCCCAAATCAATTTCTGCAGTAGTTTTGTACAAGTAATCTTCAATTAAATAAAACTTTATAAAAATTCGATCCAGGCATTGTTTAAATCAGAACAGCTCTCCTGTTGACTTGAAGGAGGTCAGGCTGGGGCTCCAAGTGAAAGCCAATACAGTTTTGAGTTCCTCTCTCCTTCTTGCCCGATACAGCACTCACACATTAGAAAGTTGGCCAGCTGTGAGCTGGTGATTCAAGAAGGATGGGTATGCCTCAGAAACCATTGCTCCAGCTGTCTCAGGCTGTTCTGGTGAGCCAGAGGTTTGAGCTCTTCAGCCCAGGGATCGAGAATTACAAATGTGTGCTGAAATAGAATCCAGAGTTCAGGGTGAGGACACGGTGGAACAAAGACCATTGCTGTGGGAGAATTATAATAAATGGCATGAAACAATGCATGATCATTTCAAATTCTTGCCAAATGTGACTTGTGATTGTCACTTTTCTTGGGAATATGGTCTGCTACAAAAACCAAAACAAACTCCAAGAAAGAACCCAAACAAAAAATCCAAACCAAACGACAAAAACAAAGCTCACCCAAAAAAAAACCCCACCAATTTAAAAAATCCCCAAAAACAAAGAGAAAAAAAGAAGAGAAGCTGGTGATTCTTTGGAATTAAAGGTTTAGGATATGACATGGGGAATTAGACATGGGCCTCCTGTTAGCAAGAATGTTGACCTCCGTGCATAGTTCTTAAAATAAACCCAATCTCCAGCTCAGCTGGATTTTTTTCTTCCAGTGAAGAACAAGCATAGATGTCACCAGGGAAGAGAGTAGATCTCATGATTGGAAACTTTGATGTCATTTTCAAATGCAGTTGTTAACCTGAGTGTTGACACGTAGGTGTCCACGCCCATAATATTTACAAACCAAGATGTGTGTGTGCCTAGTTTTTATGGTGGCAATAAAATATTGCCAAACATTTCATGGTAAATTTTTAGGCCTTATCAATTATTGCTAAAAAGAGGGGTAAAAAGGCAACTTTAGCAGAAAATTGAGACTTTAATGCATTAAAAAAGCCTGCTTTTTACCATGGATTTGGAGTCAAAAATCTGTTCTGTAATTTCTGGACCCTTCAACCATCTTCATCATAAGCATGTACTTTTGGCAGGGAGCTTCACTGAAGTCTGGGCAAGTGATGATGACACTCTGAAGTCCATTGGAGGGTAATGTGGCAGCAAAACCTAATGTGCAGGGTACTGAACTGCGACACTCAAGTCCCACTGCAGCACTGGGTGTGATTTGGATTCCCTCAGCCTCAGTTTCCTCCTGTGTAAACAGCAATGATCTCTTTTGTCAAGTTCTTTGAGGTCTGCAGAAGAGAAGTACTGTAAAAAGCCTCGCTTGCTATTATGCATATCTTCAAAACAAAGCTTAATGCTTCAGCTCTTTGCTGGGCTGGGTGAGCGTGCTTAGCACTTTGTGTGATCAAGCTGTAGATTACATAGGCAGTGGTTTGTAATAAGAGCCTTATCAGTAACAAAAACCCTTCTGTCATTATCAGACAAGCAACAATCGCATTTTAAAATGGTTGCCAAATGTGTTTATTTGAAGAGGGTTGTTTCTACCATGGCTCAAACCATTGTGTGGCAAGTGTTCAATTGCTTCCCACTAAAGCCAACCTTTATAGCTTGGAAAACTCTGTTAGATAAATGTCAGTTTCTGCCATAATTTGTGGAATCAATACAAACTGAGTGAAAGAATCACAAACAGTAATGTGAAAATAAAATGATCTGTGTTATGGTTTTTAAGTAAATGATGATAAACTAATAAATGCCATTAGCTGCTGCCATTACTTTGTTGAATTTAGCTGATGTTACTGTGTTGACTTTAAAAGCTATCAGCTTAACTATATAAATCCATTTGACATGTCTTTATTCAGATAAAACTTTAATACTGCAAGTGTAGCAAATTAGATGCAAATGCTCTTTTTATTTTAAGTATATTTAAAGCTGCCTTTTCAATGCAAATTTTACAGGAAATCTCAACAAGCTAGGACAGACATCTTAGCTGTCAGCGTGCAGCACTTTCATTTCGGTCTCAGGCATGGGAGCTGCGTTTTTTCCCTGCAGACTGAGATAATTAAAACTACAGAGAGATGGTTTTAAATATACATGATACACAGTTACTTAAATTGTGGGATAATGCATAAATGCAGCCCTTAACATTTTTTGATAGCACAACACTGACCAGATAACATAGCAGAGTGGATTCTAGAAAAAAAATCCTTGTGTAAACAGTTTAATGTTTTGGGTTGTTTTTCTTTTTTTTTTTTTTTTTCTCCTTTCTTTTCACTTGAATTATTGTGGAGGCACAGAAATACCAATTCAAAATCTGGTCTGTGAATGCCCTCATTAAAAAGATACTGATACTATTAACTTTTTTTTTTCTTTTTTAATTATGCTTTAACTTCTTTGTTTTTGAGCAGTCCATAACCTCCTTGGAATACATATCTATTTCAGCTTTCATTCGCTGAACCCCCTGAATGAGTTTATCCAAACAATGTGAATTTACTCAGATCTTTTTAAAATCCCACATCTCTTGTGGTTGATAAAGCTGACTTTAGCTAAGAAGAGTTGGATCAGGGTGATTTAAATTTCACAGTGAAAATGATAAGGGCTTTACTAGAAATAATAAGCACATTCAAATACTGTCATGGGCAAACAGTGGAATGTGCAGTGAGAAATTTGGCAAGGCTAGTCTTTTTCAGTGTTGATTTAATGAAGTAATGGATAGTAAAATAGAAAAAAAGAGACTTGCATTCAGAGGTAAACTTATGTTAATTCCATATCAGTAGTTTTATAAAGCTTTATTCATTAAAAAGCAGCATTAATGCTCTAATAACTTTTTAAATGTCACGCTATTTAAAATCAACAAAAACCCCAAACCAACCCACCAGCCAGGGAAGAAGAGTCGTGTCTTTTGGCAGCTCTCTACAAAGTGGCTGAGTGATACCCTATTATTGTCAGGAACCACACGTCAGTTTTTGAGCCTGAGGATGACTTGTGTTTCAGGGGAAAAAAAAAAAACCGGAAAAAAATGTAAAATCTCATATCCATTTAAGCTCCAGGGCAAACAATAATTGTCCCCAGTTTAAAATCGTTTTGAACATTTGCTTGTCGACTTAAAGAACACAGAGCCTCACCTTTCTCATTCAAATAGTGCTCGGGATCCGCACAGCCCCAATTGCAGAGGAAGGCTTGTCTGGTGATCTTACCTTTGCAGGACCAAAGGATCTGTGCATCTAGAGGTGCTTTTGGGTGATGACGGCTGTTTTGGCCATGGCTGTGCAATAGGGTAGGGAGAGGGGCAGGAGCAGCCAGGAGAAGACAGTTATTTTTCGAGGCACTCTTTCAGATGCCTTATTCCCCTCATTAGCAGGGTTTGTGTACGCGGGGAACTGGCATGCAGAATTAGTGTGGTCTGAGGAGTGAGGCATTTGCAAAAAAAAAAAAAAAAAGCAAATCGCTTTCAAGAAGAGGCGAGGGAGAAGAAAAGGGAAGAAGCATCACCGTTGCCAAAGGGCTGAGGTTAAGAATCCCTCTGTGCAATTTAACAGTTTTTAATTCCTACATTTTAATGCCTCGCAGGCCATTGTGTCAGCCTACTTTAGCTCCTTCAAGGAGCCATCTCAGCGCTGCCAAGTGGATTAGCTCCCGGGGGGCGGCCGGCTCCCCCCGCCCGGCACCGCATCCGCACCCGCATCCATCCCCGCGGGCTCGCTGCCCCGAGCGCGCCCGCTCCCTCCGAGCCGCCCGCACCCAGCGCTGCCTGCTGCCGGTCTCTACGTGCGGTGTATTTCACAGGTGCCCCTATGAGCTCCCTTTTTCCTTTCTTTTTTTTTTTTCTTTTTTTTTTTTTTTTTTTTGATACTTAAGGAAAGTGGTAAAAATCTGATGGAAGGCTTCCTTCCATCAGCGCAGCGGAGAAGCGGTCATTAGCAGACACGGAGAGATCAATATTCCTGCCCAACCTTCCTGGTTGCAGTTCCAGTCAGTAATTATATAGCTGTTATAAACCCATGAATATCGTGTATAAGGAAAAACTAATCTCCTCAAAACAGCTTATTTCCATAGTTAATGACCGGAGAACTACGACTGACTCAGTCACTGACAACTTCTTCGTGTTTGCTACACAGACTTTGTAGGAATAAAATTATTCTAAGGTTGAAAACAAGAACAAAACAAACAAACAGAAAAAACCCAGCCATAACCTTATGAGGTAAAATTCTCCCATCCACCATCACACACATATTTCCTGCATTTGGCTCATTACTGGACAAGTATGTCCTTTAAGACCCAGAGATTAATGAGCCATTTTATGAGACTAATACATTTTAAATTTTAACACTGGAGTTTGCATATATAATTGTACAATTATACGTTCGTTTAGATTTTTTAAAGATAACTAATCACAGGTGACTAGAACTGTGTGAAAAGGCAGAATTTATGTTTCTCCTGCTGTAGGAGTACTAAATCATGCAGGAATTGAAATTGTTTTCCATATGACAGATAGCTCAGGCAAGATTAGTCAGTCACTGTTTCAGATATAATGCTTTTTTTATTATGCATACTTGATGTGGGACTATTATATTTGTAACATATATTTCTGCATGCAGCAAATTAACTATTATGTAATGCAAGGACCAAGAAAGAATATCATTAGTTCTTGCTATCCCGCAGGTTTGAGCAGCTGGTGAAATATATACCAGTCATCCAACAGCTAGCTTCGTGTTAACATGTATAACAAAGCCTGAACGATTCCTGTTTGACAGAACTTTACCATGTAGTAATAAATAAGGCTGAATTATTGATGGTGAATAACTGCTAATATTATTATGACCTCAATTAAGTGCTTTTTTTCAGACACATTAGCAACAAAAGGTCTTCTCTTTGCTCATTGCTGGTTTTTTCAAGTTCCACTTTGCATTAAAATCGAATTGATCAAACCTATTTGCCATTTCGCTGTAAGTGGGTAACCATAATGGGTAATCTATCAGCATGGTGCTCCCCTTAAAGCTATTAACACCTTTTGTTGTTTTACTCAAGTTTCTAAACGTGCTGAGAGGTTCAAAAAGGCAAACCCTACAATCTGTTAGGATTGCACAGAGCTGTGATTTGTGGCACTCTTTTAATTACCATACTTTTTTAACTCTACGGTTAAATACTGATATTTCTGACACTAAGTAAGTCTTTATTTACTTATGAAGCTGTGAGACAGCTAAATTAAAGCTGATTAGCAAGATGGCAGCTCTGCTGCTTGCAACTGAGGTGAGCATAGCTGCAGCGTGGCATCTCTCCTCAGCTCGCTGCTTGACTCTTAGTCACTGGGGCTGAGATCAGTCAGCAGCGAGACAAATAAAGGAAGCTTAGAGTTTTTTACCCTTTGGCAAATTGGCAAATTGTGTTAGTTACATGGATATGTGTGTACAGTGTGGAGCAGTCTGTTTGCAAGGGAGCTTTATAAAAGGCAGAAGGAGTTAATTTCTGGGGACAGGCTGTGTAGTGTGCATGCTTGGGGAGTTGTGGGATTACACTCATTAAAAAAGTGAAGAGCTAATGAAATAATCAGAGGAAGACTGAATAAACTGGAGAATACAAATATGGACCAGCTGTCTCAGCAAGGTTGTTCAGACTCCTTCCACTTGAGTCTGTTGAAGATGGCTGCCCTTCTGTAACCATTCCTCAGGTTTGAACATCTGGGTTTTGGAGTTGCCTTACTAATATTTGTATGGAGCTGAATGGCCCAGCCTGGAGGAAGTTCCTCGTTTGCCTGCTCAAGTCAAGTCTAGGCTAAGGGCCCTGGTGGTATAAGGCTAATGCAATGGCCAAGTCAAAGTATGTGGTGCCTGTGTTCATCAGCACAAAACCCTGACGAGATTCCTGGTGAAAATCTCAATACAAAAGCCTGGACAGAACGAGCAGAGTAATCCTTTATTCCTGCACACGCTGTTTTTATTTATTTTTTTACATTTTTTTATTTGTTTTTGTTTTGTTTTTAATCTTTTCTGTTCTGTTGCACCTCTAGTACCTTTCATGAGTGTGTCCTGTGCATGGAGAAGCCCAGCTGGAGATGTGCTCCCTCAATGCATTGTGTAGGGGAAGGAGCTGCTGTCAGCCCAGAGCAGAGGCTCCTGTTTCACTGTGGGCTCAGGAGAAGTGGGAGCACCTCGGTGGAAACCTCTGTACAGGGTTTGTACACTGCATGTGTGTTTGGTGGGAGAGCACAGTCGGTGCTCTGTAAGAGGCAGGGGAGAATGTCCCTGCCTAGCAATCGAAATGCAGCCTGGGGACCGTGCAAGCCTGGTGCCTGTGACACTTCATGAAAGGGTAAGAGTCTTGTGAGTTCATTCATAGCTATTCTTACATCAAATTCCCTTAATTGTAGCGAAGGCAGAGATCCCAGTTCATTGCTGGCACAAGAAGAGTCAATGGTACTGATTTAAGCCAGGTTACACCTTTTACAACATTCACAGCAGCAGTGGTTTGCCCTTTTGCTTCTACTTAGAGTGAGTCAAAAGCAGGGTGAAATGTAGGAATATTTGTGTTGGCTTCAAAACAAATGAAGATTGAAGATAAATTGCTGTTAAGCTCCATTTCTGTCTAGCTGTTGATACATGTAATATGGCAAATTAATTAAGAGCTTATACTCACAATATATGGGGATTTCAATTGTTTTAAAGTGGTAGTTAGTCTTTCAGCAGCTAGAGGATACACACGCCTGAGTTATTCTAGTAGATCAGTGCTTCCAGAAGCATATGTTTGGTTTACCACACTTGCAGTTTCTTCATGTCAATCACCTTTTGTGCATTTTTATCATGCGTTGAACAAACCAAAACTGTCCTTTGCCCATTTTATGAGTGTCATGCAAAGCAGGGAATGAAGTGGGTTGATGACAGATCATCCATCTCACTGTTTTTGAAAGGGATTCTCCTCCTGGACATCATGCAGAGCAGTGCTTTTTTGAAGCCCACCCACCTAGTACTAGTCCCCCTTCAGACGTGATTGTGTTTCCCTAAGGCACTTCTCGGAGTGGTAAATGTGCATCATCAAACAGAAGATATTTTAATGGTGTATAGTGGTGTTGACTTTCCTGATGCTTCAGTTGCTGTTGTCTTAATGTAGGCTGTCGCTTGTATGTCAGCTGGAAACAAAAATCAATAAGCAATGAGAATGAGTGAAGGGAAAAGAAAGAAACAAAATGATGAACAAGAATTCGGTATCTTCCCTCATAAACTTTATTCAGCTGGTGTGTTTTACCATTTCACGGGATCTGCAGATAATCCCCACAGTCTCTCAGAGCCTCAGAACTCTTCTCATTTCATGAAGAAGGAAACTAAGGCACAGTGGGCAGAAACTGCTCCAGCTCCTCAGATTTACCTCAAATAAGCTGAAACAATTTGTTCAAGGGCACTCAGAATCTTCGTAATTATTCATGTCAACCAACTCGTTGTTCCCAAACCATCTGTACCCAGGCTTCCCAGGCCTATGTGTTTTTGAGGGTGTGATATGACACACATCTATTATAAGGGCATAATATGACACACATATTTAGTCAGCTGGAAATTTTAAAGAAAGAAACATTATTATTTAAGAAAAATATTAGAGGTGTCTAGCACGCTCTTGATGCTGTCTGCTCGCGTCGTTTGCCTCTGTCTAGGTGTGTGAGGGGGGCAGGGTCTCGTTCCCCGGCAGTGGCCGAGCCGCAGTGTTTCGGGCATCCTCCCCGCCCGGAGCATCCTCAGCGCCGGGCGGGCGGGACGGGGAGCGGCGGGCCATGACCGGCAGCGCCGCAAGCCCGCTCGGACGGTGCAGAAGGGGAGGGACAGATATCCTCAGTGACAGCACGGGGAGGGACAGATATCCTCAGTGACAGCACGGGGAGGGACGGATATCCTCAGTGACAGCACCCAGGCGGCCGCAGCTGTGATTGAGCGCTCGGCCCTTCAGTCCCTACTGCTGCGGTCCCCGCTCCGTTATGCGGTATTGTTTACTCACAATTAAACTCTTTACCGCTAATTTCACTCTCTGATGCTGAATAAGTCACATAGCCCCGGCTGGCAGAGCCCAGGCCGATGTGCTCCGCACACTTGTGCGGGCAGGGCTGGGGCAGGCAGCCGCTCCCGGCCCCGCTCTGCGGGAGCTGCGGCGTGGGAAGCGCTGATTCTTGTCAGCCTGAATTTCACACCGGAGATAACAAACGCTTGGAAGCCAGGCACTGCTCGGAGGAGATAAACACATTTTCCCCCATTAATTAAAACGTATCTGTAAATTTAAGCGGAGATGGTGGCTATAATAAGTTTTGAAGCGGTGACAAATGCCAGCAGCAAAAGGCCTGAGATAAGAGTCAGGTCCCTGTGCGACCTGTGCCTTCACAGTGCCTTCACCCCTAGCAAGCTGGAGCATCACACGGGGCAGGGGTTGGGGCTGACACCAGGCAGTTCAAGTAACCTGTAACAGCGGTTCTGGGGAAGGAGAGAAAGCCCTACTACCAGTGTGGTTCGTGCCCATCTCATAGGAAAGTTGGGGGCTTTCAGTGATTTTGAATATTTGGTATTTCCCTAAACTTCTCTCTTGATTCTTTGGCCTCAAAGAAAGTACTTCAATGTACAAGCTGTGTCCAACATACCTATTCCAAAACTGATGTCAGCCTCTAGAACATTGTGCATATTTTTGTCACAGAATTGATCATAATGTTGAAATTTTTATCTGGAACATAGGTTTATTTCAGACTGTCTAAATAAATCAAAATATATTGTGCCTTATCTTGTAAGGCAAGTCTTATAAATACTGTACAAATTTAAAATATGGCTCCAATAAGTGGCTGTGTTGTACTGATTTGCCTTTTAAATTCACCTTTGGTGAAAAACAGCAAACAATTACTTATTTTTGCACTAACTTTCAATCAGTTTCAGTTTTTCAAAAATGTGTAAAGATCACATGAAAGGAGTAAGGTGCTTGGCTTGCTGTCCTGTAACTTTGTGTCATGTGTAACTTCTGCTCTGCAAATTCTTTTCATTCCAAATCAAAGACAGGGAATGAGGTGCGGTGCAGGTACCACCTATGCTGCGTCAGTTCACTAAATCCCAGGCTGTGGTTTAAAGGAATCAAGGTATTCACTAATTTTAGTTTCTGTAGAGCTTCTAGGATGATCACTGGCCTATTGTTGATTCTTAGGGGTTGTATCCGATTTGAAAATACCTCCTCTCTCTTTCTCCACTGAGAGAGCAGTTGCTTATAGACCTCCTGCCCATCAGTTCCTGTCTCAACATCATGTTCGTGATGTTTCATATTTTCATAAGTTTATGATCAGTCACCTTTACAAAGTGATACCGCCGACTTTCCCTGCTGGGAAAGGTGTCCCTTGTCCCCACACTTGTCCCTCCGTGGTGTATTCAGCAGTGATAACTACTTTTTTAAGACTATCTGTGTGATTTGCATCCCCGGTGACATTTCCAAAAGTGACTTTAGAAGGAGACATTCGGTGAGAGGCACCACCCCAAAGGCCAGAGCTCCTGGGCAGCTGCTGCCAGCTGTGCCCGCTCCGGGCACTGCCATGGGATGCCAGGATCTGCCCTGATGGGACCCTGGCAGCAGAGCCACTGCTGTGCCAGCCCCTCTGTGCTGCGGGACAATTACGGGACATTAATCCTTTTGAAGTGCCCTTGCCAATTCTTGCAGTTTTGTTCTTGTGAGCTCCGAGTTTCTCCTCCCTCGAAGCCTACACATTTTATTAGGTATTGTATGTGGCTACACCTGCAGTTTTAAATGACTAACACAAATGTTATAATGGTGGCCATCGGTCAAAGAAAAAGTTCAGAGTTCAAAGGTCGGTCCTTTGTAACTGGCGAGGAAGAGCTAGTGGATAATAGCTTGTTAATGTTATTTACCTCATTCAGCTGAAAAAGTTTCTGTTGTGTAAAGACATTAACGTGGGCAATTCTGGGCATTGTCATTTGAATAGGGGTTAAATTATTCTGTTTTGTCATTAAGTGATCCTTGATTGGCAATCCATTACACAATGGGTGATCATTAAGGAAAGGCCATAAAACTGTTACACCATTTAAGAATGAATGGTGAATGAAGCCAGATATCTCCAAGCCCCGTCGTTCCCCCAGCCCCCAGACTACAGCTGCTGGAGAAGCAATTTCAAGCAGAAAGGACTTGGAACAATTGGAACAGTCACTTATTCCCTAATTTTGTTTTGAAAATATTTACACTGAGGTGAACAGTAGATAAGCCTGCTTATGGCTACCTAGAGTGTGTTTAGTATTGTCAGGTCTCCTGATTTTATTGTATCAGGGTAAGCATGAGCAAGGTTGCTCTGTTTAAAACAGTCTGGGTACTGAGACTGTGTCAGAACATTAGTCCTACAAATGAAAACAAACCGGGGTATATTCATTTCAGAGAAATTATCAAAATGAGGCAGAAACCCAAATCAAAGAACTCGAGAACTGGCTGACACAGAAGGAAGGGCAGCTTGCTTGGTGAAATTGCCTCCAAATCCAGATGTTAATGGTGCTCTAGGCCTGAGCCATGGCTTTTGTGGGCCCTAGGCTGATGGCTGCTAATCAGACCCAGATGTTTTCAATCCTAAGTTTTCTGTCAAGGGACAGACATGACAGGCTTTTCAGTCTACTGTAAATCACTTCAGTTGCTGTGATGTTTAAGGTAGGCCAGAGCCCAGATTGCTCAGTACACGCTTCCTAGGCTCTGGTGCTGCTGTGGTTGGACCTGTGTTAGGAGATCTCTGTGCTCCTCTGTCCCCAGTGTGGCCCTGGCTCCTGTCCAGCCTCCCCCCTGTTTCAGCCCCCTGGAGCAGCAGGGAGGCACAGGGTAGGAACGTGTGGCTCAGACAGGACAACTCTCTGCTCTTGACTTGCATCAAGTTAAGCTGTCGTAGGACCAACACCAGGAAGTTCTCATGCTGTAGCAAAGTGTTGGCTTCCATCCAGTTTTACCTGACTTTGCCATCCCCAGCCTTTGCAGTTACACTGCCCTAGGTCACCCCTGGGGACTGGGTTTTCCAGCAGCTGTCCAGATAATTTCACCCATGCTCTTGGGAATGGTGATTTTTCCATGACTCAAAAGCCAATGTAGCATTTAACTAAAACTGCAGAGCTAATTAACTGCCTTGCTTCTTTATATTCCAATTACAATTGTGGCTCAAGCCATTTGAGAAAGAGCCTGTTACGTGGCCTGCAAAGAGACTTATTTTTTCAACTACAATTAAAGACAGGATTCTTTCCCAGTAATTAAAGATGTTCTGCTGCAAGCTGTGAAAGCAGGCTGTAAACAGCCCACTGTGTGCTGGGGGAACTGTGAGCTGAGGCAGGCTCTGCCTGAGCTTTTCAAACCCCCAGATGCAGAGTTAGACACCCAGTCTGCCGACACTCCTTTGCTTGGCTTGGAAGGATCCATTGTCTTCAGGGCCTTTGGAGAGTATCATGGTGACAAGTGTATGAGATCAGATGTTATGCTGTAAATCTGCCTTTAAAAGGGGAAAAAAGAAAGGAAATAGGAAAACATCCATGTTTTTACATTGAAGTTCCAGCCTAGCAATAGTCAAAGATGTTTTGAATAGCAACAGACAAAGCTGTTTTAATGCATTCTGTGTATTTTCCAACATCTGAATTTCTCTTTAAGCTTGTACTAGGTAAATGTTACTCAGTTGCCCTTTTAGAAAACAACAATTTGACTTTTTTCCCCTCTTTGTATTCTGACAAATATTGGTCTTGATGAGTGTTAAGGGAGTAAAAACGCTAAACATCAAAGTGCTCATTATCAACCAGCCAGCTGCACTCGCCCCTGCACCTCCTCATCACACACAGACCTGATCTTTTCTGTGGGGACCATCTCCCCCAGAGACACAGAACAAGTTCTTCTCTATGCTAACAGTGCACAACATTGTCAAATGATGTGTAATGATTTTATAATGTGAACTAATGCCACTAGGGACTGAACTGAGACTTCTGATTTCATTACACTCAGTGCTGAGACTGGTTTGGAATATGAATTTGGGGCAAAGATAAAAGGCTATGTTGGTGTCCTTTACCTATCAACCCTCTGCCAGTGTTACTTGACATGTATCCAGACAAGGATCCCACCTCATATATCTCAGGGAAAAATATTTGTGATTGACATGTGTTTCCATCAAACACCATGAGTGCTAAAAAGTACCTTTTACATCCTTGTGCCATGACTGAAATCTTAGCATAAGTCAGAAGAAACTTCATCTCTGTGTCAGAATCAGCCCCTGTCTGGCCAAGATGGTGGTCCTAAAAGCTGCTGTTGGCTAATGTTGGTCTGCAGTTTTTGTGTTATAACACTTAAGGGTGAGATTTGGCTCTTTCAGTTTGTTTGTAATTAAAATAGATGTATTAGTTAACCTCTAATTTATGGGTAGCTCCAGAAGCATAAAGGCAATACACTGTGCACTAGGTTTATGATCTATTTTGTTGAACTGAATAAAACCTTTTTATACAGTGACAGAAACATAACTAGAGTAGCAAATGGTGCTCCTTTACCTATTATTATCTGTGTTACCGTGAAGCCTAGGATACCTGTCTGATTTAAGTTATTTAATCTTTCAGTGTCCTAGGAGACTGTGAAAAATAGAAAAAATGCCATAACATTTTTCTCCAGAATGGATAATATGGGAGTTAGCTTCCTTTTTCATTCTGATGTAAGGAAAAAAAAACAACCCAGGCTTTCAGTCAAATTCTCATCTACTGTAAGTATGTCTGGTTCTATTGTTTTCAAGACAGCTTATCCCATTTGTACTAGCAGAAAATGTAGGCCATGCTAGTGACAGCAGGGAGATGAACACCCTGAGTCTCCAGCTAATTTTCAAATGTAATCTACCTGCTAATGTGTGATATGGGAACTAAGTGTCCTTTATATACTCTTAAAGCACTTCTGATGCAAGAGGGATAGAAACTAATCCACCTTCAAAGGTAATTATATTGGGAATTACACTACTTCATGCAGTAAACTGTATTCAGTACCCTGCCCTTTTTTCCAGCTCTACACCATTGCCCCTTTTTTAGATATGAGTAACAGTTGTCGTAAGTCAATTAAATTCAATATGTGAAATGGAAAAGAGAATCCTTGCAAAGATGTAAAAGCATCTAAAATATAAGTGGTGATTAAGCTTGTTTCCTCTTGTGCTTATTCATACTGGACAAATGATTTACTTTCATCATCTAATATATTTAAGCTATCTTGGTTGTAGGGGTCACAGGCACTGTGAGATGGGAGGAAAGACAATACTAATCAAAAGTAAACCATGCCACTTTTTTTCTCTAGTGCCGCTAATCTTAATTGAATCAATCTCCTGGCATATGTTGACAGTGAAAGATTACTCGAACCTGGGAGGCCAAGCTGGACAGAGCTTCCAGAATAAATAAAAAAAAAATCTTCCTTAATCATTAATTTGTTCATTCACTCCCATTTGCTTCCATTCTTCAATGTCTTAGAAGATGTACCCCATGCAACCTTCCTCTTTAGCAATCATTTCCAAGTGTTCCTCCCAATAAGCTCAGGCGCTTTTGAAGAAACTAATTTGCCTGAGATGAATACATCAGAGATGCTTTTTTTTAAAGAGAAATGTAGTTGGATTTTATAGAATCGAGCATTTTGTGGAAAAGGATAGTATTTCTAATGAATTGCAACAAAACCGAGTTAATTTTGGAACTGAAATATATCTTGTTAGAGAATATTAGGTAAACCCTACTTGGCCTAGGATGGAGTTGAGGAGTTATTTATAACCTATTCATGGATTCACAATAGCCCTAGTCCTATGAAAAGGCAGAGAGGTGAAAATCCTTTGAAGTTCATGGAAAAACTAGAGAACTTTGTGCAGGCATCCTAAGGATTCCACAAAGCTATAATCATAACAACCAATAAATAGTCATATTCTATCAGATTAATTTTTCCTCCAGGATTTTACTGAATTTAGTGCAGTTTGAATGCCACTGTTGGCTGTTACTTTAATGTTAATATTATTTTTTTGTGACTGAACAAGAAGACTACCTGCGTATTTGTTCCTCTTTCCCCAGTTACCCAGCACCATATATATACTGCATTCTAGGTTCATCAATGTTGCAAAGTTACTTAGATAAATTTGTTAATTCATAAAATTGAGGAAGATACATAGTGTATGAGTTAGGATTTCTGATCAGGCCTTCATATCCACAAATGTTTGTGTTTGCAGAATTATGAATGTGAAAATCTTAAAAACCTAAGACCTGGCAATGAAGTCTGAAAGAATAAAAGTATCATTGCAGAATCAGGACCTTAAATTCTGTCTAGAGATAAAACTAGATTAAATCTCTTCCTTCTAACAAATAGTTTTAATTAAATAATGTTGGTAGGTGTGAAGTTAAGTTTATGATGAACAACACTGTTCGTATTTTGTGTAATCCATTATGAGCCCATATAATTTAAAACATTGCTATATTGTGCATTAATAAGATTCGTATGCAATTAGATAGTATTTGATGATGAAAAGCTGGTTTACTGGTGAGGTGCAATAAAATCTCTAACATAATAGCAAAACCTTGCTAGAGATGTAATGGTTTGTGCTGAGTATGTACTGTCTACACAAAATATAAATATTAGAGTGTGTAAATAGCAACCACTTATTTTCCCAATCCATTTATTTGGTTATAAAGTAACTCCGTTTTATTATTCCATTGGATTTGGGTATGTGCAATTGGTCCCTTAAGAGACATAGACATTTAGGTCATTGCACCTTGTAACTTCTTCCTAAAGCAAGGAAGTCACTTTTACCTTCTTATTCTGGCATTGAAAAGACCAGATCAAATATATTTCTCAAAAAATGAAAAATCCTTTATGTTTTAGTAGCCTAAGTCAATGTTATTTACAAAACTACCCAAGAAATTAAATAGGAAACCCCAAACCTTTCAAATGACAAATTCATCCATATTTAAAATCAAGAGAGTGTATTTGGTAAATTTCCTGCCTCAAGCCTACCCTCTTTAAAAGCACAATCTTGTTTTATTTTAATGTATATCTTTACAGCAGAATAATTAGCATTTTACAAATCAGTGATGGTGAAGTTGTTCACATTATTGTGAGGGCAATAAATCCACATGCACATAGTTTTGTATTATAGAGATCATTTAAGTGAGTGTAATTTTAACATTTTGATGACAGTTTTAGGATCCTACCAAGCAGTGATAAAGCTCACAGTTATACTATGTGATAATTCTGCCTTTCATTATGATGCAGTTTCTCCATACTAAATCAGGCCAAGATGCAAGCTATTACCCCTGGGCAAAATTCATTCATTATGCATGTATGTTATTCCTGAAATTATTGATAACACTTTTCATAATAGTTATTTTTCATTAATTAACTTTTGCAGCTATATTAGTATTTATGATATGTTTATTAGTTTTGAGTTTTCCTTGAATAATAAATACAATCTCAGAGCCCCTTATAGTTTCTTAAAGTTGAAAGCTCTTGTCAGTTTTGATGCTGAAGGCCACAGTGCAGTTGTGAAGCACTGAATTAAGCTGTGTTGAGGGAAACATTAGAAAGAGGGTAACTAAGAGGATAACTGCACCACAGCAGTTAAAGACTCGCCCCAGAAACCTTTGTTTGCCATAAGGAAAGTAAGAAATGGCGCTGCTGAAGCTGGTAACGTTTCATGAGTGTAATGAGTGCATTTCATGACCAGGTTTGTCATCTTCCCTTATGCAAAGTGTGCAGGTATTGGCTGATCAGAGAGAGGAGTAGGGGCTGGAGCCCTCATCAGCTGGGAATTTCAGCAAGGCACAAACCGGGCTCTGCTGCCAGACATGCTCATTTGCAACACAGGAATTCAAGGCCCAGGTTATACTTTTAATGGTGCCTTAGGCAGTTCTGAGAACATAAGGAGAAGAGTGAAAATTTATCAGTAGTATATTTTCTCACCTGCTCTTTTATTGCCTTACTCTGGAGATCATTGTGGTCTATAAGATTAACTATATTGGAAACCAGCAGTTTTCAGGTGGATCTCAGTACCTTCCTCTCTGACAGACATTACATATAAGATGATGCCATTTGGCCTTGTGTGGCCTGGCTACAAGAGAGGCAGCTCAATAGCATCAGAGGCAGCATGGCATAGGAGGAGGTTTCTGCATTAGTGGGTCTGGACAGAGTGCAGGATACATCCTGCATGTTGACCAGGCATTGCTTCTGTGGTGTGTGAAGCCAGAGCTGAGGACAGGGAGGTGCAGTGCAGCAGCTCGTGGGACTAAGGGAGTTTTACATCACCTTTATTCTCCTGGGACCAGCAGCCATTCCACCTCCAAATTCTGTATGTCCTACAAGACACCTTTATCCTACAGGATGCCTTTATCTGTTCCCAGCATGCCATATTTTGGCCTGGATTTATCTTCACTTAATTTCAAGGGCTTTCTATGGCTATAGAGACAGTCTAAGGCAACCAAGTTCACCATGTAGGGAGCTAGCTGAGAGTGTGCCTCGGAGCTCTTCCCTTAGTCTTCTTTCTTGGCTCCTGGTCAGGGATGTGTTTGAAATGAGACAAAGGTGAGAAAAGAGCTGGCAGAGTGGCAAGAGGAGACATTTCCTCCCACTGGCTGAATGGATTTTATACCTCCTTCATATTCAAGGAAAAGAGTAAATATGAGTGGAAGTGAAAGTCATCCCTCAGCAGGTCCCTGTATTTCCTATATCTCTTGTCTATTTTTAGCAAGACACAAAACAGCTGATGTAAGATCAAGCAGAAGTAGTCAGTGTTACCCCAGATAATCAAATAAAACCAAGAAAAGGTCTAGTATTCATTAGACATTTTGTTATCTTCCAACTGTATGAAGTGCTTTCTTTGGGGAATAACTTCAGAGACTTGGATTTTCATGGTTCGCTAACTGTAATAAATAAATCTGAATAAATCCAAACTTCAATGCCTAAGACTGAATCAAACCCACTTATTTTTATAGTGAAAGTATCCTGGCATTAAAAGGCTTAGCATGTTGGGCTGTTCTGTTTAACAATGAGATGAAAAAATGGTGCAGATGGCTGTAGTGGTAACTAAAAAATACTAGAACTCTTTAGGTTTTCTTAAGGAGATGAAGTTACATGGTCAGACTTTTTCCTCACATGACTAATCCACTCTCCTGTGACCTATCTTTAGTTTGATATTGAATCAGGAACAAGAACTGGAGCTTCAGCTGACCCCAAACATTTAGTTACATTAATCACAGGGCATTTTTGGACTCTGAGCATACTGAATGAAAGACACTTTCTTTGCAAGACATTGATCAAACAGTCTACAGGTATCACTACATCAAGGCACATTAATCATCTGGTGCATTATCAGTTCCACCAGGAGAATATGTAAATGTGATTCCTGTCAATGATAACGGAAAGCAGAATTTATTTTTAAAAGTGGTCCTTCTGGAGCTGTTGATATAATCTTACCTAAGACAATAGGTTGCAAAGATACATTTCAGCAGGGCTGCCAATGAACATAAAGAACAAGCAAATTAAAGCCACCCAAGGAAAAAAAAAAGGAAAAAGCTAGTGGCTACACTTCACTCACTTTCAGGAATTGCTGTTCCACAACATTGTGGAGGAGATCTTTTCTGCTTAATAAAACAGGGCAGTTTTCTGAAAACTCTTATAATTGTTTTGTAACCACAAACCTTTATTTAAGAGTGGTGCTATTCTATTCTACGCTCCAGTGCTCTTGCCCCAGAATACACCTGTGATATACTTGCCTTGTGGCTGAGGATGTGATGCTCATACTGACTGTGAAACTCTGAGGCAATGCCTCACCTTCACAGATGGCTCATCTTCACTCATATTAATGGGGCTGCCTGGCTGAGGGTTGCAGTGAGCATCTTGCTTAAAGCATTTTTGCATAGATCTCCTTATATAATTTATCAATTTACTCTAGAAAGAAAGAGGTTTTACTTTTTTTCTTTCTTCCTTCCTTCCTTTTAAACCTATGCCAAATTAGTACATGCAAATATGCATTCTGTCAGTGTTGGGGGTGTGAAGACATATTCCAGGCAGAAATATTTTTTGAAGTCTTATCTGAGGGAATTAGAGACTTAGGGCAGGGAAATTAGTAGAGATTGAATATATAAAATGGTCATATAATTTCTACTTCTTGTCTCTTTTGTGTTCTTTTCTACTTTCCTAGCAACTTTGGACTACAAAAGTGGAACAAGGAGTACTTTGGGAAGACAAGAGGACTTGTCTGTAAAGGGAATGGCTTTCACTGGCTATTGGTCCCTGAAGGTTGGAAGAAGTGGAAGAAATGCAGTGCAGTTTGTGTGCAAAGGCTGAGGACAGAGTTTGCTTCGGGTCTAATCTTGGCTTTGTCCAAGTCAGGAGGAAGTTCTGCAACAGTGCAGGATCACAAAAGATTTTAGGAATTTTAAACACTTTGAAGGGAAAATGGGCTAAATTCTGAAGGCTTGGGGGAATAGAGCTAAAAAGTATTTTTGAGGGATTAGGGTTATGAAGCCATGTAAAGAATGCCTCCTCATCTTGCAAGTGAGACAAGATCCATGGGGTTTTGGTTTTGTCTCCTTACAGAACAGCATTTGGCTCTCTCTAATGGTCAGGATTATGGTTCTCATTTAAATGTGGAAGAGTTAGGAAAACTTGAATGCAATTGCAATATGGCTGTATAAACACAGCCATGATTAACTGCATATGCACAATGCTGCCTGGGAAGCTACCAGAGAAAACAAACTACAATTTCTGCATATACAAAAAACCTCTTTGAATGTCCCTCCTTTTGTATGTTTAATACTTGTCATCATATTGCAACAGTATGCCCTTCATAATTATATTTACATATTCTTGTGGTTTTTTCCAAGGTCAGAGGATTATGTCTGCACATTTCAATAATTAGTTATACAATGTATGGTAAGTGTCTTATGGATTCCCTTTATCATATCTCTGCACTGTTGAGCAAAATCATAACAAAGTTTTAAATTTTCTTTACCATTCTGCTATGTTTTTTTTTTTTTTGAAAGGTGGCTTTTAAAAAACAGATAGGTATTCAAAAACCTCCATTTACCATACCTGAATTGTTCTGCTTCAGGGTGAGCAAATACTAGAGAAATGTTGTTTACTTGAAATTTTCAAAGATGTACCAAAGGCAGCCTCCTGACAATATTAAAAAGGGAGGGCTGAGGTATTTATGAAGAGTACTGTGGTGGCTTTCTCCATCAGGATTATCCTCAGAGACATTGTTTATAAATGGATTATGAGCTTCAATCGTTTTATTAGGGTTTTTATTTCTGCACGTTAAAGCCAGGTGCATTAGAGCTGACCCACACTTGCTGCAACTGCTGAGCAAGTCTGATCCCCAGATACCCAAGGAGAGTTTCACAGACTGTTTGGTAACTGTGTCACTTGGCAATGTGAGTTCACCTTCAATTTTATGTTTGTCTTTTCTTTTAAACAGTGGAACACTTCTAGGAATAGGGCCATACATAGGAAATTCTGACCCTGATTTTCTGATGCTCCTTTGTTGGCTGTTGCAGACCTGAGCTCCTCACTGGTTCTCTGTCTGGCCACCTTGCTGGAAGGGGTGATGCTTGCAGACATGAAGTGAGAACAGATTGCTGATGAGCTGCCTTTGTGACCTTAGATTTCAGTTTTCTGCGGATTTAACTTGACTGAACTGGATACAGTTGAGCAGACAAGATGTGCAAATTCCCCGTTAAACTTCAATCAGAAAACCCTTTGAGGAGGCAAGGGTTGATATTCCACAGACTTACTGGTCTGAGAATAAGTGGTTTGTCTGTGAGTCTGTGGCCTGTGTGCACAGTGGCTGTCCGTGGATCACCCACTCCCTGCTGCCTTACAGCACAGCCTGACAAATCATGTGTTTTTACTGTGCCACCATGCTAAACCCTTCTCTGCTCACACGTTCCTTGGGCTGCAGTCTGGAGACAGAAGTCAAAAGACATTTCATTGGCTGGATGTATGTGGAATGAAAACTATTGCCATTTGAGAGCAACATCTCACAGGGGGAAGGGAGGAGGGAGGGCACAGGAGGAGTGTGTTGATTGGGACTGACGTGAGCCTTAAGATCTGATGTGGCTTTCACACTTGGAAATATTCAGGACTCCATATGTTCCAAAAACCCCACTGAACAGTGCCTATAACATTGCCTTTATCATTCTTTAATCTCAGTTTAATTGCTGTGGTCAAATTACCCCACACTTAATAACCCACAGCTTGGTATATTATTTAATATGGTTGACACATACTTTGTTTTAAATGTCAGTGCTGGTAAAGCCCTGGAGTTGGCAATGCTGTGCATGATAGATGGCAGAGGAGATGGATCATCTGTTCTTTGTCTGTGCTGTTGGTATGTTGGCTGCAACTTTTTCAACTGTGACACTAGACTCATGCCAAACCCAAAGCTACTGAATGGGTAATATTATCCCTTGTATCTGATGTTTTGTAGCTGATCATTCTCAATTTCTCTGGCTTTTTTTTTTTACAAGAATGTGTAATATTATATCACCCAAGTCGAACTGGTGAACTAGTGTTGTTTCAAATGGGTTGATTTAATTATTTCAGCACCCAGTGGCACCTTTGTTATTAAAGGATTTTCACAAAGCAGTACATAGTCTAATTACGAATTTACACAAGAGACCGTAACAGCATCTGCTGGGTAAATAATACACATTTGTAAAATGCTCTAGCTACTAATTTACACAGCCGACCACTGAGACACTGAAAGGCTGTGGCATTCTGTCATGTCAGCTCTCAAACACTTCCAACATTCCTGCTTCTCCTTGCAACTGTTAACAAAACAGAGAAAATCAAGTAACTAAAACTCCCTTCTAGAAAAAACCGGGACTGTTTGGCGTTGGTGGATTTAGCTGCCGTTTCATTCACAGTTTTTTTCTTGTTCCCAGCTGGTAGCAGAGCATGGGAAGTGCTATCACACATATTTTGGGGCCCACATCTCTATCAGCACAAGCATGCAGGTTCAGAAGGAGGTGCACATTTTCATTCTGGATTGCTGGCTCTGCTCTCTTGATGCAAATATGTCCTCAAACCTCTGCAGATTGACATCTCCAGAGACTTTCTCCCTGCACGGGAGAGCCCAGGGTAGGAAATGCATGCCTCTGTAACTCCTGTGTCACATCCCTACAACAATGTTCAGACTTCAGCCAGGACCTGCTTATCTGAAAAATCTTTGCCTGCAATCTTGGTTCCTTGCAGCTATAAAAGTTTGGTGCCAGCTGCAGCAAGTCAGGGGCTGCACTGACTTGTTCTGTGAAGACTGGTTGCTCTGAGATCTGCAGATGTAAACGCAGTTCACTCATTGAGAACACTTTGGCCTCTTTTTTTTTTTTTTTTTTTGGCACCTGGGTGTTGATACAGAGGCACAAATTACCCACTCCTGAGAGCAGCTATGATGGATTCATGCAGCTCCTGGGTAACAGGACGATGACAGCTGGGGAGTAAACCGCTGCTGTAAGGTAAAATTTTTGCTGGATCAGTGAGACTGACATTCCTAGTCTGGAACCCATTAGTGATTAGTGAGAATAAGATTTAAGATTTCTCAAACCCTCTGCTAAATTCAGCCTTGCAAACTGGAAAGTAGAGCTTTAGCCATAGCTTAGAGCCAAAAAGAGAAGAGCTCAATGTTAGGAATTGCTTCAAGTGTCTTAACTATCTGTGGATTTGCAGTTGTCTACCAAAAAAACCCTAACCAAACTGAAAAGTCTAAGGAGAAAGAAATATAAAGCAGCATCCACCGTGGGATCCTATCTCTTCCTGTGTTTCTGGAAGGAGAACATAGTGGTTTCATTGCCATCTGTGCAGTAGGATGCCCATCAACCTGAACTCTTATCTTTTGCAGGCAGAAAACTGGACAAGCTCTCCCATAGCAAATCCCTCTTTATTTCCTCACAGCTGTCTCACCTATGTAAGCTGCAGAGCCTTTTCCAGCTACGCTGAGAAAAGATTTATGTCTGCAGTACAGGAGAAAGTCTCCTTCCCTGTTTAAATCTGAATTCTACATCAGCAGGCTGCATCTGGGGAAGGGAATTCAGACTGGTTTTCCCAAGCGCTCTATTTTCCATTGAAACATCATGCTTAGGAAATGATGACAACAAAGCTTGTGTTTCACATTAAAAGCACATCCGTGCAGCACTGTTTATTCAGAAAAGAAAACCGATATAGCTATTTTCCTTGATTCCTTCAGTATAGTATGAGACAAAGGAGAAAAGAATGGGAAAAGGTAGAATTAGAGACTCTGCTTCCTCGAGAGGAGTGATAATTCTCATCAGTTGTGCCTCTTGCTCCTCCATTTGTGGTGTAATTACTCTCAAAATTATAGGAGAGTGGTATTGGAGAAGAGAATTACTATTGCCCTAAAACAAAAAGACCCCTTTGAAATTACATATGAGACTGTCAAGCTGTTGGACCTAAATACCTGATTTGTTTGCATAGAAGATCCTTTTAGCAGTTACATATTTTAAGCACTGGCTTGCATTGTTTAGTGAGTGAGCAGCAATCTGTAAAGGATCCAGTTTTCACGTTGACCAGGCAGAAAATACCCTCTGATAAAGGAGAAATATTTGTTGATTATGCATATTGTCTCTTTTGCCTCACATTGCCTTCATATCAAAGGCAACATGGTAGTTTGTTGAAAGAAAAGAAATATCATTTTGCTTTGTTACAGGCAGCAAAGGATCTTTACAAAGCTTTTGGCTCTTGTTCAAATGTATCACACCATTTGTGATGGCTTTATAAACTAAGCATGGTTTAAGACAGTCAAGGATGAGTCAGACTGAAAGAAAACATACAATTAATACTTTACTATAAACTTGGGATTAAGATTATCCATGAAAATCAGAACTATGACAAGGCTGTGCATCATGAATGGTGTTTCAGGGGGTAAGTGGGAAGTTAAGAAAAACTATGTTTAAGATGAAAGCTGCTTTCATTGAAGACAGGATCATAGCAAAAATGTAACAGGAGAAGTGAAATATAATTAGGAACGTGACATTAATACTGGATTTGCAGAATGTTGCCCAACAGGTGGGTGGCGTTTATTTGACTTTGTTTCAGCTGGAATATTGAACCATGCAGATGCAGCCTTTAAAATTAATCTAGACTGTGAGAAAAAAGGTAACAAGAATGTTCAAATACATGTGCTCACAACACCAGCATGTGTCCTTGCTCTTTCTCTTCTAATAATCACTTCCCAGTTAAGATGGTTCTTGCTCTTCCTCTGTCATTCCTTGTTTCTGCAGCTCTGCACTGGAAAGCAGAAGGGATATTGGGTTTCCTTTCATCACAGTGACAAGTCAGGGAAACATCTGTTTTAAACAAAATGTGCAAAAGGTTTGAAAAACAATTAAGGTGGGTTTTTTGGCATTTTTTGTTTATGCCTGCTAGGCACCGATTTTTATTAAAATAAAATTTATGAGTATAATATGAAGAGAAGTCATTTAAAAGATTGAATTTGGAGTATTCAGAGAGGAAATCTGTGAAAGGCAAAATGTCCACCAGAATGGACAGCACAAGTCTCTTTCTGGACTCCAGGATGGAAGCATCAATAGAGATTGAACATTTGTTTCAGTTTATGAACTTTTTTGCAATCCAGCTAAAAATATCAGCACCACCTGTGATACGAGAATCAGATTTATTATCAGCTTCTCAGGAATTGCAAAACAGCCTAACTCCACCCGTCTGTTAATAAATCAGGTGCTGAAAGCACTTCAAATGAGAACTTTGCTGAAGAGACAAGTACTCGTGAGGATCAAAGGCTCAAGTCAGTTAAACTGGCCATTTGCCCTTTTGGCATAATCAGAATGTATTTTCAAAAAAAGAAGGAAAGAGAAAAATAAATGACATGATGCTTTTATCAGAGGAAGACTGATATTAAAGTGGGCATGGGCATCTGTAAGTCAGTCACTCTAATTCTGCAAAACTGAGTTTTCTAACAGTGCTGAATTAGTAAAGCTTATGGATTTGGTCCAAAGCCCACTGAAGTCAATGAAAAAACAGTGTTTCTTTTGATTCCAGTGGTTTGGATCTGGCTGTTGGAAGCTCCCTGCTTTGGACAAAAAGGATCCACTCTCCCATGAAGCTGACTTGTCTCTTCACTGTGTTCCCCTGACATCCCACACATGCAGAAAAACAACTGACATCCAGGCTTCCAATGAAAGAAATTGCCTGGAAAATATTGCAATATGCAGCTTCCTGGATTAATTAATAAAATTACTTGCTCTTCAACATAGATTACATGCTGGGCATTTAGCTGCTGTGCTCTGGGAAAGGGGTGAAAAAAAGGTTCAGTGGAGATGTAGGGAAGTGAGAGGAGGACACAGGTGAAGAAATGCCATGAATATTGATTCATGATGGAGGAATATTTTTTTAAACACTGCATAGCTCTGATTTGCATGAACAATATTTGCCTAATCAAATCACAGAATATTCTGAGTTGGAAAGGACCCACAAGGAACATTAAACCCAGCTCTTGAATGAATGGCCCATACAGGCATCAAACCTGCAATCTTGGCATTATCAGTGCCTGCTGTAACAACTGAGCTCATCTCAGGGTCTAAAACTGAAGCTGTAAGCAACATCAACACCAGCAGCTTTACAGGACTCTTTTTGCCCTTGCACTGGGTATTGACTATAGGGATTGTATTTTTCAGTGTCAACCAGTCTCCACTTTTGTCTGAGTTTTCTCTCTCCTGGGTCCTCTTGCTGGTGGGCCGTTGAAGAAGACAGGTCATTGTTATGAGCTGTGTGGTTTTTCTTTTTCTGGACAACCATTCAAGTCATAAAGAGAATTTTTGGATGATGGTGTTGCTGTGTAGCAGTCTGGAAGTGGTCAGGGAGGGGATGATCTTCTCGGGTGCCTGCAGTCATTGCAGATGATGGATTGACCTTGTGGGTAGCAGGAAGAACCACAGGAGGAGCACAGGCAGGGCCCAGGCACTTCTCCCACACTTGGTAGTAAAGCAAATGTGAGTCACAAACAGCAGGATGGGTGGAAATGGTGTTCTGCAAGAACTGAAACTGCTTTCAGGCTCCCAGCTGTAATGCTGAGGGATGAAGGCTCTCTTTTTCTTGGGTACCGAGGTGCAGTGCTGCTGATCTGGTCAGAGTTAGTCTGGTTATAAGCAGTGCAGGAGGGAAGGCAGTCCTGTTCCTGTGGCAGTGCTGGACACCTGAAAGCAGTGCAGAAATGATGACTCACGGGTCTGTGTGACGCTCTGGAGTTTACTGTTTGCACATGTGGTTGGTTCTGTGCAAGAAACTGAAGAGCAACCTGGTTTCTACTGGGTTGAGTGTGTGAGGAAATCTGTGGAGTGGCTGAGAACTGTGCATTTTCAACTGGGCAAACATCAGACAAGAAAAGAGCATGTTTGCTGTCCCTCTTTGCTTGGCTTTTGCAGGATGCCTGAGGTTAGGAGAGCATGGTCATTCCCACAGAGACAGACCATTCACACCCAGCGCTGGGCTCTGACAAGAGCCATTTCAGCTTTGGAGTGATGCCTCCAAGCACAGCGGGGCTCCACCCTCACCTTTAACTGAGAATTCACAGAAGTGCAGGTCCTGATGTTTGCTGTGCAAATCTTCACCAGCAAAATGAGAGTTGCTGCTGATGCAGCCCAAAGACTTGTTTTCAGAGAACTCATTCGAATTCTTCGTTATTACTGGCAATTGGAAGATTATTTTCAGTCCTATGCTTTAAAATGAGCCTTGAGCAACACACCTGTTTTGTTTAGGGCTTGCTTCTCTGCTCACTGGATTGGCAGCAGTGTTGATGCTGGCAGCAGAAAGGTCAATATTTCTGTCTTAGGTCTTCTTTGGAGTATTAAAGATACTTGAGTATAACAGTTCTCAGTGTGGGATGCACTTCTTGTTAATTAATTTTCAAGGTAGCATATTGCAGCTGGGGACACCCTTCTGAAAGCCAGGAGAGCTTCCCACAAAGGGTGAGCTGTGCTGGCTCAGTGGGCACATCCTTCCCCCATGAAACAACACATACCCCCAGAGTGTAAGCTTCCAGCTCTACAAAATGACAACCACCACCTCAGCTTTCCCAAGATTAATCAATCAGTTGCTTTTTAAAATTATGGATGCCTATGGGATTATCTAGTGGATGCTTTTTGATCTGTGTAGATACCAGCAAATTTTAGATTTGTTCCACTGTGTGTATTAGGGCAAATTAAAAGCTGGAGTCAGGAAATTGCATTTCCTGTGGCTGAGACTGGGCTGCGCTGCTCTTTTGATACAGAAATTTTAGGAACATTGATGTCTGAAGCAGACACATCTGCTGTTTGTAGTGATTCTGTCAACAGCCCTCATGGTATACAGCCAGCCTAATAATCACAAGTGCTTCTTTCTGTTTAAATCCCAGAAAAGGAACTGACATCTTTTATCAGAAAGACAGACAATCTGTATCCCGTGACAATTCCAGATTATGGATCCCAAGAGACTTTCCTTACATTCTTATTTTATCATGGAAATCACAGTTAGTGCTGTTTACTTTCTATACCTCCACACAGTTTTCAAGGTGTTGCCAGCAGGACCTGTGCTGATACTGACATGTGTTGTTGTCACATTGCAAGATCTGATAGAACACCCCTATATATATAAATATCAGTGTTTTCTTGGATCTTCCTTTGCTTTCAGTGGCTTTGGAAATGGTGGCACTAGTTAATTCACATCCTTTGTCTATTTTGTAGGCTTTTTTCCTACTTCTAAGGGAAGACTTGTTCCTAGTAGACTGGTTTGGAGTATGACTCTCTCTTGCTGCTATTTTTATGGTAGGGAGCTATGTATATGTCATTTTCTAGCTATTACTACAGAGCAGCATAAGAATAAATGTCTGGGGGGGAAAGAGAAACACTGGTTATTTGGAAAAATAAGTGACTTATGCCTGATATTTTTTCTTTGCAATATTTCTGTCATGCTGCTTTGAAGTCCACAGCCCAGACCCACATCAGAAGGGGGGGAGGGATGGACAGCAGAGCTGCTGAGGAAATGCAGGGCTGCAGCCACACAGCCACACTCCAAAAAGCTGTTCACTGTCCTCTGCTGAGATATAAAAGCTGAAATGCCACTCAAGCTCCTTCCCTCTGGACTTTCCTCACCCTGGGGATCAGTAGTACATGAGAATGACCCATCCCTGGTGTACTGCCATCCACAAACTCATGATTTGTCATGGTTGAAGTTCCTTGAAACTGAACTTTGGGTCCGTGAGAACAACAGGTTCTTCGTGCTGATCCCCTGTGATTTGATTTGCTTTGCCTGGCGGACTGTCAACCTTCTCTGAAGTTATAATCATCTGTTTGAGGCTTGGAGCACATTTTCACTAAAATATTTTTCCTGAGCTTACCTACAACTTGTTCATTTTGTAAACAATAAATAAATAAACAAACAGACATTAATATGTATTCATATCCTTTTTACCCACTTCAAAAAGTCATCTTAAAGACCAGTTCAATAGTCCAACTGTCAGTGGGTCCTACAGCAGCCAAGTACACTGTATGGCTCATTTTTCTTACCAAAATATAATTAGGTTTTTTGCCACATGCAGAAGACAAGGAGTCTGGGCTTTTGTTCCTGAAGCCCACACAGTGCATTAGGTCAATCCAGCAGATCCATCTCAGGAAGGAGTTACATTCCTCTTACTTTTGTTTGGACTTGAGATACCAAAAGATGCTAAAGCCTTGAGTTTTCATGTCATGACACCTCATTTAGTTTACTCCTACACAAAATGATATGTTATCTGACCCAAGGGCTTTGCATCATGTGTCCACAAAGCAGGGCAGGAATCAACACATAAATCCAAAGCTTATTTTACTCCTTTCTTTTCTCTACACCCTATATAAGGTGTCCAGCTGGTTTGTGGCAATGGAATAGTAATGACAGCAGGATGGTAATTTCATCTTGAGTTTTACAAGCAAGAGGAGGTGCCAAGAAGGAAGCCAGGTATGAAGGTTGCCAAATATATCTTCCATTTATCATCCCAGCTAACAGCAGGTAAATTATTTCTGAGTGGCACTTTGAAAAGGGAGGGGAGAAGAGAAGCACACACTAATATGTGCTGCAGAGGTGTCTCTGAGGAGTGGCTGGTGTGGCAAGCTAAAGTATAGCCCTTCCTGCAGGAGGAGTACAGTGTGTTACTCATGCAGGAATTCTGGTCACGCTGACTGAAGTACCTGGACACATACCCAGATGGTCCAGTGGCAATACAAAAAGATTGATCTTTTTTATAGGAGCTGGAAATGAAGAGAATGTTTTTGTCCAAACAGAGTGCTCTCACTTGGGGCCCCTGCAATGTTTCAGTCCTGGACAGCATTTCCCATGCTATTTTTGCAAAGTAAAGAGACTTCTAGAAATGTTAAGTTTTCGTATCAAATACCCTCAGAATCTGGCAAGAAGAAAGGGGATCTTCCTCTTTTGCTTTGCCATTTTCACCCAGTTTCAAAGTGAGGTAACTCTTGCTTTACACTGTGATAAGGAATGGGGCTGTGCTGATATAACCAGTTCAGGATGTGGCTCATTGTGTGCACCCTGTGAAGGTGTCACAGTGCTGTTCTGAAAAGAGTTACAAGCAGACAAAGCATCCAGTGAATGGAAAACAACCTGCTTGAGTAATTTCTACTTGACTGTTTTATAATATGATATTTCTCAGGTGCAGACTCACATTTACTTGTCTAACCATTGCTATTATTATTATTATATAGTAATTATAATTTACTTGTACAAATTAGAGGAAGGATTAAATGACATATAAAAAGCATACTGACCGGAACTAAATAGAAAATTCCAAGGAGGAGTCCTTAAAATAAAGCAATTGTATAATACTTAATTGTATAATATAAACTGTAATTTCCCAAAAGACATTGTATTAATCTTACAGTGGTTAGCTATTCCATTTGGTCCATTTATAATCATTTTGAGCTACTTAAATACAAATTTTAAAAAGGATCAAACTTGTTTCCCACTAATATGCCTAGTTCTTTCCCCATAGCTTATTCATCTTCAAAGCTCTTCACCAACATTAGCTAATTATATTTTTTTTCTAATTAGTAGAAATTGACTATGGTCAAAGGGGCCATTCAGCAAATTAGCCTGTCTCTACCTTCAAATCTCAGAGCTTCTGACCCAGAGCTTTCAAATGGCTGATGAAGATATCATGCAGCGCTTATGCTGAGCCCATAGTCAAGGCAGCCAACTGGAGAAAAAGAAAGAAAGATAGAAATAAAAAAAAAATAAAATTACACCTCAGGGAAGTGTATCAAATCTCCTCATTCACAGCTTTCCCTGGAGGCAGCAGCATGGAGAATGCAGGGCTGGACCCAGCCTCCTCCTGCCCTGAGCACAGCTGCCTCAGAGAGGGGCCAGGGGTACCTTGCTCTTGTTCTAAAGACTTAAAGGCATGTGGGGTTTGTGGTGCCACCTGCTTGAAGGCCACTTCTGCTCTTGGGTGCTGGAGGTGGCATAGGTCACCTGGTGACACCTGGGTGGTGTCCCTGTCTGTGGAAAAACAATCTGAAGCTCTGCCCAAGTGTCAGCTTTGCTCTGGGTGTGTGTTCTGTCCATTTTGAACTGTAAGATGGCAACACAACAAGATGGGTTTAAGTGGTTTGGAGATTTTTCAGCCCTGTTTGTATTAAAATTGTCCTTTCAAAAGAGTATTTCTTCTCAGTCTCATGTGTAGCCATGCCACTTGCTAAGAGCTGCATTTCTCACTTTATAAGAGTCCATATGCATCTGTGACTTGATAGCTGTAACCCAAAGGTAGAAGAAAAGTCTCTGGAAATAGGAACAAGCTCACCCTCCCTTTGTATTCTGAATTTCTTTACTTGTTCTTCAAAAAGGAAGCAAAGTGACAAATCCTCACTGAGCAGCGGCTCTGTTTGGCTCTTGGAGAACAGCTGTGAGTGTGAGACTTGTTTATGTTTCAGAAACTGTGAATGTTTTAACCCTGAACAACAGTGTGTGCTCCAGGAGATTAATATCTGCATTACATGGACTTGCTGAGAATAAATTAACTCTTGATGACACGATTACTGTCTTAGCAGTGTTCACCGCATACAATTGCATGGTGTCAAAGATATTAATGTGTTTTTGTGAAGAATTTAGGAAACAATTTATTTATATGACTGTGCTTCATTCCATATCACACCAGGACATCAATTAGCTACCATTGCCTGTAAAAGAAATGTAAATCATGTGTCTCATTGGTTATGAGGATAATAGCGGGCCAATAATTCACAAAGAATAATTCATTCTATGAATTGTGCCTCATTCTGTGCTCATGAATTGTTCAGAAACAGATACAACTTTTTCAAGTTTTCATTTTTCAAATTATTATAATGGATTCTTCTTGGTTACAGTTCGCTCATGGAGGTTTTGAATATTAAGGATTTGAAGTCTGGGCTGATTTTGTTTGGTCACAAGGTACAATATATTTCTTTTCTGACTGAATCAGTACAATTTTTGGAATCAGGTGATGTTGTGAAGATTTGTGAGACAAAGCAAACAAACTTCAAAAATTTTTGTAAAATAGGATACTGGGAAAAAACTTTCTTTCAACACTGGCCAGAAATACATAAAAATGTGAACCTTCAGAATGGTGAAAAGCTGAGTAAGCTTTAAAAAGGATTTATGTTGAGATTTGAAGGAAATCATACTCTAGGAAATAATATATAAAAATAAAATCTCTCTCCCCCCAGTGCAGTTTCTAAAATTAAGGATGAAAAATTATTGCCTTAGGAAGGTAATGAACCCTTTCTTTAAAAACAAAATTAATGTCTGAAAAAAAAGAAACAAAAAAGAACAAAATCCCCAAATCCCAAACCCAAAGAAATGTGTGGATTTCAGTTCCTATTTATTTCTACATAATCTTTGGCTTTAATAGAAGAAAAAGTTTTGAAAATTTTAGCATTTTACATTATTAGAAGGAGTTGTGTTTGCATTGGCAGCATAAGAACAAGGAGGAAAAGATAATTTTTCTAGAAAGTGCTGGCTTTTGAACAGCTCAGAGATAGTTTAAGAATTTTCCTTCATACCCCAGCTACATGCAATCAAAATAGAAAACATGATAAAAAATTAGGCATGATTTTAATTTTCAATAAAGAACTTAAAATAATGTTCATTACTCAAATTTATCTTTTTTTCCTGTAGGTGCTGGCATGAATTAGAGATTACTTCAACCATGGCAATTTCAGTACAGCACATGTGTTGGAAGTGAGGTAGCTGGTTTATGTTGAATATTGCATGGAAGGGTCAAACCTTGTTTTCCTCCCTTTTAGTGAAATTAGATAAGATGGAAAATTTACAAGTGTTTCTTTTTTTTTTTTTTTTGGTGTTTGATTCACACAGATACCCAAAGACTTTTTTCTCTGAACAGCCTACTGAGAATTTGAAATCCATCCTCTCCCCTCATATTGGCAGGCATGCCTTTCCCATGCTAATACGTTAAGTAACTTTTATTGCACTGAAGAGCACATAAAGTTCACTGCTTTGCCATGACCTTTTCTCCTTTAAATTGTTTCATCATTGTGACCAATAATGGACCAAAGAGAAGACGTAAAAATGTTAGGGACGTTTATTTCTAAGGAGGTTAAGCAACTTTTGCTATGCCCTTTTTACATTCTTCCAGACCTTCTAAAAAGGGACCGTAACATGACAGCGATGCCCCCCTTAATTACATTTTGTTGTCAGAGGAAGCATGCTTTAAAAGAACAGTAACCCAACACTCCTAGAGCTGAGGATTTCAATAATCTCAACCAGGTTCACAACATTTGGAAAACCCCAAACCTTCTGTCAACTGACTGAAGCAAATTTTACGCATGCAAGAAATAAAGTCATCTGGCACAAGGTTCTGTGTAATGGGGTTCGGGCAAAAGGATCTTGTTTCACTTTGCCAGATTTTCCTGAGCAGTTGGACAGATTTCATGATGGCAATGGCTTATCAAAAATCCAAACCCTAAAGATCGATGTACGCCTGCTGTGTTTGTTTTCAGTAATGTTCATCTCCATCAGGTACTGAATATTGCCAGTCTTGTATTGAAATATTAATAACAGCTGAAGATTCAAAAAAAGGGAGATACCAGTGGAATTCAGCAGGGTTCACTCTCCTTCCTGGTCTTTTTTTGGCTGGCCACTAAACCTGGTTGTATTGCTTTTGTCGCAAGTGTTGGTAGCTTTTTTCATAGCAAAGAAGAAAATTGCTCCTCGGTGAATCCATTTTATGTTTCCACAAGTTCTGTCATGATTTTAGAAGAGATTGTCAAGGAAAAGAAATCAGTTTTTCAGTGGACTGCTACAGCGATACAGGATATATGTAATTAAAACCCAACAAGGGTGGGCAAAGGATGATGCATTGAATTTATAATGAGGATACAATCAGTGGGAAATGCCAATGAGAGGCATGAGCATTTACCCAAAATAGAAAACATTGTTGTCTGAACATATTCTAGAGTTCCTTTAGCATGCCTGTTAGTTAGGTCGGTGAACCTGCTGGCCTTTCCTTGCAAGATGAATTGCCTTCCCTCAGCACTGTCTGGGGAGCAGTGGAGCTGTTATGGCATTCCCAAAAAAATGGAAAAAGAAGGGGTTGTATCTGTCTGCCTCCCTCTGGGAGAACACAGCCTGTGTGTCCTCTGTACCTTCTGAACAAATTCTTCTGTACCTACAGAACAAATACAAATACAGTCTGTACCAAAAGTAAGGTCCTAGGAGCAAAAGTCCTAGGCTTCTACTCAGGTCTTAAGAACAACCGAAAAATTATATTAGTCCCAGAGCAGTTTTCATAGGTTGCATCAGACTGAACTCTGCATTTTGGGAGAGGCTGTGGAATTCTTCTATCCTGAGATATCTAAGATTCCCCTCAGAGGATTCAGATCCTGTGCACCTCACAAGCGTGAGTTTTGCACTTGAAAAAATTATTATATCTCTGACTATATTTTACACTTGAAAAATTTGTTTAGAAGAGATTTTATTAGTGACCACAAGACATTTCTATAATCTTGGACTTGCAAATGCTCAGACTTTAGCAGCGTGGAAAAGTGTTTGGGAGGAATATTTTATTGTAAATCTCTTTGTTGACGCAATGTCTCATTTTCAACTTTTCTGTGTTAGGTACTGTAGGGAACAGAAGCTAAAATGGACAAGTAAGTAAAATTTTGAGGTCTGACTGGTTGAGTGAGACAGTCACATTCTTGGAGCAATAAATAGCTCCTTCCTGATCATGATGTGCTAGCACTATTGAGGAAGCAATAACATGGGACTGGCCCAAGTTAATGATATATATTAAAGGAGATTATGCAGATATCAAGGACATGTTTAGTAAAGCATCTATTGTCTGTATCTATCACCACAACATTCTGGCAAGTGTTGGGAAACATGGAAAGTGTGAAGTAGGAGGAGAAAAACGCAATCTGCATTTGTTGACTGCTTGTTGACAGCAACTAAGACATTTGCTGAATGCTTTAAAATTTTTGTAATTAATTGTGGGGATTGTTTATGCACCACCTATAAAATCCATTCTAATCCTGTTTCTGGCTGCCAGAGTGGGGAAGGATTTCACAGGGAAAGGATGTGAATCTTCAAGTGAACGTGCATGTGAAGGACAAGGAGCCAAGGTGCTTAGCACTAAAGCCTAGTCCTGGAATAATTTAGGCTACAGACAAACAAATTATTTCTCATAGCTCTTCGGAATTAGAATTGCCACCATGGCTTTTTTGTAGAGAGTACATGGTAATGAAAATGAAAAATATTTTTAAAGAGATCTTGCAAGACATGCTTAAGCACCTGAACCTTGGAAATCCAGTCTTGCCTTGGCTTGTGAATGATCTTCAAAAAGGAAGCAGAGATTGACTTTTGGTGTTGGGAGGAGTAAAGCAGCTGTTTTGGAATGAGGAGCTGTCTTACCATGAGCTAGGCTGGAGATCTGTGTCCCAGTGGACACGTCACCCACTGTGAGTGGGTACCCTCAGCTCAGCTGGGTCCCTGACAAAGGCCAAAGTGCTGTGGCAGATGGGGTGTCTTCAGTTCTGTCTGATACAAACTTTGCTAAAGTTTGTGGAATGAAGCCCATCAGTCATGGGGAAAGGGCTTTAATGACTATTTATTTTTCTAACATTTATATTGTAATTAAGCTGCCGTTTCTCAAAAACAAAATCTCCTCCCATCCCCCAAATTGCCATCAATCCTTCCAACAGGAGCATGCTGCACTTTTATGTAAATTGGGACAAGGAGTGGGTGTGGAGCCATGCCAACACAAATGATCATTTTTACAAGCATAGTCCTGAATGGGGGATGGAGCAGTTTTGTAAGTTCTGTGCTCTCTGTTGCTGCTGCGTTAAGTTTTGTGCAGTTTTAGTTGTCCTGTCACTTTGTCTCTTTCTTGTAAATCAAATGGACTGTTTTGCTGTTGGTGTGCTGAGTACTAGAACAAGCACAAACAAAAGCTCCTCTACTGCTTTTCAAACTGCATTTCAGTGCAGAAAAGGTGGCAGTTGTATCATGATTTACAGCTCCTATTTGGTGTTTTTAATTGGGAATTTACACGACAATTTGTGGCTACATGATTATGTTAAGATTATCTTATAAAAGATCTAGGACAGTTGTTTGTGAAACCCTGGGGGCACATACCAACCTCCTTAGTTATCTAACCAACTGTTGTGCTCCTTGGTTAAAAGAGTGGGGCCTTAAGAAGTGGTTTGATCTTCCTCTGAGAGGTTAAAGGTCGAATGACTCATAAATGAAGAAAGAGCGATTTAATCGAAGGAACCTGTGCTGTTATTGTAAAACAATATTCACCAGTGATGGTACACTGCTGTATAAATGACAAACTGCACAGCGATGGAACTTGTTATTACATCATTGGAAACTTCACCTGCACTACATTTATGGCTCCATAAACATAGGTTTATTTAACAGCTGTGGGAACACCTATGGCCACTTCGTGTTAAAGGTCAGGAGTCCTAAATTTCAGTTTGCATGTTCGTGTTCATGGGTGAGGTTCATAAAATATGATGACTAGCAGTGAGTGATCGGAACATAACCAAAAAGTAATGTTGAGACAAACGTGCTAACAGAACCATTTATGCTGTTCTGTGTTCCCTTGAAGAGCTTGAGAGGATTGTTTGTTTGCTGAGTGTTGCTCTGAAAACAGATCTATATCACTTGGTCACAACTCTGTCTTCCTCTCCATGGGAGCTGTAATTGTACCTGCCACCAAAGTTAGACTCCAACAGAGGTTTGCCTTCTAGGATATTTTTGAAGGGGGGCAGTCAAATCCAGCCTATTTCAGGATATGAATTGAAGGCAGTCATAAATACAGCAGCTGCTCCTCAGTTTCTTTGCCAAACTAGATGATTAAAAATATAATATTTATTCTTGAAGTTGCCATGTTAAACACTGGGGCAACTGGCTCACTGAGTTGCGAGCTATGTATTGCCAAGTGCACCAAATAAAGAAAAATGAAAGGGAAAATAATGTGTACTAATGTAAATACTTTTCACATGAGAGTGTGGTTTTACGCAGGTGGTGTCTCGTTGCAGTAGGTCCTTCATGGGAGCACATGGCCACTCTGTAAAGGATAAAAAATAACTGCTGAGTGAATAATTCTTTTTTGTACTCTTGAAGCATTTGAAAAGTTAAACTGGTCTCTATTTGGAGATTAAATTGCATACATGCTGTGGGAGAACAGGAATCTCTCTCTGGTTTATGCAACATTGTTCTTTCTCAGCTCTTTTCCCGTGGCCTTGTCTAACTCATGCCACACATGAATATCAGAGTGCTGCTTTACATTCCCCACCCATGTTATTGCTTCAGGTGTTGTACGGTTGCTCAGGGAATGGTAGCAGATTTTTAACAAATTTGCAACAGCAATCTGGACTACTGAAAGGATTATGACTAAACCAATAAATTTCTATTGTCTGCTTTCATCACACGGCAGATTCCCATAACCCAGTCCACTGTGGCTGAAGATTTCATGCTGATAAAGTTTACTGGGTTTACTGGCATTTCAGAAATACTATTGTTCCAATAGATTCATAAATAATTGTTAGTCAAAGATCAAACAGAGATAATTACTGGTTTTTTGCACTTTTGGAACACAGATGAGATGATTAGAAAAATCCAAAAAGATATGAAGCAACAGTGAAGCTTCTCTTAAGCAACGTCAAACATATCTTTCTTGTTCAACAGCATTTTGTATCTCCATCAATAATCTCGCCAATGGTCATATAATTAACTATGCTAATAATGCTTCTTTTAGTCTTTTTATTACTATTATTGCTGTGAACCTACTTAGGAGCAATCCACTGTAATTAGTAATTAATCTGATGGTTGTGTTTCCCTATGCAAACGTGAGATGGAGCATGTTGATTTAACCACAGCAGCCTCAGTCCCTGCTGCACATGTGGCTTCTGCTCGGTGCCCAAGCTCAGCCTGCAGCTCCTGCTGCCCCTGCACTGCCTGGGGGTGAGGGCTGCAGGTGCCCAGCTGCCATCCTGGGGACAGGGACTGGGGACAGAGCAGCCCCTGTGTCAGCTCATCAATCTTGCTTGGCCGCTGTCAGCCCCTGTGCCCTGGGGGCTCTTCCCAGTGCCATCCTCAGAGTAAAGAGGGAAGTGCAAGACTGGCTTGGGCAGCCAGCACTCCTGTGAAATGCCTTGTTGAGTGTTTAATAGGGAAGTGTTTCCACTCAGGTTCGATGTTTCACATGGAAGCCATTTCTTTCTCACTTTCTAAACATTGCATTTGATTCTCTTTTCTTTAAGTCTCCCAGTTATCCTCATCTAGTCACCCTTGTTTGCTCTGGCAATCTTTTAATGCTAGCATTTGCCAACATCCCACTTTTATTTTCTTAAGTTTAGAATAGGAAACAAGTGTGATAATATTTGCTGGCAAGTAGTGACATTCTTGTTGCAATTGTGCTGAACACTAACAGTAAGGGAGAGGTGAAGAGAATTCCCACTTGAATTTTTTCCTTTTTTTAATTGTTGCTCATGGCCCTTCGGAATTAGAATTGCCGCCATGGCTTTTTTTGTAGAGAGTACATGGTAATGAAAATTAAAAATATCTTTTAAAGAGATCTTGCAAGACATGGCTTAAGAACCTGAACCTTGGAAATCCAGTCTTGCCTTGGCTTCATCTCCTTATTGTCATTCCCTGTTGCAAAAATGCAGCAGTAAGTACTGATCTCTCCTTCTCAGTGCACATTGTAATTACGTTCCCTGTTTTATGCCACAGCTGAAGGTTTCTGAAATTCACTACTAGAAAATGATGTGTTTGTGTGTCCCTATCATAGCCCTCATCCTTCTCTAAACAAGAGTTCGACCAGAGCATTCAGCAAGCAGACACGGACGCTGCCAAGAGCCTGCTGGACTGTGAGGTGGCTCTAAGCCACTATAAGGAAGGAAAGTGATATTAAGCCAGTGAGTGGAAAAATTAATTTTAAATGTTTTGTAATCACATATAAGTGTAAAAGCTGAATGCACAAATCATGTTTAGGGTAGATAGGGCTATTCAGAGCTAAAATTCATAGAAAAAGGCAAAAATATATTTTTCGATCCAGTACTTGCAACATGAAGCCTAAACCTGCCTAATCCTGGCTCCACAGAATCACTGAAATACCTGTCAAAAGTCTGTCTATCCAGAGGTATTTGACACTTTGTAAGTGTCCCTGAATTATCTGTCTTAGCAACATACACCTCTGCTGAGCTGTGCAAATACAGCAAAAGGTAGGGTTCTGGTGAAACCAGTATTTACACACTATCTCAGTGTTGGAAGTAATTAATCTTCAACTGTATGAGGCTCTTTGTGATGTAAAGCAAGTGCTGACACTTTTGTGTAAACATGAAGATTAGCATATTTACAAACTGGTAGATGTTACTTTGATCAGTGGCTGCTTGCACTGGAAAGGCATGCTGGCATGTGGGTTTGCTCTTCATGTGACAAAGACGTCTAATCCTTTTACACTATTCTCAGATCCATATTTAGAATTCTGACTTGTGTTTTCTCTATCCACTTGAGCTCACTGTTTGGTTTGTTTAGCAGTGTTCATCCACTCTTTATACTCACCACTGACTCATTCCAGTTTGTTTTCTTTGCAAAGCAAGCAGTAAAATTCCAAAGTAGTAAATGACCTGGGTGAAAAAAACCCGTAAACTCCTTTCAATTTAATTACTAAAGCAAATTGGAAACACTTGCAGTCAGGCTTTTTGATGGCCTGTATAAAGATCTTCACTGTTTTCTTTTTGGCTTTTAAGTAAGTTAGTGTGAAAATTAGTCAACCAAGCTCCAGCCTACTTCTAATGCTGTTATATCAAGACATTTGTTTCTGTGTACATTTAAACTCATCTGGAAGACTTTGAAAGAGGCATCCTAAACGCTTGTTTTTGTTCATTGTGATTTAATGGTAAACTGTAAACAATACATAATTCATTTTAGTGCAAATTATAGCTTTACATACTCTAAACCGGTTAGTGACAGGACATCTTGTGGTAACAAGATAATGACCTGAGCAGGTTAGAACAGGCTGGGTCTTATCTTTTAAGAAGGATGAAATAATGTTATGACATTGTCAGCATATTGTCTAACATGCTGGGATGCTAGCAGCTCATTACTTATGTGCAACTCCTCTGTCTGAGTAAAGGATTGCAAGGCTGGCCCTCCTTGGTGTACCTGTGCCGGCAAGCCCGAGCGCGCCGCGGAGCAGCAGGAGCTGTGTGGCTCAGGTGGGCCCACACACGCTTGCACAGGAAAGGTGAGACTGTGGCTGAGGGCTGGGTGGGGTTCTGCTGCTGTTCTCAGAGCCACAGCCTCCCTAGGAACACTGAAGGCAAATTTGCTCAGCCTACCCACAGCCACTGGAGATGGTAGATAGATCTGCTTGGTCTTGGAAGCTTTCCTGCTTTCCTCTGGCAAACTGGAGCTTTGCCTCCATCCTCAGGCATACCTGTTAACCTGTCAAGGATGAGGAAACTCCTTCTCACCAATCCACTGTGTTCTAGAAGGTGTCACGTTAATCCTGATGCTTTAGCCATTTGACCTGGCTCCTATCCACACACCAAAACCTCAGAGCTGATTGTAGGGCTTTGACTCAGTTTCCATTTGCCAACAGCTCGCAGTGATGAATGAACGGCTCAGAGACACAGCTGCCACCCTGCTGCTTGCCCTTATGGCACGACTGGAAGCACTAGTCCAGCATTTTACCAGTGGTTTTAGCTAATCTATTTGTTTGTAAAGTTGAGATGCTGAGAGCATCCCCTTCCACCCCACAGTACAGAGGTGCAACTGCTGTTGGAAGAATGCAGTTTCAGTGAGATTGACTACAGCCCTCAGTGGCTGTTGTCCCCCTTGCCCAACCAGTGGGCTCTCCTTGCAAAATGAAAAGAGCATTCAATCTCAGCCATCTCTGTGTCTTTCAAATGGATCAGAGTGATATATAAAATCTCACATGCTAAAGGACCCCACCAGCTTTCCAGCCCAGCAGGATATCTGTGCTCACAAGGTAGGCCTGAGTCTCACTGACGGGATGCTAGACTTTTTAAATTGTTCAGAAACAGCTGTGAATAACACATAGGAAAGGCATATAATGATGTCTTTTGTAGTACATGCATTTTTCCAGGTCCAGTGTCTCACACAGCATTTTCCCCTTGAAGTATTGTGGTCTGTAGGCTGCAGTCACACACATTTAGAGAAAGTTTAGTTGCATGGAGCTGCCCCATTTGTATCTAATGTATGAACAATAACAACAGGATCTGCGTTTTGATTGCTTGTTAAGCAAAGTAAGCAGGTGAAGTGCTCAGAAAGAAAACTGATATACTTTTCTCACGTTGCTTGCAGAGCATCACAGGTATGTTAGATCTATTACTGATTAAAACTCTTGTTAAACTGAGGATCAAAAAGAAATCTTGACACCTCATTTAGCTATTTTCATGGCTGGATTAGCCTAAATAGAACAACTTGTCTATATGGGAACAGGAGAGACAATTTTAAAGATATATTCCCATCTAGGGAAAGAAACTGTGAGTGGAGTCTATAAATCAGGAGGAAAATATTTTATTTTGTTGCAGTCATGAAAATTATTGGGTGAAATCTTGACCCCGCCAAAGTCAATAAAAGTTTTTCTGTGGTTTTCACTGAAGCCTAATGTATTTTCTATTGATATTTGAGGGGAAAAAAAAACAACAACTTTTGCAGGTTATATTATTGCTTATTTAAAATGGAATAGCTAGTTGCATATTTATGAACTAATATTGTATTAACAGAAGATTTCTTAAGTATATATTAATCTCTGTGGTTTACTAAAAGCTTTCAATATGTCAGGATCATGTTTAATTTAATAGAGGACAAGCAGCTAATGTGCTAAACAAAATGGAATTTTGTCTGTTTTCCTTTCAATGTCATTATTTGTGTCTTCATTTTTTCCTGCATTGCAAGCGTTCAGCACTTTTGCAACTTAAATGTGTGAGCAGACAGGGAACAGTCTGCAGCCATACTGGAAAATAAGCCTGGATCCTTCAGGCTTTCAGTCTGAATACAGATTTCTGAATACAGGCAGGGGAAGAGCCCTTCTCTGGGCTGCTGAGCCTGGGTTCTCTTGCAGACCCAAACAGATATTTGCTTGGTCCCTTGGGATTACAGCCTGACTGGGGCTGAGAGTGTGGAGGAAATGTCTACAAAGGCTGCAGAAAGGGAATAGAGTCTCAGTGAAGCTGGGAAGCTGCAATAGTCCCAGATCACAGGATTTGGGTCTGGCAAGCTGATTATTCAGCTCTGCAACACTCAGAGCCCAACCATGAACATCATATGAACTTTGATGTTTTTAATGTTGTCCATGGCTGGGCTGCAGTCAGCAGGACTGACCCTTTTATGCTCTCACAGGTCTTTTTTTCCTGACAGTTTTATGGGCATAAATAGATAAAAGTCTTCATCTTAGGAAAAGCATGTATTTAGGAATTTTAAGATACTAATTTCATGTTGCCCTTGAGCATTTTCTGCAAATGTTAGCATGCACGTACTATTTCTGGTGATTAAAGCAGAGTATTTTGACTTTAAAGTGGCATCTTCTGAATAAATGTGTCTTCAAATGATTTATGCATGCCATTAGGATTTAGTGCTGGTAGTTGTCCTGGGAAGCCTGATCTGGTCTTTCAAGAGTTGTCTTAGTTTTATCAGTCCATTTACATGTGGTCATATTTCAACCTCCAGGAGCTTTAAAATGTTTAGTACACAGAACACAAATTTAAGCCTGTGTTTGTTTTTATTGGTGGAACCTCTTTCCTTTCTTCAACATTCTCAAATGTTCCCTGGTTTAAGTAGAGTTATCTAAGGTAATCCACTCTTGCCCTTACCAGGGATATTCCACTTTGTTCATAAGCACATAACATAACTCTAGTCCCCTGTGATTTCATTGTGAAATTAAAACCCAGACACTCATCCAGATGTCTTAGAAGATAAGGGCAGACCTAATCCGTGTGTCACAGAGGACTTGAGGAGCAGGAATTCACCTATACATCATCACGTTGTTATTAGCCTGGACCATGGCAAGCCCAACACAAACATTTTCCACAGGGCTTGCATTCAGGCTTGGCAGTGTTAAGAAAATACCCTCCAGCAATGTGTTATTTTAGGCTGAAACAAAAGTAGACATGAATGGCAAGAGGAACAGAGAAGTATTGTTTTTATTTTCAATGTGAACCCATAACTTGTGTTAAATGAAAATCTAACCAAGTAAGATGTAAATACTGTCGTGTTCAAATGAGCTATCAAATATCAACACATTTATTTTGTGATGGAGCACTGATGCTTGTCTTAGGCACTGTGGGAAGGGCAATTTAGATAGTAGAAGCCAAAAGCTTTATCTGATTTAAACTGATATGATGATTGATTTTGACAGAGAGAAATCACTTCCATTGCAAAAAAAAAAAAGGAGACAACAAAAACATTGTGCATTTTTCATTAATATGAATGTTGGCACTGAAACTAGGAACAAAATGTGGCCTTCTGAAAGAGGGAAAACTTTGCCTCAGTCTTTTGCAGTTTTGCCAGAGAAGTCACCCCAAAAGCTTCCAGAATTATTTTGTGAAATCCTAGGGTAAGGATGAGAACCCACAGCAGGTGACCTACCCTGCACAGCTCCCATTTCTGTCTCTTCCTGCCCTCACTTGCTGTTTCTCCATCTTGCCCTGGGAGCACTCCCAAAACTGTGCAGAGGGATGCTACAGGACAGCAAGGAGCAGAGTTTGTGATCAAAGCAGTAAACTGGGAGTTAGCTGGTTTGGATTCAGCTCCTGCCTGTGCCACAGATGTTCTGCATAGCCAGCCAACTGTTTTTGACAAAATTCATCCTGTGCCGAGAGCCAGCGAGAGGCTGGGATGGCATCTGAGGCTGGGAGGCAAACAGGGCTCACCCAGGGGCTGGACATTATACAAGTATATTTAGAAAACTCCAATGGCATGTAAGCTTTGTGGTGTCCTTCAGCCCAAGGCTGGACCTCTTGTTTGCATCAGTGCCTCAGTGCTCCCTCCTGCCCAGCAGGAAAACTGCAAGGATTTTCACTTCAACACTTGTGCAACACTCCTGAGATGTGAGGGACACTTCAGGGCATGTCTATTAGAAGGAGAGCCCACAGCTTTGAAGCGAGTTGCCCAGAGTTTGTGCACTAATTGAATAGTTGGAGTCTCAGAAGTGTGAAAAAGTACCCCGGAAAAATCTTCAGAAAACAAAAATCTGTAATAACGAATTCCGAGGGCTGTTACTGTGCTGTTTTGGGAGGTGTGTTTGTTTGTTTGTTTGTTTAATACAAATCTTAATGGTAAATTCATGCAAATGTACTAATGAAAATCAAGACTAGAAGAAAGGGCTTTAGGCAGGACAGACAAACACTTTCTAAAATGGAATGTGACTTTGATTTTTTTTTTTTTTGTTTTGGGAAGTGATCCAGGTTACCCTAACAGAAAGCAGAGACACTTTGTGGCTGGGGTCCCTTTGTGCACAATGCAATGGCAAGGCAGTTCAAGACCAGTTCATCTGTGTGAAAATATGACCCTTATGAGTCTGGAGGTCAATGAAACCACTGTTGATCTGCTTAGGGCATGCTGGTCACTGCTTTAGGGTCATTTTGATTTATGTGCTTGGATTTTCCACTTCCAGAAGAATAAAATGTGGGTAGCCGTCTCTTAGTTAACACTCATTTTTTGTTAGGAACATGCACTTTTTTCAGAAATATGCATTATATGAAAAATCTAACAAATTTAATGTAAGTATATAAAGTTACATTTTTATGAAAGATTTTTAATATATTCATAATTAGGAAAAAAAGACCTTAAAAGTATAGCTTTTGATTTCTTTTTTGTTGTTGCTGTTGTTTATTTTAAGCTATATACAAATGTCCCTCTTCTCTGATATTTAAATATTGTGGTTTAAGGGTTTAACAGGTTTTGTAGATTTACTTTAAAGATTCTCACAAAGGATGAAATTGATGGTAACACCATTTAATGAGTGGGATAGCTGAGACAGAGGCAGAATCAGCTAAAAGAAATGTGTAGCAAACCAGAAAGTTAATAATTATTTACCTCCCTCACTCCTATCCAACTACAAAAGTAAAATGAATGGAGGCTTTAAATGTTCTTTCTTAGTACAAAAATGGCAACTGCTTCCCTGCTGAGATGTCTTGGAAGTGTTGCCACAGATGGCAACCACTCCACAGAGAATTTGGTCTTTAGTACCTCTTGAGGTCTGGTGGGGCCTTACAGGCTCTCATGATGGCTCTGGGCACCAGGGCTGAAATGTCCTCCTGTGCATTTCACTGGCAGGAGCTGGTACCAAAACCTCCCACTGTACAGCTTGGCACTGCCAGGGAAGTGGGGTGCAGGAGGAATCAGGGGGCACTGCACACCCTGCCTCTGGCACGAGGGACATGGGGCAAAATATCACCTCTACTGACACCAACATTAATTTCAGTGTGATAAACACAGGGGAATCTGAGTCAATTTATCTGGATTTTTGGTTTTTTTTGGTTTTCTGTCAGATATTTAATAGCTCTGGCTTCAGTATCATTTGTTCCTCTGCTGTGTAAACAGTCCTCCCCTTACTAGTTGCCATCCTAAGTACTTCTATCAACTGCTATTCTAATACTTCTTCTATCAAACTCCTTAATTTGTCCTATAAAACCCTCTAATCCCTTGAAACTGTTTTAAAAAAAACCTGTTAAGGTCTGCCACCTGCTTTGCATGTGACTGCTGAGCTGTTCAGTAACAAAATTTGAACATGAGTAAACAAACAACACATTCATGACTGTGCTGTAACCTCACCATTGTGTTCCTTGTCCCATTTGCTAGGGAGTTTTACATAACCCAAAACACTGGCTTTTGTTCACTTTATGAACAAAACATGGGGCTGGAGAATTATGAAATGTTCAAAGTGCTGCTCACTGCTTGTTCCTTGGAGTAACTGCTTCACAAGCCTTCTCCTTCAAGGCATCCTAAAGGCTGTTCAATACTCTCTTAGTTGTCATTTCTGTCAGCACTCAGCACTGTGAAGAGTTGCTGAACTAAACCATATTAGTAGCTCTTTACAATTATTTGTAAATGTTGGGATACTCAGAAGATTATTGCACTGGTACATTGCCTTTGGTGCCTGAGGGGAGCACAAATTATATCTTATCTGCAGGAATAGCACTGAGGAGCTGTCTTATGAGATGCTGTGGTGCTCAACCCACTTCCAATCCCATCACTGGGATTGTCAGGGTACAATTTATATCAGTGAGCAGGACGGACACAGCCTCTAACATTAGAGTTTCACATGAATCTAATGCATGGGAAATGGATTTTTTTTTTCTCAAATGGATAAAAATACCTTCTCATCTGAAACCTTAAACTGATGACATTTCAGAATTCCATTTGGAGAGATGGAAAAGCAGATGATCTGTGGTTTTTAAAACTCATAGCTGGTGCTTCTTGTCTATAAAGTTTGTTGAAGTACTACTGAGACAAAGCACTTCAAACTTTTGCCTGTGTATCTGACTCCACAAATTGTCTATATTTCAGGAAAACTACTATTTTCTGAAGCACAGGAGTTCGGGATTGTCAGGACTGGTACCTGGAATTTGTGCTCCTAAAATTGAAAGAAATGGTCCAGTTTTCAAAAGCACTGAGCAACCTCTGAGTGCCATGGAAATTGTCCAGGATTTAAAGCTCTGGGAAAAGGTCAGGCTGGTTGTTTTGTAACCTAAATTTAAGCTCCTATGTACTAAAAATGCCAAGGAAGAAATATCCCCTATCATAAGCCAGTTCTTTAAAAAGAGACGTACTTTTAACAACTGCTTAATTGAAAGCAAAACTTATTTCAGTACGATAGGAACATATTTATAGTTGTGTTTGTGCCATCTTGTAATTTGCAGCTTGAAAGGAAGTCAATTGTTGCATAACTCTACAGGCCAGTGGGCCATTTCCCTTGGCTCCTAAAGTAGAAATTAAAATATGTTTTATTCTTTATAGTTATATATATATGTTTATTTATTATCTGCTTGGGTGCTGCTGAGTGAGCTGCTGGTGTGCCCTATGGATCTGGCTATAGGAAAGACTGACTTGTTAAACTCTCTTCCATACCAGGGCACTGAAACAGGAGGCTGTCAGGAGCTTCCATCTGTCAGGAACTTCACAAACAAATACAATGAACTTTTACATTCATTGAGCTTTAACATCTCCTGGTTTTCTAGGACATCACTCCTGACTTGTGACTCCTGGAGGTTGGCAGCACTGCTGCTGACTCTCTGTGCATTGAGGCTGCATTTATGTCGCTTGGTTTGATACATTCCTGGGAGACTTATTTCTGCTCTCTGTGCATTTAGCTACAGCCTAGGCAAAGCAAGAGAATCTATTTTTTGTTTTATGGTTCTTCTTTCCCCTTATTTTAGCTTCAACCTGTCTACCTTTTAGGATTATAATTTGTCTATTTTTCTGAAACATACATTCACTGTTGAGTATAAGTATTGGTGTAAAGTTGTGTAAATCTCTCAATAAGTGTATGCAAATTGACACTGGATGAACTGGAGGGATATTCTGATAGTAGCATGTAAAGAATTACAAGGAAAATCAGAACAGGTAATATTTTTGAATCTGCATGCAGTTTGGGAATATTTGAACATATTTTTTTTCTATTTTTTTTCCTGGTGTCACACATATATTGCCTCCTCTTGAAAGTAGAGGAAGAATTTAAAGCTTTCTGTAAATTAAAAAAAAAAAAGATGTTTTTACTTGTATTGTGAAAGGTCTTGGTTAGTGCTGTTATGGAAAGTAACAGGTGACTGAGGTCGATATCCAAAGTCAATGATGTCAAAACCAAGGAGATGGTTGTCAGTTTTGTCAGAGGACACAATTTTACTGACTTCTACTTAAATTTTTCATTTCTGAAGATATGTACTGACTTGTGGATCATGGCCAAAGACTCTGAAGTCTTGTAAGTTCTATACTACAGGTTTTCTAAAAGAGAAAAGACAAGAGCTCTTTTCCCCAACCAGGTAAATGTGTGACTATAATACCGGTAAAAGGATCTTTGAAGTGTTTTTCTTCACATGCACAGAAATCACTGAAGTATAAGCCACTAAAGAGCCACACCTGGAAGATTTAAGGTGATTTTGTTGTTTGTGCTATGCTGGAATTTTTTTGTTTCAGGAGTGTTTGTCTTATAGCTCATGGGTGAAGTGACCCTCTTAAATCTATCATTAAAACTTGAAATGACACAAGCCTGAATCATGCAAGCAAAAGGGCATTACCTTGAATTTGTGTGCTTGAGTTTCTTGGCACAGGCTGAACACCCAGAAAATAGTTTCAGTCACTAGAAATGTTCACAAATATTACAAGTGTGTCATTGTAGACCACAGTCTGAACATGTCTTCTTTCCTACCCAACAGTAGACTCATATTGGAGCAGGTCCAGTGCTTTAATGAATTACAAACCTGTAAAATATTTCTTTTCCTCTGCCTGTGGTAACTACTCTTTAACCTGGCAGCAAGACTAGGTACAAACAAGTGCTTGAGGCTGACTTGTGGGCAAATAGGCTGTGTGCATGGAAAGAGGGGCTGTGACATGGAGCCAGTCACCCTTCCTTGGCCACGTACCGAAACACAGTGCCAAAGGATGGGGAGCACCCTGTGGCTGTGCTCCCACCAAACGAGTGTGGGAGCTTCTTCCCAGAGCAGGTGGGCAAGAATAGCTCAGCTGGGAGCAGGTGAGAGGGCTCAGGCAGGGAAAGGCATTCCTGGCTCTCCTGGCGTTCCTCCTGCGCCGTGCAGGGAGAGCAGTGCCAAACAACACATGCGCTGTTGGCATCTCCAGTTACTGCTACTTCTGTAAATCAGGACTCATTCCTCTGAAGCCAATGGCACCTCATTAACATTGAACTGATGTGAATAAGAGGCAACTGGGACATATATGTTTCCATACCTTTATGCCGTTGGGTCTGATTCTACTTTTGTTCGCACTGGTTTGATATTGATACAGCTCCTCTGGCTTTCATGACATGAATCTGTGTTTAACCTGGGTCAGCAAGATCTCAATCTGCTTCATTTACTTCAAAAAATATGTGCCCAGAGCTGTTGGGAAAGGATGGTCTGTAAGAGAATAGAAGATGGGAAGTAAAAATAGGAAAGGGATCAAGAAACAGCTCAAGGATGGAGATTCACATTTCTTGTGTTTGCCTGCAGTTTGTTGCCTTCGTCAGTGAAAAATGGGAGAGATGAAAGAAGAGAATATTTCTTGAGTTAGAGGTTGTCTTCTGGCTGAGCAAAGCCCTGCGGTAAGAGCATGTTAGTCCTCCCTCCTTTTTCAGCTTGTTTCAGCTGTTCTTTGTGTTGGGAAAAAGCCCACTTCTTTGTTTTTTTCCAATACAAAATAGGAAAGGACTACAAGGAAACAGAGCAGATTATTTTTTCCAGTTTGCCTTAGGGTTTCCTGGAATTTTTGCTACTGTACATTTATTTAAAGTAACCCTATCTGTTTAAATACATGCTGATCTTTGGCTGCTCTGAGATCAGAATCAGCCCCGAAGAATGCCTTCAGCTCGCGGTCATTCTTGTATTGTCAGTCCTTCCTCAGCGCCCCCCGCCACGCTGACCTCCAGGGTATCAGGTGACAGCAGGATAAACTGCAACACATGTGGGCAGGGCAGGCAGCGAGTTATGATCTGAACCAACACAGAAATTGGGGTCTCTTGTCAGTCTCCTCAAAGATGACAAAATAATCTGCTTCCAAATGAAGGTAGATGTAAGATAAATTTTGTGCCTGCTATTATGTGTTTTTGGCATTAGCCAAACGCTCTGAGCGTTTTGTGGCTTTGTCACCACCAATTATGAACTAAAATAACATCAAGTGCTGCAGAGTGCCGTGATCCAAAACTCCTCTGTCTCTTCGCAGTGACATTGTGAATAAATAAAATCAGCTCCAATGATTCATTAATTCATGTTTAATAAGGCTTTGCAAAGTTATGTCAGACACTTGGAAAGGATGTCTGGAACTAAAAGCTCAATCCCTCAGTGTCTAACCCAGACGAGCTGACTCCTTAATTTTGCTGAAACAATATGTGCAGCGAAGGTTTTGTTGGAGCTCTGGAAAGTTTTCTGTTGTGTGCACTATTTAAAAATTCTGTGCAATTGTCATCATTATCTTCCCAAAATGAAAACAAGTCTTTTATAGTGAAACTTAGGACATTATGCAATAAACTAAAATTTATTGTTTAATTCTCCAATCAAGTTTTTACATAACAAATGGAATAAATTAAAATTTTTGTTGGCTGTCTCAATTTCACAATAATTGTATTTTTATTTGAGCAATGTGTGTATATCCTGAAAATACTTCAAGAAAAAATAAATTACTCAAATGGAACAGCTTTGCTGTAAATTATGCAGCAATTTTTTTTCCTTAAATATAATTTCTATAAGATTCCTTCATTAGAATTGGTAAGGTGCTTAAAGCTTTTAAAAAAGGTAAAATAATTTCCTTTTTATTGTCTAGACTCTGTATAAGTCATTGCTAATTAATACTGCCCTTTCTGGGGACTTTGCAGCAGGCAAAGCAGGCAAAACTCAAACAAACCAATTATAAATGATTTTTCAATGTAAACTTTTAACAGTGTAGCCTGAGGGCTTGCTCAACATAAAAGTACAATTTAGAAAACATAAGTTTTAACTAAGGTCAGGATATATCAGGCCATGATGGATGTACATGTAAAAACATCTGACTGTGGAATGACAACATTTTCTTCAAGACTAAGCAAAGCGTTGGTGGCAGTGATAAGTAAAATGAAAAATAGCCTTGAATGAACTGACCAGAAGGTTTGAGTTTGGAATCTGGGTTGCTACTTTGGGGCTTTTTCTTAAGTGGGTGATGATTTCAGTTTCTTCAGAGTTTTGCAAATCCGACTTCCTGGGAGGCTACAAGCAGTACAGTTGGGGTTTTTTACCTATATTCTACAGCAGGGCCAAGAGAAAGTCAAGCTTTTAACACCATCTGCTGCCTTGGGTCCCAGGTAGAAATCAGCCCATTCCTTCTGTCCCCAGCTGCTGGAGCAGAGCCCCTGTGCCGTGGGGTGCCCCACTCCCTTCCACCTGTGCGTGATGCAGCGCTGGCTGCTGTCAGTGACACAGCTCATCTGGCTTTGTTCCTTCAGCTACTGAGAGAACTGTCATGGCCCTGTGATGCAAAGCACTGTCTCAGTATATCCCACCACCACAGGTTTAAGCTTGCTCACCACTTTGGAAGAAAACATTTGGGGAGAAGATCCCGGTTTGAATAGGCGGTGGTTGACTGCTCCGCACTGTCTTTAAGGCTCTTCATCCTCATTGTCTGTCTTTCAACAGCCTGAGTGGAGCTGGCACAGGGTCACGTCATGTGCTGTATCTAATTTGGTAGAAGCAGTCACATGCCCACAGTGTGATCTGTATCAGATTTGTATGGCTGAGTCATCTGGTATCAATTCTTGGGGAGCGAAGGCTCCGTAGCTGCAGCCCTCACATGTTCCCGTGGCTCCTGCTCCTGTCTTGTAACTCATTTATCACAGTTCTGCTCTTGCCCTGCTCCTCTGCCCATTTCCCAACTCACCCAACACCTCTTCCTTAGCTTGGGAATATCTTTTCCCAGACACAAGTGCCATCTCGTCCTGGGCTCAGCAGCCCAGGAAGTCACACAGACTTCCTACAAATATCACACAGATATTTGTAAAAGATCTCTGAACCTGTGACTCTTTGCTGTTGTCATTGCATCCCTCTTCCTTCAGGAAGATGGTTGCTAACCTCCCTTCACACATGGCATCTCCACAGCCTCTTGAAAAGAGAACTTGAACATTGTTTCTTATCAAGCAACTTCCTTCTCTCTCAGCTGAAAACTTGTCCTGGCCTTTAGATACCACCCTCCATGGGTGCTCCTGGCTCCTCCTCTCAGATTAACAAAAGACAGTCCAATGCATACCCATGGTTTCACAAAATGTGCATGGAAACCATACACTGGAGCTGGGTCACCAGTTTTTCAGCCGGGCTCTGACTGCAGGTTTGCCATTTTGTTGAGGCAAAACCTGATTTTGTCAATAAAGTAAAGGCTCATTAATTTTATTTTTAACAAACACACTGCCTCCTTCTATATTTACTAGATTGCAATCTTACTAAGCACATAGTGTATGTTCGTAGCCATTGGCTAAACCCAATGGATGCTACTTGGAAAAACAAAAAATTACTGCTTAGTTGAATATAGAAACATTTATAACATCTGCAGTCGTCCCTGTTTGTTCTCTCTTCTGGTGAGCGAAGTTGTTCCACTGGTGCGGTCTCCCCTCTCTCTTTCCTGTCATCTATAATTATGTAGAAGGGATTAATAATCATGCATTTTATCCAGCGTCTCGGCTTGATGACAGGGCATTGTTTAATGAGAGCAAAATCAGTGTCCTGGCTCTTTGGGAGAGCTAAGGCTGTGCTTGCAGTGGAAATCATTGAAAATAAACATGTGGAAGCCTAAGCGCTCTTTAATAACTCCTTCTGCTTGTTTGGTTAGCAATTTCAGTGATTTCGGCCGTTGTGCCTGGCCCTGCTGCTGCAGAGGCATGGTTATTTATGGGGCCAGAGGAGGTTATGATCTCCTTATATAAACTACAGCACAGAGGTAGAATGTGGTCAGTTGTGAGTCATACTGAGTGTTTGAGTTCTGCAGCTCCAATGCCATTAGATCGAGAATCGGCCATTAGATTGTAACAGAATTTTTTAGGATACTGTTTAGGATACTGGTGCACCAAACACCCAGAAAAGTTATGGATCTGTTACATAGACAGATCCTGTCTGTAGCTTTTACCACTACTTAGGTATTTAGCTTATATTTGCAAATGGCAAAATGATGTTACAAAGTGGCACTGCCCGTGTGTTGGAAGCAATTACTGGATTATTCCCTTCTCAGAGGAGCCATGGGTTTAAGTGCAGAGTTTGGGACCGTGTGTGCTTGACCTGAAACAAAGGGTGTAGAAAGGTCTCTGCTGGGTAAGATGCAGCCTGCCTGCAGCACTGATGTCTTTGGGTGTTACAAGCCAGGGAACATGGACAGTTTCCATGGGAGCTGAGAGAGCCTAGGCCTCATTGCAGCAGGGAGCACTTGCTCAAAACCCACTTTTCCTGTTCTGTCCCCACCAGGAATCTGGAGAAGCTTGGCTTTGCAGTGTGGGATGGCTGTGGCATTTCCTGTGCCTCAGCTCAGCTGGGTCAGGGCAGGGAGGCAGAGTGAAAATCCCCAGTGAGCAGCACCTGGCTGGCAGCAGCCAGTGCCCACTGGAGGATCAGCACAGGGGACAGAGGTCTCTCACCAGTGAAGTGAAATGTAACTAGAAATTAGGACAGAGCATGGAAGTGCCAGTTACATGTACTGAGATGAATCCTCAGAGACAGATCAGTGCTCAGGGTGCTGATATGGGTGGGGTTCAAGGCTGTGGAGCACCAGAAGACACCACAGAATTAGTGCTTTGGTGCCCAGAATTAGTGCTTTGGTGCCCAGAGCTTTGTCTCACAGCTGTGGCACAGTGATATGCTGCTCTCAAATTTCTGGGGAGCTTGGACTCCAGTGGTAACTCAGGCAGTGAATACACCTGCTGTCAACCTTCCCTTGGTTGGTATTCTCTCCTGTAGATGCATTGAGGAAGGACACTGCACAAGTGTTCCAGACCTTATTAATGAGGGAAGCTGTTTTCCTTCAGACCTTCCTCAGATACTCATCACATCGCCAGGCAGCCTGGAATGCATTCTGTCTTCTTGCTTTATATGAGTGATTCAGATTTTTGCATAATGTACCTAATTTGTAACTTATGTATGTAGCAATTTGGGTGATGTTTGAGTAGGACATTTCCTTTTCTTGTTACTGCTAGTGCTTGAAATGATGAAAACTCATTTTGTTTCAAGGGAAGCACATGGGGAAGAGCAGCCAAGGGCTCAGGCTGTGGGTGGTGGGATGGCAGGGGCCAGCAGTTAATTCAACAAAACCATATATTAATGTGGAACACAAGAGAGGGATTTCTTTCCTCTTCTGTATCCACTTTATTTTCAGCAACAGAAGCCACCTATGAAAGACAAGGGTTAGCTTAGGTTAGCTCCTCATTGTCACACACACATTCACACATTTACACCCCCACAGAAGCACAATGGTACCTGAAGTCCAGAAAGCCCAAAAACAACAGGAGCCTGGAGCCAAGACCCAACCTTCACCTACCCCAGTGTCCTCCCTGTTGTGTGATGGGAGTTCATCACATCTGCATGCTTACAGCTGTCAACACCAGCCCACACCTCCTCAGGCCCTGCTGTCCTGACAGCCTCTTGTCTTCCCTCTGCTTGGCCATCAGCACTGACCCAGTCCCTTAACCCCACTTTTCTCCTGATCCCCATCAGTGGTACTTGCACAACATCTGCTCTGGGATGCCTGACAAGGAAATACCCTGCAAATCTCCATGTGGTTTGCAGAATGAATTCCCTGATGACCCTCTCATTAATAGTTTTCCCTGCCAAATGCTGTTTGCTTTTACTTTCAGAACAGTCTGCATTAATGATTAGTTCCTCTACTTGGACATTATTTACATAAAGTGTTGGTCTCATCTCACAGGCAGCAGCTCCACGATGACACTGGGCAAGACCAGGATCAATGACCAGTGAAAGTAAATGCCAGACAACAGTTGTCCCTGCAGGATGCATTTGTGGAGAGCTGGGAATTTCCATACCCTCCTGGCTGCCCTGCCTGAGACGATAAGTGCTTGAATATTTCACAGCAAAAAAGTCCTGGGAATAGCAGAACTATTTCTTGTGATAAAGGCTGGCTGCACATTTTGGGAAGATGAGCTTGTCAGGGATGTTGCTGCACTCAGGCTGAACCTGTGGGAAGTGTGCCTGTTCCTAATAAATGTTGTGTGTATTTATGTGGCAGTCATTGTGCTTTGCAAGGAGGGAGTCACAGAAATAATTAGTTAAGAGCGTGAGGTTTTTGGCACAGATTCTCTTTCTCAAGTAGCTGTGATGTTCATATATAAGAAAAATTGATTTGGCATCTAGACAGGATTTCAGCACGCTCATGGTTATGGAAATCAGCTATGGGCATGGAAGAAATCTGTATATTGATTCATAAACTGACTTGATGACTTGTTCATGTTTTAATGTTTTCATGGACGTTTACCCAAGATAAAATTGTCAGTAAGTACCACTTGACTGTGCTACAGCACCATGTAAAATGGTGGGAAGAATGCAGGGAATAAAAGGGATTTCCTATTAGGCAGAAGACTTTATTTTCTGTGCTAATTAATTTTTTCCTTAAAGATGAGCATTCTTTGTCATTGCCCTTGCTATTGAGTTAGAATATGCATGTAAATAACACCCAGTGAAAAATGGTTTCCTGTGATAGGCTCCTGGTTTCATGGACAATTTATTTTGCAAGAGCTCAGGAAAGCCAGTCCTCCTCCTGCTCACACCATGTCTGTCCCCATGCTGTTAGAGCTGCCACAGCTGAGTGTAGGAAACAGAATGAGAATCATTTCACTTTGGTATCCTGTAGTAGGACAAAAGCCAGTATGGCTTGCTGAGTCTGTTTTTCTCTCCGTGGCTGGTGAGGGGTGTGTTTAGTCAGCATCAGCACCAACCCAAGACTGCCTTGCAGAAAAAACACCTACTAAGAGACTGACTCCTCAGCAACATGTTTCTCTGCAGGTTTAAATCTTAATCCCTGAATTATACCTCTGCCTGCCTCATGGTTTCCTTTGGAGACCTTCCAGCATTGACCAATCCTGACCCCATTTGACTTGAGCTTTGTGGGCTCGAAATGGAGGCAGGATGGCTGCTGGCCATAATTGAGAGGATTGGAAAATGGAAACTGTGTCATGTGCAACATCCTCCAAGATCCAGCGTGATAACAATGTGTGACCAACTTCTGATCTCACTTGTAGCAGTGAGCTTCCATTCTGACTTCAGAAGGAATCAATGGGCATAATGTAAGATGAGTCACAACACGCACACTGTGCCACAACAGAGCAGAATTTTTCCGATAAATATTGTCTCTTTTGTCAAGACAGAAAAAACCCCAGGAGACCTATACTATATCAAACTGCAGAATTCAGGAAAGAGGCCCCATAGTAACTACATTATTGTAGGTGAAGGCTGTTCCTTGCAGACTAAATCTTCCCTTACGACAGTTGGTTGCTCATTTTCAGAAAATTTCTGCAAGTTTTTCCATTATTTGTGTGTAGGATTAAAAGTTCTCTCGGGCCTTGTTTTACACTATTGTGTTTGGACACCACCTTACATACTAAAAGCACCCATGGAGAAATCAGGGAGATGTCTCACGGTGTCTCAAGGTGGGTTGCTAGATACAGAGATATTTTCATACCCTCAGGAAGAGAAAAAAGGCCATTTTATCATTTAGTAGTTGGCTTCTTGCTGATTATTAAACAGTCTGCCAAATCTGTGGTTAAAAACTGATTTAAATGTACTTTGAAGGCAGCTTTTGTTTCCTTCAGTTGCTATTCTAAGAAAGAGCCCTTCAAATTAATTGACTGACAAACTGTATAATTGATGCTCCTACGTAGCCTGCACTGGCCAAAACTGATGGGAGCCCTGGCATTTTGGTCAAGGCTGCTCTAAACCCTTCTGAGAACCTCTGCTTGCCCTCTCTTTATGCTCTTGGGTAGGAGAGGGCATGTTTAGTTTTCTGCTTACTCTATTCCCTTTTGTACTTGTTCGTTTGCTAGGTGCATAAAGGAGAGGAGGTCATTTGTGCACATGGGATAAAGAGGTATTATGAATTCTAAAGTGTTTGCTTTATTGGGAAAAGCACAGTGAGCAGGAGAGCTCAGGAACCTAATGTGTGAATTTTTAATGAATGCTGTGCCATGCGTTTGTGCAGGTTTTTTTTTTCTACCTGTAGCAGCTTTATTCATTTGGGAGAGTACTGTGTACAAGATATTCTTTAGTAGTGTGCTGGCTGCTGTTTAGTTTTAATAAATTAAATCCTTTATATCAATGTAATATTCTTTAGACAAGCACTTCCAAGACAGATTAGAAATGAACTTAAGGGGATTAAAAGCTTCTCTTGCTAAAAACAATGTTTCAGATGGGAAATCCACTTATTTATGTCACTTTCAGTGGACTACATTTGGCTTTAATATGCTGCTACTGCTAAAGAAAGCAGTGTTTTGCCCATGACTGCAGCCTTTCTGCTCTGCTTTACATACACAGCAATGTTTATTTTCTTCCATACAGTAAGTCACTTTGGGAAAGATTGATGGCTTCCCATAAAATTGTGAGGAACCATTTTCTTCTTATTTAGAGAAAACAAAAGACTTAATGAATCTGGCATTTTAAATAGCATCGGTCTCTTTGTAAAATAGGAAATTATGGGAATGGAAGGTATGAGCAGAGAGAAAAATCTGCTCTGATTTTCCCCTTGCTGCATTATAGCAGGCTGAAAATATGAATTGGAAGGTTGTCACTGTCTGTGAAATCCTGGGCATGCTGGGAACAGCCTGGTTTAGCTGCTGTTAGCTCTGGTCTTGCAGCAAGCTGAGGGTGACGTACCAGATTGGAGGCTCTTTCCTCTAACTCATACCAGGTCATCTATTTTCAAATCTAACCTTGTCCTAATACATGGTTTAGCGTTGTGCCAACCCCACTGGTGGGTCTCTGAAATATCTTGATTTGAAATATTAAAGATATATAAGAATACAATGTGTAACACATGATAATATACAATATAATAACATATCCCTGTGTCTGTATATCAATCAGCATCTGCTGGGTTTGATGTACTACCACTCTGCAGGCGCTGCTGAAGAAGGAGATGCTGCCTGTCCACACCCCAGTACCTGACTCCTGCTGCACTGAAGACATTCAGCCTGCAGAAGCTGAGTGCTTTGGTGAGCCCAGCAGAGCTGCAGCTGTGCCTCTCTCCAAAACCTTGTCCTGCTGGGTATCTGGCCATGCTCAGATGGCTCTGAACATTAGCAGGAAGCCCTGCAGTCCCAGGCTCTGGTAGGAGTTTGCAGTAATCACCAGCCAAGGCACACAATACTGACCTGGAAAAGGCTGGCTGCTGCCCAAGGCTCTCACACTGAAGTTTAAGCAGGGTGGGAACCATCTCTGTGGAATAAGAGGAGCCTCTCCTGCAGGATGAAGCATGACAAAATTGAATATTCTGAGTATTCACACAATTTTAAGACCGTGTTTTGGCCCCATAAGAGACAATCCGGCACTCAAACTTTCCTACCATCCATGTCTGGCAATCTGAACTGTCAATTTTTCTCCCAGACTACAAAAAGGAAGTTTTTGGAGTTTTCTCCTCACATCTGAATGCAATGGGGACAAAGAAGGTATATTAGGATCTCCCAAAAGGGTGAAAGAAGAAATAATTCCTCTTGAGCCTCCTCACAAAGCTGCCAGGAAGGGAAGGAGACTGGAGAGCCTTTGAGGACAGTCTGGTTTTGCCTTTTCTTTAGTGAGTTAGAAGTCTTTGGTCTACAGTGAGGACAGAAGAAATGATCATAGGAAAATGAAAACTGGAAGAAGTATGTGAAATTAATGTTTTAATTGGAACAAGGCCTTTCAGTCAATTTATTGTTGCCATTTGCATGTGAGACCATGAAACTACAGTGCTTAGTCTTACATGTCAGCTCCAAGAGCTCAGCTATGGTTTGCAGGTCTGTTATTATTCAATTGCAGTGCAGATAGCTTGGGCAGAGGGAGAGGTTCCACCCCACAGCACATAAAGTTTGTCTTGGTAGCTGTGTCCCTGACACAGTGCTGGATTTTGTTATTTTAGGCACACCTCCCTCCCATCATTACTTTAAAAAGTTTCACAATTTTTTCTATTCCATCATGTTTCATTACACAGTAAAGTATTATTTATTTAAATGGTTTTCAAAGTAACTTATTTCCTGGTACCTGGTTAAAACAAGATCATTTCCCTTAATGCTTTCAAGCCATTGAAACTCCAGGATCTGTGTCCATTTTGGTCACTCTTCAACTGCTCTTTCCACAGCCTGAAGCTGACATTCTGATTGAATTCTAGTACATCTGATCAAGCAAGGGATATGTTTTGAAGGCAAAGCTCAAAGATTGAGTTGTGTGACTCCACTGGTATTGAAAAGGGCCCTAAAGTGAGGCTGTGTATTTACCTTGTATTCTTGGGATTGAAGGAGAATAGGCTGGTAAGCAGAAATTAAACAACCATCTTTATTTTTCATTATTTTCTTCTGTTTTGTTTTCTGAAGTTAGATTTCACTCCTTTCCCACAAAACATATTTTTTGCTCATCCTAGTATTTATCAGATATCTAAATCCTTATATATCATACATGACAACGAATTCTGACTGAAATTTCCCCACTAGTTTTAGAGTGGAGAGGGCAGAGGGATTTTCTGCACAATAATCATGGTTTTTTTAGTCACTGTAAGGCACTATATGTGCACTGGTCGTAACACCTGAGGATAAAATTTATATACATTGTCACATGGTTTATCTGAAAAAAATATATATTGTTCGAGAAAAAAGTATATAATGAGGATCAGGGATAGAATTTCACTGAGAAATGTGGTGTAAAAATGCTTCTCATTTTAAATTAAGCTTTCAATGGCAAGTGCTTGGCTTTCAGCAGCTCCTCTGAAACCCTTTTAATTGAAGTTCCATGAAAATCTGGGGAGTTCAGCTCAAGTTCAGCTCCCAAACCCATCCTGATTTCATTAAAGATCTGATCTTTCTTTATTTGCCAATAAAATATATATGTAAACGTGTGTGAGTGTGTATAAATCAGTATCTGCTAGATAACCCTTGTTTTGTGTTGTTTTGGGATCTTTTCTTCCCTGAAGGAGCAGTTTCCCCTTTCTTTATGAAGAATGAACTCCGCTCTGTGCATGCAATGGGAACTGGAACGAACGACCTGTGGGGATCCTTCCCACTGCCCCTGCCCCAGGATGGGATTTGGAGCACACAGCACCCTTATTGCTTCCCTCTCCTGTTTGGCATTCTGCACTGGCTGTGCCAAGCTCCCCCTCATCCCCCCCTGCCCTGGGTAAGGCTCAGGATGGTTCCTTGGAGCTTGGTGCAATGGGAGCACCGTGGCAGCAAAAACTGGGATTGAGCTTGCCTTGGTCAGGCCTAGGGTATTGCCATGCTATTTTCATGTCACTCTTCTGTCTTCTAAGGCCCAGTAAAGGTCTTGATAATTCTTGCTCAGGGTTTATGTCTGGCAGGGATTTCACCTTTTTGGATTTTTGGTTAGTTTTCCAGCTGCAGTGGGCAGATATGCCTGCAACAGCACCACGGGGCTGAGGCTACCATATACCATATTATCTCTTTGCTAAACCAGTAAAACAGTGAGATGTCATTAAAAATTATATTATATCCATGTATCAGTGGTTTTCAGCTTGGCTATAGGGTTCTTTCAAAGCTGTGAGGTTGGGGAGATTCATTTTGCCCCTTCTGGGCAGAAAACAGCATTCCCATTTCTTTCCATGTCAACTCTGTTATGTGGATTCCCTTGGGACTGAGAGGAAGGGTCCCTGGGAATTGCTGGTGTTCCTGCTTTTATTTTGTGTGAGACTCCAGATGAAAATGTGTTGAAAACAGTGTAAATCCTGAGCTCCCCAAGGCAGAGAGTTGTGATATACTCAAGCCCTGTGTCAGTCCGCTGTGTAGCAGCATGCCAGGCACTCTTCCATCAGATATCACTCGGATACCCATTTCTCAGTTTCATCCCACTCCTGGAGAAAAAACTGCTGTCAGGTTTCTTTTATTTTAATCAATTCTTTTATTCTGTTACTATTGCAACTGCTACCTGTTCCACAAGGCTCCTCACAAGCTCTGCAAGTTGCTATCTGCAGTTTCAGTGAATCAGATCTCAGTGTTTCTGATCAGGGTCCAGCTGGAACTACACATCTTTTGTTCATGTATTTAATATACTCAAAATGCACTAAATGACAGTTTATAATATCATTATCAACAGTTAAAGACATTATAACTTCAAGAAATGAAAAGAAAGTGCAGCCATATGTGGAAATGCTTTATTTTGTGCACTTTTAACCCTCACAATAGTTCAGCTGCAAAAATGGGGATAGCAATGAGAAGCAGGGAGAAAATCGTATGTCTGCAAAATCATTTTTCAGCTTTCTCTCCACTGCTGTCATGAAAGCACTGAGCTATTTGGATGGTAAATAACAACCAAGAACTAATTTATTTTTCTTCATAAAATTATTTCTAGAATTGGATTCAAATGTGTTCCTTATTACACGGTTTGATAATTCAGTGATGCTTTCCCCCCATAACATACGAGCTGATTTAAACCTTCACTCCAAACAGCCTCGGGCTTATTAAGAACAGTGTGGACTGAGTATGGATTAGGTTTAAAAGTAATAAAAAAGTAGACCTGTTGGTTAGGTGAAAAATTCACTATCAGATTCCTGAGTGCAGCTTTCTTTTCATGTGCAAACTGCATTAAATGAGGCATTTAATTCAACAAATCCATAGTTCTGATCCACCAGAAATAGAGACTGGGTTAGTTCAATTTGTAACAAACGATCTCCATATGATCAAAGTCCTGAGAGCTGATTCCAACATACTGCTTAAATTAGTCTAACACCGAAGTGTTTGGCTCTGGGACAATATTTGGAATGTCTTACCAGAAGAAAAATTCCTCTGCACACATGGTTCCAATATCTGGGAATGCCAACCTTGCTTTTTAATGGGCTGACAGGGAGCCTCCGTGCTAACTTTCTGACTCCAAAAAGTTCTTGTGCTGTCACCCGCAAACCAGCTTGGATAATTTTTCCTTGGCTTCCTTATTAAAGCCTGAATGAAGGGATTGTGTGGCTTTCTTAATGTCACTTGGTCTGCTTGCCATAAATTCAAGCACTCATGATGAAAGCTCCACTTATATTTTGCTGGGAAATGGAATCAAGGAGAATGCACCCTCGTTCACAATAAATAACTGAAGTTGAGTTATTAAGTGTATTTCATATACCGGTGCCTTATTACATCAGCAGTTTAGATAATGGCTTCTAAAAAATATTCCTCTGCTGAAATGTATGACGAGTGAGTTGCACAGAGGATCCCAATGCATGGAACCAAACCAGCAGGCCAGAGCAATAACTTAGGACTGTATTAACAAATATCAAATATTTACATTTTTACATGCTGCTGTCTGTTTTGATTAAGCAACCATAGCAATAACAGCAGTCAGCAGCGAGGGCTGTATTTGCTTGGTTCCTGCCAGGGAATTCTCAGCTGGGATTGTTTGTTTGCGTTGTGCAGTGAAGACTCGAGCTGTTTACACTGTAGCTCCAGTTTTAGAGAGTGCTAATTATGCTCTGCTGCTGAACCCTTCTCCTTCCCAGAGTCTGCTCTTCTGCAAAAATACTTTACACTGGTCTCGAGGAAAGCAATCTGACTCACGGCAGGCAACAAAGGGTGCCCCAGTGCCTTATAACTTTTTCTTTTTATGTGGTGAGCGTCGCTAAATGGAAGTTCATGCCTTAAACTCTGCTTGCTTTTTCTTTTCTTTATTTTTACAAAAAAAAAATTAAATAATGGACAACAGTTTCAAAGTCCTTGGCTGAATTTCCTCTCACAACTTTACTCCTTTGAATGGAACTTCTTAATGTGAAATGGGGGGGTGTGTAGCATCTATTCTCCACGTACACGAAGCATGCATATCATTCTTTACCTTTTCCCCCTGTTATTATATGTGCAGTGGGATGTAACAAATTGACACTCACCCAGGAACAGGCAGAGCTGACAGTGAGTAAATGCCCTGATTAGCATAGCATTGTTATAACTTTTCAGTTCCTTCCTGATTAGTTAAAATGTGTGTAGCGTGGCTATGACACTATTTTTAAATCTGTGCTAAGCATTGCTTGATACTTTATGGGTGAAGGAGGCAGGATGAAGGATGAAAGGCTGGCAGTCAGAAACTTAGCAAAACCAACTCTGTTACGATGTTTTCATGGTAACTATACTGAACAGGTGGCTAAGTGAGCCAATTAAATAGACTTTAGAAACAAATTATGATAGTAATTCATTGTCTGAGATCATTGAAATGCACTGTGTGGAATCCGTTCCCCAGAGCAGCCTGAATAATAAAAATCTATTTTTGTATAATTTTATTGTTTTCCTACCAACATGAAAAGGACCTCACCCTTTTTTTTTTTTTTAAATCTTGGGGGTGGATGGAGGGGAAAGGATAGAGGACTTTGCCCAGAATTTTTTAAAAACAGGGTGTGATTCAATTAAAACTCCATATTATTAACATGTAAGAGCATCTTTCAAAGAAAACAAGGGCTTGCTAATGAAATATTTTTATTGTTTTAGAAAATATTTTTTTATGACTTGAAAACCTTCAATAGTTTCATGGACAAGAATGAGCTAAAGCTCAAAGACCTTCCGACATAAATATTTTGATCAAAAAAGTGTCTGTCAAAGGCAGTAAGGAAAGGGTGAAACATGAGAGATACCAATTATGAACCTTTTATCTTCAGTGGAGTGCTCCAGAGATGTAGGGGCATCCCTCTAGTTTTGGGGGATGATTGTCCAAGGATGTGGAGGACAGTGCTCCAAAACATCTGCGTGAGCTCATTCAGCCCTCTCAGCATCAGCTCTTTCCCTTCATTGGCAAAGCTTTAAAGCTAACACAGCCCTGACAGCTTTGGGGCTGTAAGTATTGGTCTCCAGTACTCCAGATCATCTCTTCTTCATGGTCTGGCTCAGTGGCACTCTGGTGTTGATTAAAAAATGTGCCCAAGACTGACAAGACTATATATGTGTATAGAGATATACACTATATAAAAGATATATATTCAAACTACATTATGTACATATGTATAAATATATAATATTTATATAAAGAGGAGGGCAATGGTAAATTTCTGCCTTTTTTTTTTTTTCTTTTGAGGTCTGAGGGTTCTCTGGAATGATCTCCAGCCATTGTATAGCAACAGCTCTGAGTGGCCACATAGGGCTGCATTTGAACCCCTGACCCAGGAACAAAATAAATTACGTGTAGGCTGAGGTATGGATATGGTGAGTGACAGAAGAATAGCACTCAAAATGGTGTTCAAGAGATTCTGTATTCATTTGAGTAGTGTAACTGTTTGGCCAATTTATTCATTTGACAAGTTCCTTTCTAACCATCCTAATTCACCATTTAGCCTAAGATGGCCTTCATTAGTTTATTAGATATTCATCGGAAGAGATTTTAGCATAAATACAGTTCCAGAGAGGATTACCACCCAGGGAATCTATTCTTTTAACCTACTTATTCGGCTATCAAGTATTTGTTGAAAAGGACTCGTATTTACTTAGTCTCTTAATGAAGTCTAGAAAAGCTTTTCTGCAAAGGGAATATTGTTTTGTCAAAATTAGCCTACTTAAATAGCTTTCAAAGCAGTCTGAGAACAAAGATTTCAAAGCCACAGCTCCAGCCTAATATTTACTTTTTACACTGTACAGTAGTTTAGACTTGCCAGGAAAAGTGCACTTGTGCTTTTTTGTTTTGTTTTGTTTAAATTTCTCTGCTTCTAGTTGTGAGATATATATGTCATTTCTAGGGGTATGGAACTAATTGAGGAATATGTCCTGCCCTTGTTGAGGTGAACAGGGCAGATAAATAAAAACTCCATTGGACATAAATCTCCTCCACCAACATCAAAGAAACAGGATCCTGCTAAGTGTATTTGTATAATGCAGTAATTTATGCAAAAAGCAGCTTTTGTCAGCAATGCAACAAAGCAGCTTTGATAAATGTCCCCTAATTTATTGTCATGTATCTCAAATCAAAGTAAAACATTTACAGCCTGCATACTGAAGGAACCCAGGCCCAGGGTACTTAAAGGGTTTCTCTCCCTTTCCATCTCCCCCCCTTAAAAAAAAAAAAAGTACAAAAAGCCAAGTTGGGCAAAAGGTTAAAAAGGATTTGTTTTGAATGCTAAGTACTTTATACAAATTATGGGCAAAAAATAATAATGAATCTACTTAAAGAATGACAGAAAAGCCTGTACAAATTCAGATTAAAAAATCCTCTTAGCTTTTCTCTTATGGGTGGTGTCTGACAAATCATATGGGGATGTTGTAATTGTATTTTACAGGGACAATTCCAGTTTCTCATGTTTCAAAGGAATAAAATGGTGCCTGTAGACAGTGGTTGCTCTTCTCTTCCCATCTCACCTATGGATTCTCCTGAGCAGCCATCTTACAGATGCATGGCACATTCTGGAAATCAGCTCAAGTGAAATTTTGGGGAGAACCTTTATTATTGACTTCAGACAGGAAAATCACACCCTGGTGGAGGACAAGGCCAACAGTGCTAGCAGGTCTGTTCCACCAAGGGGCTGATGGTATTTGCATGGTGCAGAAACATTTTGAATTTTCTCTCTACTTTTGAGAGATTTATTAGATTGGCTAGTTTGATAAATTCAGGCAGAGTGCTTGGTGTTTCAATGCACAGAAGTTGTACAAAGGACAATTATATATATGTGTGTGTATGTGTAAATATATATATTTTGAATGAATATGGCAGTGGTACAGGCTGCCCAGAGAAGCTGTGGCTGCCCCATCCCTGGAAGTGTTCAAGGTCAGGTTGGATGGGGCTTTGAGCAACCTGGAATGGTGGATGGTGTCCATGGCAGGGGGTTTGGGACTAGAGGATCTTTCAGGTCCCTTCCAAGCCCCATGGCCAGCAGCTCAGCCTGTCACCCTCTGTGTGACTGCAGCCACTCCTGCCTCCAGCTCAGCTCTGAGTTCTACAGGGCCCTCTCTGAGGAGATGGGAAGGAAAAAATCAGTGCCAACATGCTCCTCATCCTGCAGAGCTGCTGCTGGGGTTGCAGGGGCTGGACCAGGGAAGGGCTGAAATCAGCTGGCTGGAGGACACCACCCCATGCCTATCAGTCAGATGGTGAAGGAAAACTACATGGGCTTTTCACTCACCCACAATGTCATTCAGTTAAAAAGACCAAATGTGATATGACTCCTCCTCAAGTCCCTTTGATATTTAGGGAGTGATAAATTAAGTTTTGTTTCAGCTGAGATCTAGCACAGCTCCACATGTCAGTTTGCTTCAGAAGTAGGCAGCGTTTTTGTGTTTTTGAGTTAGAAATCTCTGTTTATAATAAAACAAACATACGGCTCCAGGAGCATAATATCCTTTGAGTGGAGTGGTTTCAAAGAGTTTTACAACCCATCTGGAAGGCTGACTCTAACTATTAGGCCTGTTCTTTGAGAAAATGCCTTATTCACACAGATAGTAGTATGATTCTGGCATTGCAAGCCAGAGGAATGAAATTTGGAAAGCCAGGCCTGCTGCACCATAAAACAGAGGCATGGAGTTCACTGAGAAAGTGAAAAGGAACAGTTAAAAAAACCCCAAGTTTAATTTTCTTTGTGTAAAGTTCTATCTGCTGGGAATGAGTCTGCCTCTCCCAGCACCAGCTCGCCTCTTGGAACAGCATAAGTCATCTGTACTACAGAGCAATTAATTCTAATTTCTTATGCATGTGTCTCTTTGTTGCTGTTGCCATTAACAAATATTAAGATTGTAAGTTAAATATGTAACGATTTAAAAGTTAATATCCTTATTGCTAGGTATATAATTAAAATTTTGTACAAGTATTTTGCAGGTACAGTCAATGAAATGAGAGTTTTTATGTCAAAAGTGTCAAAAAAGTAGCTTAGCAGAGTTGGCCATAAAAGTGCACCATTCGAATGTGTAAAGCTCAAGGAGCTGTGTCCAGGAACAGGGTTTTTAAAAAATAGAACAATCTCTTCTTCCAAAACACACAGTTAACCCCGTGGAAGAGTCCATCATCATCACAGGGTCAAACAGAATGTGGCACAAGGGTGCCAGGACCAAAACTACAGCTCAGGTGGGTGCATGATGTATACAAACATGTATGTGTGTACAGTAAATCCTGTCTCTCTAGGCACATTTATGCAGACTCACAGACACACTCCATGTGTGTTATGGTGAGACCCAGCACCTGATTTATCCCTACCTGGCAATTTACCCCATCACCTCACACCCCTCGCAATCCTGGGGTAACTTAAACTGCTCAGCTCATGCCCCATACCTGCACAGACTTCAGTCCCCAGTGAGCCCTGCACAGGAGATCTGATGGGGCTCTTGGGTTAGAACATCTGACCAGGATGCCTGTAAATTAGTGAGGGCAAAGAAAAACCCTTAAAATTAAATTCCGGTTCGGAAGTGAAGAGGCATCATCAGCAGAACTCTTTAGCAGGCATTTAATTAAAAAATACATTATTCTACATATACTGGTGGACTGCTCAGGTGCTGGTGTGCTCCCCTGACATGGAGGCAAATGGTGGCAAATGTTTGTTGTTCTGCACCAAAGGGGACTTACACCCTCCTGTCAATGTACTCAAGCCTCATGCTTTCAAAACGTTCCTTTTTTGTCTTGCTTATTACAGCAATAAACTTTGCATTTCTGAGCAGGGCACCTGGCTGCTGCACTTATGTCTCACTGTGCCTGAGCCCTCAGCCATGGCCATGTCCTGAGTGCTGCAGACCTGTTGGGCTCTGCTTCTTTGTGCTTCATCCTCAGGAGAGGGTGATGCTGGAGTGCCACCAGAAGCTTCTATGGTTTGAATTTTGAATGGCAAAAGGAGTCTAACACTGACCTCGTGAAAGCAGAAGTCTTCCTTTAACACACTATTTCCTTAACTTTTTGAGTAAGCACAATCAAGAAACCTTCCCCATCCTTTTCTTCCTTTTCACACTGATAAAATCTTTCCAGACCCAGACCAGTCAGCAACCAGTCACACTCTCCTTCTCCTTACACCAAGAAAAAGGCAAATTCCAATTTTTACATTACTTCCTAGCATTACAGTGAGTAATGTAAAAACACAGTGAGGTGTGTTTTGCACAGTTAAACTAGCAGCAAATCTCGAATTACAAATCTGTATATTAACCAGATGAGCTGCAGGTTATCCACTCAGCAGGAAAAGCCTCCCCAGGCTGGGCTGTGCAGTCGTGGCACAGTGCAGGGACACTGGGTGACAGAAGGGACATGGGTGCCATGGGCAGGCAGCTGCCTGGACCCTGCCTGCAGCACCCACAGCCTGGGCAGAGCCACTTCAAATAATGTCAGTGCTTTGTATTGACTGGAGCTTGGGAAGAGATTTTATCCCAATACTTTCAAAGCAGAGACAGCTGTGAGTAGCTGCTAAATAGACACAAACTAGAGCTCAGTCCAAAATATGCATGTTCAACATAGTGCCTTAGATATAAGTTGTGCTAAAAGACCACAAAAATGAAGAAACCAAAACATATTAATTGTTTGAAAAAGAAACACTCCCTTTTTAAGGCAGGCACCCCTTTTAGATGTCTTGAGTGTCACAGTGATTTTTTAAATCTCTGAGGTTCCTTTATCTCAGTGCACTTATTTTATGTTGACACATGGTTCTGGTTTATCTTGTAATGCTTCAATAAGTAAATGCAAATTATTACTAATGATATTTTTAATTTGAAACATGACTTGGCCAAAATTAAACTTTTCAAGCAAATAAATTAAAAGAGGTTTTTTTGGTCCTATTTCACAGATTAGTTTCAGTGTCTGATGCACAAATTTCAAAGAAGTTCTCATTTAATGTGAGAAGGACAAACAAAAAAATCCAACAAAATCAACACCCCCATACACCCCCAATCTTAAATGTGTCATTAAAACCACATGGATTTTAAATTCTTCTTCTTACACAGCAAATTGCATTAACAGATTTTGACCCCAAGACTAAACCAAGTTACATGTGTTACAGGCCCAGCATCTCTGCCCTGATCCACAGGGCTGCTCCTGCATACTTAATAAATGCAGCCTACTGATGTAATAGCATCCTGCATATGTCTCATATTAAGGGTATTTTCCTAATAGTAATAGCATTATAAACCTGCCTACTTTGCTATTGAGTTACCCTATTTAGGATAATTTGCACAGAAAGACTATGCCTGAGCATGTGAACAAGCATATCATTTTATAACACTTAACATAAAACTTAACACTTATCAAAATCAAAGCAAGCTGCCAGTTTGATTCTAGAACCAGTATTTTTCCATTTAAAAAAAAAATCGGTTGTGTTCCTTGAATAATTTATTATCTGTATTTTTGTTTTATTCTCCACATGGAATTGATGAAGAAAATGTATCTTTTTTTCCTAAAGAAAGTTTGGAAGAGTGAAAATTCACACATGGAAAACAAATGAGCATCGGGAACCACTCCTCATAGCTAATGGCTACTTGGTATGTCGCCAGAATTCATATGGATCCTTAAAATCAAGTAAATTATGCCCGCAGTGATAGCTCCCTTTGCTGGAGTCCCACAACAACCACCAAATGGTGGAGCGAAGCTGAACTGCCAAGTTTCATTTTTCACCTCCCCATTCCTTTCAATTAAGTAGATTTGTTTGCTGCAGAAGCGCCTATGCATATTTTATGTGCCAGCCCCTCTCTCAGGTGCGCTCGCAGCCGCTGCCGTGCCCGGCACGCGTGTCCTCACCCAGCCCCTCTCCCATCCCTTGCCATCCCATGCCATCTCATCCCTTGCCATGCCATGCCATGCCATGCCATCCCATCCCATGCCATCCCATCCCATCCCATCCCATCCCATCCCATCCCATCCCACTCCACTCCCACTCCCGGCCTGCCTGCGCCGGGCAGCAGCTCCTGGAGGCACGGCTGATCCCTGCCACGGTGCCAAGGCAAAATTCAGGAAGGAATGGGAGCAGTGAGAGCACTCAGACGTGTGCATCTTCTTTATACAGCCCGCTAAATGAAAATGGAGAGAATGCCAGTTTTGTATAAAAAAGATGAGTTACTCTCCTGCTCTGTTCTTGTGATAAGAGATCACACACTTTAAATGCCTTATTGAACTCAAGGTTAAGGAACCTGCCACTCATCACACAGCAGATTAAATAACTGGTGAATTATGTGCTAGAAAAATTAGGATGGATTACACAAATATCTGTTAAGGCTATGATAAATATTTATAAACAATCTTCCTTGCAGAACATGTCTCTGTCATTCATTTCACTGCAATGAAAAACCTCAAACAATGGAACTAATGACTACATTGTTCCAAAGTTAAGTAGTATATCTAATAAGGAAAATAATCAAATGAGCCAAATTCTTTATGAACACAACAGTGAAGCAATTAAAATAAATGTGATTTTCCAGATCAAAACTTCTGGCTGTTAATTGCTATATGGCACCTATCCTAGTCATATGAGTTTCCCTTGCAGCTGTTTTTATTTCATGATACATTTTGAAATCCCAGGAGCCTAGTCCTGGGATCTGCCATACAGACAGTTAGCCTGAAAACCAGGATGCTTATCAAGTGTTTATAATCTGGGTAGATGAACTCTCAAGACAGACCTCTGAGAACAAGCACTTTCTTGCCATTTGCATTTTGTTTGCAATGTGTTTCCAATGAAGATAATTTATTGATGCACACTTGTGGGGCTGCAGCACGTGGGTTCTCTGCCACATGCAGGCGAGCAGAGGATGAGGCGTGGGCAGCAGGAGGAGTTCCTGCCTCCCCCGTGCTGGGGGCTGAGGCCACCACAGATAATGTGGGGGCCCTGATGCACTAAATACAGACACAACTCTCTCTATCTGATGGCAGGATTCTCTTGGGCTTTATTTTTTTGCAGTTTCTGCCATGAATGGGTGTTTGGGTTGAGGAGCAATGGGACAGGAGGGCTGCAGGCTCTGCAGGGGCAATCAGCCTATCCAACACACAACACATGACCCCCTGAGCTGGAGTGCTCGTGGGAACCTGGCAGAGTCCAGCCAGCTTCTTCTAAGCTGTGTGTCAGTATCTGGGGTTATTAATGAGATTAAAGAACTCGGTTACAGGCAATGACAAATGCAGTTTGTCCAACATTAAGCAGATATTGGCATCCTAAGGTGCAACTCAGGAGTCAATGAGCTCAGCTATTGAACAAGCTAAAGCCATGAGCAATATGATATTGATTAGACAATGGGTATTGCCTTACCTGCTTAGTTTTATTGGGTGAGGCTCCATGCAATGTGTTTTCATCTGGGAAATTTAAGGAAAATAATTAAATACGTTGCAAGGAGAGCCTAGCAGCCTTTGTGCTTTTCTTTTTAAAAGCTACAGATGTCTTGTCTTTTGTCTTTAAAACTGCATATACTCCATCCCCACCTTCCAAAAGATCAAGGGTAATAATAATAACAATAATAATACACTATTCTGGAATTTTTCTACATGCCTCAAGAGAAGTTTAATGTTTTCCAGGAAGTGTTTTCTGACAACAGCCGCCTCTTCTACTGTTCCTTTTACCCTACTTGCATTGCCAGTGCTGCTGGGGCCAAGTTAAAATGGTGTATTTAAATGTCTTTGCTGTAGAAAACACTTTTGCTAACCAAAACCACGTAGCATTCACAGCCTGCAATTTCCCCTGCTCTGTGCAATTCCTGCTTTCCCCTTGCTGTTTCCAGGCAGTGCCAATGCCAGAATTTAGTTTTGCTTTGCAGGTAATAGGAATTGGTTAAAACTTGAGCTTTAGGTCAAATTAGTTTCACTTCAAACTGTGATGCTGGACAGTGTGTGTAGTGCCAGTGTGGGTCCAGCTGTTTCCTGGGTGGCTTTTAGGCCATGTCTCCCAGTCTGCCCAACCTGGCTGGGTAACATCCAGGGATCTCCCACCTCTCAGGGATCTGCTTAGGTCAGGACCCCAGGTAGCCTCAAACCCCAACTAAAACGCTTCTATCATGGAAGCCAATGAGATACTTCAGTTATTAATCTTTACATTCTTCTTACTTCTGGATCCTGACTTGATGAGCTCACCCATGACCCTCTCAGGAAAGGAAGGCAGGGATATAGCAATAGCATCCCTGGAGAAAATGTCCTCTTATGCTCTTTTTCCCATCATTTGCATACCCTTTCTCTGAGGGCTTTTCTTTTTTTTTTTTTTTCCTTTTAATCCCACAACACTATCATGTTTGCCAGGCCAACATCACGTTCTTCTCTTTCATCAGAAGACTGACTCATAGCATCTTTCAATTTGGACTCAGGATTTTTTTTTTTCCCTGTGAGACTTTGGCCCAAATAACACAACACACAAAGCATCTGCCCAGACTTGACATGCAGCGAGGCATCGCCCAGCATGGGGCTGAACCAAGACCCATATTTTCACCATCTTTTTGCCCCCAGGAATTTTTCTGTACTGAGACTATTGTACCTGAGTTTATTTGTGGCAGCTCAGCATTTCCCCTCCCTCCACGGGTGACAGCTGCTTTCTCCCTCTCCAGGCTTCTGAGCATGGAACTGTTAATTCTTTTTCTCCAGCCTGATCCATGCCCAGTGCTCCAGCCCTGCTGCCAGCTCTGGTTCCAGTTTGTAAGGCTGCTTCTCACAGCGACTGCTGCTCCCTCTGCTCTTGAACCTGATGCTTTCCACCTCCAGGCCCTGCAAGGAGAGGCATGAGGCAGGATGTGTGGAGTGCCTGGAGGAGTGGGTGAACGGCTTCTGGACCCACATTCAGAGCAGCTTCTCCATCTGCACCACGTCCCGGGAATACGAAATGGCACCGAGTTGTACTTCTGCTCATTAGATGTGGGCAAACTTGGCTAGAACACAAGTGCAAAAGCTCATCTTTCTTCAGCTGCTTGTAATTCATGCTTGAGCAAGAACATTATTTGGGGCTTAAGTCAGATTCCTCTAAGTAGGTCACAAATCTTCTTCTAGACACAAATTCCTGCCTCTGACTTCTCAGAAACACAGATTCTCAGTCTCTCCTGATTTGTGTAACACCTCAGGTGCCCTCTTATCATATTTATCAGCTCATCAAATGAATCCACAAAACAGTTACTAACTTGCTGCCTGATAGGGTTCAGACTTGGAAAAGTTCCTCTGTCTTCGTTGGCAGCCATTTCTCTGGCTCATTTGCATGGCTGATTTTTCCCATTTTAATGATGTTTTACTGTTAGCCCTGTAGCCAGGTAAAAGGATGTAACCTGCATCTCCTACGGTCAGTGCATCAATGAAAGGGCAAGAGGCTGCAGAGAGGGCCAGGAGGTTCCAGTCCATATGGGGCTTGCTTTCTGAAACAGATGCAATACAGTCAATGTTATAAAACAGAATTAATTTTAGTGATACAGAGATTGATTCCCCAAATCATGACAGCATGTGTTAGACATTAGTCTTATTCTTTTGTACAGCACTATGAGGGGCTTGGACACATCCAATGCTATAAGGAGGGACATAAAATAATGCAATGAGATATAGACTAGAGGAGAAGACAGTACAGCACAACACAATATAACACAATACAAGGGTGGGATGTTGTGCACAAGGACTGACAGGGCATGGATTTGAGACATTTCTGCAGGAGAGTTCTGCAGAGAGCTTGTCCTGCTGTTGTTGAAAATTGAGGTGATTTTCTTGTTTCAAGTTAAAAGAAAGATAGAGAAGAAGAGAGATGTTTTAGCAGAGAGGTTTTAGCCCCTTCGATAGAGGATAAATCTCAACCTTAAAAATAATAGTGGGAAGTATGAACTATGCAAACACTGCAATGTCACACTAGAGAGATGTGGAGGTGGAGACTTAGAGGTAAATGTGTTTTTTACCAAAGTTGTCTGGCCAGGGGAGACTATCCATGGAGGTGGAGAGCTCTGATTAGAAGACACATGTTTGGACATTTATCTGCATCATGGTCCCAGATGTCTTTTGTTCTTCGATTGCCACCTTGGTGTGCCCTGGTAAAATGCTGGAGCCGGATCACAGACTTGTTTCTGTGGTCAACTTTGTATCACCAAAATGTGCTGGAGTGTCATTTTACAATGGAATACAGGATGCCCTCTGGCTTTTATGTTTTATTTTTTTGTTTCTGTGAAGTTAATTTTCACTTCCTCTTCTGAAAACAAACAAAATGTTAAATGTCTAATTGAATAGACTGTTGGAAAAGCCAAATGGGAAGATTGAGCACATGAACTTCTGTGAAGCAAATGCCTTTGTTTCCAAACAGTCTATTGATAGAAAATATTTGACATTTTCCTTCCACAGGGGCGTTAACAATTATAATTTGCTAGTATATACATTGTGAGTACTTTCAGATTTTGAACAGAACATCTGTTGGTCAAAGATGAAAAAAACCCTGAAAAAAAATAATCTATTTTTCCAGGGTTAGGAATCTAACAGCATCACAAATTATCTCTAGGAAAACATTTCAAAAGCCTGAACTTGCACTTATGGAAAAAGGAACACAGATAGAGGAAACAGATAAATATGCGTTGTGGTAGTAGGCTTTGTTTTCTGAAATGATCTATTGTTCCGGAGAAGCAGTTAACAAACAAATTACTGTCTGTGTCCAATCCAGCCAGATCTTTGGTTCCACTGAACAGATG
>NC_140040.1:10379580-10392080 GCF_963513975.1 Fringilla coelebs | reverse complement strand
TGACCTTAACATATATTGTAAGATTAGTATTTGCAATGTTTTGCCTCTCTTGTTAAAAAATGATAAACATAGATTTGCAACTTTTTGCCTTTGAGATATTTAGATTCCCTGTCAATATTCTGCAGGCTTTTCCTCCAGCCTTGCTCTGCTTCACTGTCTCAGGTCCAAGGCTCCTAGAGAAGAAATGCAGTTCTCATTCTCTAATGCAGCAAAGGTGCAAGGTTGAACAACAAGAGCCTAATTAAAGTGCTGGACTGAAAAATCAATACACATCAATATACACCAGACATTATACTAAACAGCTCAAAATATTTTTCAGAACAGCACAGAATGTGAGCCAGCATGAACTTCTTTTCTTTTCCCTTGCTTGTTTTGGGCTTGCAGTTTGACAACACACACACAGACTAAAGAGTTGTTTTTCTGTCAGGAGAAGCCTATAATTAAACTTTTACACTTGCCCCTCTTTCAAAGTGCTGCCTTAAAAATATAGAGCAGTTCACCATGTTTAGCAACTCTCCAGAGGAAAAGCCACACTCTCTGAGTATTTTAATCTATTTTATGGCTGTCTGTCTAAACCACCGAGCTTTTCCCATTGCTGCCAGAGCCATGGACCACGGTTCCTGTCCAAAAATGCACTTAAACACGTGGGGCAGCTGCAGAGGCACCGAGCCAGAGGGATTCACACTCTGCTCAAGTCCTCACTCCATCCTGTCCAGCCCTAGCACAGGAGCCCACAAACCAGCCTGCACTAATTTCTCCCCTGTGCCATCAATACCAATGACCTTTTATCTGTTCATCTGTAGAGGAGGCGAGCACAGGGCCACCTGTGGTCACCATGGAAACAGTGGGATTTGCTGACTCTATTCTTTTCCTTGATGCATGTTAAAGACTATTGGCAAGTGGAGGGACACCTGAGCCAAGGTGAGCTGATTAGAGGGTCTTGAACTAGTTGAGATGACTCTTAAATTTTAATCAGTGCATTTTCTTATTTGCTGCCAAAAAAAAAAATTTAGATCATAAATAAATGCCAGTTTAGTGCATGCATGGCTGTAATTCAGCCATGGCCACAAACTTTGCCAGTGTTACACAAGCAATGTAACAGAAAATATCACCAGAGACATTGGGTGAACCTGATTTGCCTTTTGCTTCTGGAACCTCTTTTATCTGGAAGCTGATGGGGTCCTCTGCAACCACTCACTAGCAGAGCTGCACCCAAAGGAGCAGCAGTGGGGGAGGCTCTGCCCTGATCTTGGCACCCACAGCCAGGCTGATGTGGCTGTGCAGGGCACGAACCCCAGGGCACTTCTGGCACACAGAAAGGGATGTTCAACAAGCTCAGTGTGCTCTGCCAGGGGTGATTCTGCTATATAGAATAGGCCTCAGTTACATTTAGTGCTTCCCTACTTTCCTGAGTAAAGAGTACGTAACTGTGGTGTGAGGTCACCTGGGGCCCAGAGGTCAGAGCTCAGGGGCTCGACAAATGAAAGGTTAGAGCTCATGTTTTGGGCAACGACACACAGGAACCAATAAACCAACATCAAACCCCTCCCCACGAGCTGGGTTTTTGTCTGCCTCTGATGCACTGATCCATAAGAGTTCCCTGCTCTGCAGCGCTACAATTGTAAATAGTCAAGATACAGAATATTAAATAGAAGTGAAGGCACATTAACTCACTATCATTACAGAAAACAAATGTGCAATGTACCAGCCTCATGAGAACAAACACTTTGGGTGAGTGTTATATTTTCCTAGTAGATAGTAGAAAAGCAAAAATGCAGTTTGCAGGTGAAGAAAATTAGTCACACCATCAGCTGGATGGAAAGGGAGGCACAGAGGAACAGAGAAAGTGCATGTAAAATAGGAAAATATATAGAAGAATATTTTACCTTTATTTTACAGAGACATTGCTGTTTTAAAATGGCCTACTATTTGTAAATATCCCTCAGCCTGCACAGATCTCTATAGATATGTGTGCATCACTCCTATGCATGCATCTGAGCAAGCTGAACCACAGCTGATGTTTCTCCTCAAGGTGGGGTGAGGAAGAGGTGGGTGCAAGGTGCCTGGGGCAGAGCTGTAGGCAGCTCCAGGTGCCTCAGCCTGAGCAGCTCCTGAGATGCCCCAGACAGGGTCTGGTGGAGCAGTGGGGAATTGCCCAGGGTTTCTCTCCCCCTGCAGCTCCCCTTGTGCTGGGCAGCCCATTGCCCTGCTAAGTGAGCACCTATGCCCTGTGTCCAAGAATGGTGGCAAGGGGGAGGATGAAGAGGAGAAGAGGTGGGAAAGAGATGTAAAATGTCCAGTCTGGAGATCAAATTTGGGGCAACCTTCAGCCCTTACCTCCTAATTCTACATCCTGTCTTTCCTTGCACCTCATTACTCACAGGGCTGTCAAATCTGGACTCCAGCCTGCTAGATTAAGGACTGCAAGTTTATTTAAAAGGAAACAAAACAAAAACACACCAGTTTTCCTCATTACTGGCAGCCATCAGGATGGCTCTCTGCAGGACCACACAGGGAGCAGAGGCAGTGGCATGCTGACAATTAGCTGGCCCGTCAGCACGAGCCTGGAGCACTGCAGGGTTTGGATGCTGCAGAGCATTTTCCAGCACTAACAAGGAGCTGGGCTGTCTTTGCTGGTGCAGGGTTTTATAGTGCCCCAAATCCTCCTGGAGCCAAGCCCTGTTCCAAGGTCGCTGCCCGCCTGGGGGTGTGCACCCCCCAGACTCCAGGGGAGGGGAGATGGTGCCCAGGGGTGCACACTGGTACCTGCTGGAGCTGCTGGAACCTGCTGGGCTGCTCACCTGCACTGTGCCAGGGGTGGGCACCCACTGCACAGTGCCTGAGGTCCAGTCAGGGGGTAAGAGAGCCACCTCCACACAGGGATGCTGCCCTGAGACATCAGGGCAAGGAATCAGCCACCTGGGCTGTGGCTGAGGGTCTCGGTGTGGGCTGCAAGGCCCCTGTTCAAAGGAGCTGGAATAGGATTTTACTCTCCTTCTGCTTCATTGTAAGACACAAACAGGCTCTTTTGAAGATATCTGGCTGTATTTTGCATTCTTTTTTTTCCTAGACTTGAGTTGATGAGTATTGCCCAGAAGAAAAATTATGTCCTGAACAAAAATGGGGAAATTCTTATGCATAAAATTCAGCTGAGCCATGACCCATAAAGGACCTCACACTGCTGATACTGTGTCAGGCAATCAAGTTACATAATTCAACTGTACAAAAATAACAGATACAGTTAGTTTAACCCACTAAAACTGCCAAACCTATGAAGGGACGCAGAACATTTAGTCATCTTTGAAATCAGAATGTGGTGATTGCACTCACACGTGCCCACTCAAATAAACTGCACCCCCACAATAAGAATTCCTCACATGCCAGAGACTTCAGGAATGCCCCTCAGCCTGGTTGAGATGGAAGCACTGAGCAGACTCCAGGTAAGTCAAATGACTATTTGGATGCATTATCTTGTTGAGCTCTGACAGTTTTAAACTCAGACTAAGCTGTATCTTGTTCTGTGACTAGGCAGACAATGTCATATCACTGTTGAGAAGAAAGCCTTTATTTTTGACTATGTCTGCTTATAACCTGAGCTGTGGAGAACTCTTAACCTTCTCTTAGAGAGTGAGGTTCTCAAGGTGTGCAAACCCTGAGCAAAGATTAGAAGATTAGTGCGCATACACACACACATACACACACACACACACACACTCCTGTGCATAAATGCATTTAAAAATGTGTCAACACTCACTAAACCTGCCTGCAAGGACGAGGCAGATGTAGCACCTGCCTCTGGTTGATACTGAACACAAAAGGTGGCTCTGCATGTGCACATGAAGCAAAGTGTAATTTGTCTCAGGGAGCTCCTGTGCCTCTTCCCCAGTGTGGTTGAGCCCCAGCTCGATGACTGCCTGGGCTGCTGCTCCAGCTGCTCAGGCTCTTGCATGCCTTCAGGCTTTCATTCCAAGAGCACTTCTGGTGCCAGAGGGTTTTGGCAACAGTTATAATGTGAATGATTACTTCCATTGAGGAAACCATCGGTGATAACAGCGATGAGAAGGTGTGTGTGGTGTAAACCACAGCTTGCTGAGGGCATTAGAACAGAGGGTATGCAAGGACAGGCTCTAGGAGCTGCTGGGGAGGAAGCTGCCCTGCAAATGAACGAATGGCATGTTAGTAGGGGAGTGAATGTGTTAAGCAGAGTTTAACCCCTCAGCAGCCCTATGAATAAAAAGTTTCCAGACTTGGCCTGAGCTAGGTGTTTACTCAGCTAATGAAAATACTGTACCCCTCTGTCTAACCAACCTGGTGTACTCACCAGGCATGCCTGTGAAAGGAGATATATTTTGGCCACTTCTGTTTTCATGCTGCCTAATACCAATGTGGACATTATAAACCCAAGACAATGAATTTAAATTTTATTTTCTTACCCAGCTGCCCAAGCCAGCTTACATTCTGATCAGTATCTGCTGCAGCCTGGGAGTAATCTGGCCCCAGCTCCTTGGGCAGGGAAGTAAATCCTTACTGACATCAATGAACTGAAAAATTCTGAGGTCTGGCAGTGACAAAGGGAATAGTGAATGAAAGCAGTATTTCCTTATATTGATCTACCTTTGCTGCTCATCTACTAAACACGTTGGCTGTTTACCCTCTGTAATAAGCTGTGATAGGAGCTTTCACTGGCCTTAGCTTTCCAGTTCTCCCAGTATCCAGGAAACAGAGACCCCCCCAATAAAGGAGCTGCCTAGAACCACATAAAATTAAGCATGTTAAATATTTTAAAGCTTGCAATTCAACCACTCGTGTGATTGAGTGCATATTTTGATCTTGATTTTACTCCCAGGATTTTCTCCACATGATATTTAAAGAGCCTTGAACTCGGTTTACCAGACAGGGGAACACATGAGAAGGGAACCCTTTTTCATACACAGAGTAAGGTATCAGTCAATAAATGTTAATCAGAAAAAAGTATTTAATCTAGAGTACTGTCTCACGGTATTTAATCTAGAGTACCATCTCATGGTGCTGAGGTCTGGACATGAGTTAGAGAAGGACAGAAAGGCTAAAGACACTCAAACCTGAGGCAGAATGAGAGATTGCAAAGAATGCAGTTGTATGCCAAGACCAGAGCTAGCTAAGAGACTAAACCAAATGCATTTGAGATAATTCACAAGGATAGGACTACCAAGAAAAATATATACATTAGGGAAATCAGAGATTTAGGTGAATCTGAAGAAACTGCCTTCAATTTATCACAGTTGCCATTCCAGTAGTTCATTGGGCTTTTTCCCAATAGTATTTTCCCATGTTTATTTTGGCACTTGTGGGGAAAATGTCAATGAGAGAACTACTGTTAGTGTGCCCTGCTGTGTGACTTTGAGTTATTCCAGTACCACAGCAGCTACTTTCCAACAGATTAACATTCAGATACTGGGGGAGTTCACTCAGTTCTTATAAATCTTTATAGAAATTTTATTAACTTACAGCTTTTTTTATTTGGTGGGCCACCTATGAAATGAAACCAGATTGCTTACATTTTTTAAAGATAGAAGAATTTTTTTTTTAAGTGCATAAAATATATGCTTTTCTGGAAAGTTTAAATCTCTGAAACAGTGGCACTGGGGTAGTCAGTTGTTTTTTGCAAAAAAAACCCCAAAACCGAAACAGACAGACATGCAAACCCCCACAAGTTAATTGTCTCCTTACTGGATTTTTTTCCCACTGTTTGTTGGCATTAAGAGAAATACGTCATCACAAAAACAAATTTAAAAAAAAAAGGATGGGTGCAAAATTAAGGCACAAGGTTGGCACTTGAAAGATCTGGTTTCGGTTCCTGGCTCTGTCAAACATTTCCTATGTGACCTTGTAAATGTCACTTTTGAGCATGTAAAACCATCTGGCCTGATCTAGTGAAACATGTATTTAATTTTAAGATGCAAGCAGTTCCACTTACATCTCACGCGCTTAAATTTAAAGACATGTTTACATGCTTTGCTGGTCGGGAGCCACGACGCTCAGCCTCTTGCAGGGAGAAGGATTCCCCTCTGCCTCCAGCATCCCAGCTGCAGAACCAGGCTGAGGAATTCTGGGTCTCTTTGGCCCCAAGCTCTCTGCACAGAGGCAGTGGCTCCCTGTGCATGTGCAGCAGCAGCACAGTGGGGTTTGCACTCCCAGGGCAGGAGCAATGCCTAGAACTGCTATGGATAAAAGCTGTAAATTCAGATGCCTTCATTGTAAATAAAAATCTGCATTTAGGCACTGAAACACTGGCCTGGTTTTCAGAGTTGCTGAGCAACCAACATGCTCATCAGGTTAAGAACCCACAAATGTTTTGTGGTTCAGAAAATTAGGTCACTTATTTGGAGGCTAAAAATAGATTTTGAACCCCAGTTTCAAAACTTGAAACTTTGCCTTTATGTCTTAAATGTACTGTAAATATCCTGTCCCTTGCCACTAGAGTTAGCCATAGACTCCAACTTCATACAAAATTCAGATTCAGAAGCAAAAATACCCTCATTTAACCATTTCATTGTTTGCCAAATGTAATTAAAAAGAGTGGAATTCCACTGAGACATTTTAAATAATGTATATAATATACATATGTGTGTACACATGTTTTTAATGTATATAGTATATACAATGTTATTTTATGGCATAGCAGATGTTTCTTAATTCCCTGACACCATGCATTGGAGTAAGATTATGCCAGCCTATTTTATTATGAATAATGTGCTTGCTCTGTCATTAAGTGGGTTATTAAAGACATAAACAAAGTTTTATGCCCTGCTTTTCAACAGCTGTTGGTGGTCTACAAAGTGATAATCCTGCTTTCAGCAAATATTCTTAAGCTTAAAACTAAAATAAATAGATTTCATAGGCAAGCAGTTGACTCATGAGTGGGCAGATGGTAACTCTGTGACATCTCCAGTGTCACGGAAGCAGCAGTGGCATTATTTCTGAGAGAAACCCTTCGAGCACAGGCTGGGAATGAGATGGCTGCTCCATACATCTTTTCTTACTCCAGCCACACAGTAACTTCTATACTAAGCAAACAAGCCTGACTGGCATTTATTTCAGCGGCAACAGCAGGGGAGGAAAAATTTAAAAGCAAATGTTTATTTAAAATGAACAAATAAACATGTCACACACGCACACACACAAATCCAGTACATGTGACAACAGCCGATTTTTCCCTTCCTAATGAACTATGTGGCAAAGCCACAGTTGCAAGTCCTGTAACCTCAGCTTTGGAGAAAATCATGTGGCTGGGCTGGATAACTTCAGACAAAGGGCAGAGGGGGCAGTGAAGGTGAGGTGTCCGTGCTCTGCCATGGGTGCAGGAGCTGTTCATCTGAACGGATGTGACCCCGACACCACAAAGCTCCAAAGGTGTGCGGGGAACCGGCTTCATTCTTCTAAACAGGACTGATGCCAGGCCAGCCAGTCCCCCTTGCTTTGGACTTCCTAAAGAAAACAGCTTCAGACAGCTGAGCAGAAGAGTTATGGAGAGTGCTGAGATAGGAAATATCTACAGTTCCTGATATATTATGATTGGCCCCGGGAATGAGGAAGCCGAGAGATGAAGGTAGTGCTAAAGGGTGCTAAACTGTACGGCGCTAATGTACACAACAACATCCTCATACAAGCAGATGTTTAAAAAAACAAAAGGGAGGGGGGATGGAAATTGTATTTAGACCACGTTGCACTCACCCTAGGGAGGAAAACTAAAAAAAGAGAGAATGTGGAACCAATTTTCAAGCTTGAACAACTGAAAGTCTATTAAATGATTCTGTCATCATCATGAGATGAGAAAAAAAAAGTAATAATTTATACAGCAAATTAGGTAATTGTAGCTGCACGGACAAATGATATTTCTTCCCTGATAACTGAATAAACATTGTTACAAGAGGAAGGTTATAAGGAAATAGACACTTTAGTGAACTACAAGCACCAGGTCTCCTGCTTCTGTTCATATTAGAAGACAGGCATTGAGGGCTGAGGGACATACATGCTCTGGATCACAAATATTTTGATTTACTTTGTTCCTTATTTTTAGGAAGCATATTTGACTTGTTAAATATGGGCTCAGCGTCATATAAGTAGAAGCAATCTCAGCATGATTACTGCATCATGCCAAACTCAAGTGAATTTCTTTTCTACGAGACAGCAATATAAACTGAAGGAATTACGGGAACAGCATGGAAACCACACAATTGACTTGCTTATTGACTCGATTGTTTTCTTAATTATGAGCTGCATAGAAGGTAACAAAACAAACAACACAAACTTGTAGCAGATACACAGAGAAAAAAAATTGTGGGAACAGAGCGGAGGCAAGTGGGGCAATGTGGGGTGTAAGACAGCAACTTCTGGGTCATCATCAGCAGTACTGGAATAATGCAGTGGTCAGCCAGGGTCAGTGGAAGGACCAAGAGAGCAAACTCAAAAACACTGAAAACCCAGGGTACAGAGCACATGTGGGAATGCACAGATAGAATGGTTGAATTCCTAAGTTTCGGGGCCTTCACATTTTTATTTTCTTTTCTGTCACAGACTTCCTGTGGGATACTGGGCAAGTCACTTAATGGCTTTTACGCCTTTGTATTGTTCTAGTCAAGAATATACTGGATTTTGCCTGTGGAGACCAGGCCCTTAGTGCCAGAAATCTTTCTAGAAGGGTCACTGTTGGAGTAAAATTTCTTTAAAAACTTAACCTAGGAATTTGCAACATGCAATACTGACCTCAAAACTCACTACCCTTCATTTTCCTGCAACTCTGTACAGATTTACTTGGCAGGGTTCTTCTAAAGCACAGGCCCAACTAAGAACTCACTTTCCTTGGGGAAAAAAGAAAAATTCAGTTTGCTGGCCAGGGCGTGAATCTCTCATGCAATGATGCGCTAGCCATGTGTGAGGAGGAGGAGGGTGTTGAACAAGGCTGAGTTGAGGGCTTGGTTGTGTGAGCTGTTAAATCACTGCCCCGTCAGCAGCACCAGGCGTGTGCTCAGAGATCAGCACTTGCCAAGGGCTGTGCTGGCAAAGAGCTCAGCTCCCTGTGATCAAGGTTGGCTTTGAGAGGCTGAGACGAGAGGAGAGAGAATGTGAAAAGGATGTTTGCTAGGATCAATTTTCTGTCTATCTTTTTATGTACGCTTCCATCTATTTGAATACATGCATGTGCGTAAACAGAGCCAGTCCCCATCCCCCCGTGTCTGAAATGAAAAATAATAAAAATATATTTACATAGCTTAAGCATTAGGCTATTAAAAAGCTATAGTCAGTATAACAGAGGGGAAAAAATTACAAAGAATGATTTGCATAGCAAACACATTTCACAGCTGTTTTGGACAAATGCCCTTGGTAAATATGTTTAAAGTCATGTACAACAAGAATATTTTATCACAAGTAACCATGTTTTAATAAACACTTAGTCTTTTTGTATTTCATTCTTTCTCATCATAATAATAGAAATATAACACCATATATCACTGTAAAACACATTTCCACATAAATGCTGATAAGCACAAAATATTTTTCATCATTTACATTTTAACTGTAATAATATATGGCAGGATTAAAGCTGCATCCATCATGTGTCTAACTAACCTTGCTGTAATGAATTTTTAAATGTAATGGTTTCTGTCACAAAGTAAAATCATACATAATATCTTTTGACACAGTATGCTGGTATACGCAAGGTTTTAAAATGTAAATGCAACTTCATTTTTAATTAGATTTATAAACTCGAATCACTGTTTTCTTCACTATAAACCAAGGGGTAAGGAAAAAGGGTCTGGGTCTGCGTCAAGCCTGCAAGTTTTTTCAAGTGCCTTTCTCACCGGAAACATGCACATCCAGCATGTAGAAAGCGAGTCACACCAGAAACAAAGGATTATCAAAATCATAGGGAACTGAAGCTCTTTGGGCTGCCTGAAGGGCCTCCTCCGGTAGCCGGGTGCCCGCGGTGGCAGGGCTGGGGCTGGGGCTGGGCTCTGCCCGGCTGCAGGGGAGAGCGAGATGCGGACTGCCACGGCCCCGCACAGCCCCCTTCCCTGGCGCTGCTTGAAATAACAAATAATCCGCCTCACAAGAGGAGAATCATTAAAAATAATTTGCAGGAGCTTTCTGTTCTGCGAGCCCTTTTTTTGATACAATATTTCCTTCAGTGATTATCGCTGTGGACATGTTCCTGCCATATGGATGGGAGCCGGGCGAGGAGGCGGCTCAATACCTGAGTGGTTAATTAAGAGCTGTTGCTGGGCCACAAGAAGCAGGTTTGAAATCCCTCTTCACTCACCGACAATGAGTAGCTTTTTTAGCAGCAGAAGTCACTGGGGACAGCCAGAAGCGCAGGGTAATTATTTGAGATAACACAGAGCTGAAGAGCGGGCGCGCGTGTGCGCGGGTGCGTGCGGGGGTGCGCGGCTGCGGGGGGAGGCACCTCCGACAGGAGGCCAACAGCACAGAAAAGTCTATAATAAAAAGGTCAACATCTCCTATTTTTCTGTACAGTGTCGGCAGTCTGTAATGCCTTTTTAGAATGAATGACAATGGATTTATCTTTTTTTTTTTTTTCCCCTCTCTTTTTTAAACGAATCTAATTCTATATTCAAACTTTGCAATGGTGAGCGCAGGTCCTGGAGGCCAACCTGGATGAGCTGTTCTCACTTTATCAGCGCAGATGCTGAAATGACTTTGAATGCGTTGTTGCAAAATAGCAGTAATTTCAACATTAACTCGTGTAACCCTGTGCTCTCAAGAACAAAGAAAAAGCAGTGAACTGAAAGCCATGAATGAAATGAGCAAAGTCCGTAAGTTCTTAGAAATTTGAGGCTAGATTCTTAGCAGGGTAAATCTGCTTATAGCCACAGGAACAGGGAACACTATTTTGGCTGTAAATGAGCAACTCATCCAAACCAGCTGCAGATCTGTTTTTTGGCTACAATATTGCATGTGGGCAGGGGGGTCTAGGTTATTATTTATGTCATTTAAAACATAAACCAAGGCTCAAAGGGACAGTGATAAGCTTGCTGCAGTGTATCCCATTCATTACTTTTCTCAAAAATGTAAAGAAGAATGAGAACTTTCAGAGGCTATATTTTCGTAAATGCTTCATATCCCAAATATTTATGAAGTCGAGTTGCCATTCAATTCCAGCACTGTCAAATATTTTATACAGACTCTAAGACCCAGTGAAAACTGAAGACAAGCTGTGTAGTAATCCATGGCAGTACTACATTTTTTTTCTCAGATCTGCAGAAGAGAATATGAACATCCCTTTCCTCAGACATCTAATCTCAGTCCATCTACGTTGTCGGCTCAAGATACTACTTTCCCCTTTATTTGTTTGTTTGTTTGTTTTTTTAAGAAGCCTTTCTAGTATATTACTGAGCAAATGACAAAACCTCTGTCATATGCTTTTTTGGCATTTCCAGAAAATCCCACATGTGATCTCTAACTTAGAAGGCTTAAATCTCCATCCAAATATGAGCTCTGTGAAGCTCAAATGAATGCTTAGCTTTGTGCTGTGGGGTAAAAAAAAATTCAAGACAGTAGAAAAGACCCTCAGCCTCCTCTCCACACACACCTTTTCACATCTTCTCAAATGCTGGGAGATAATTCGCCTGAGCAAGAGGAGGTTTGAACCCACACGACAGGCTCTTCAAGCACCAAAGGTTTTGCAGCTTTAGGTGTGGGCTCAGCCCCCCAAAACTTCCTATTTGTGGTGTGGGGACCATGCCATACCTGTTCTCTTTTCTATAAAGGCAGATCTTGCGAGCCTTTGATGCTTCCAGAGTGCAAACAATACTGCTCCAGCAGCAGCACTTTTGCCAGTATAACTGTCTCAGCTTTGTTTAGAAACTGCCCAATATGTTAATTATCTTCTTTACCTCTGTGGCATTATACTGTCAAACTGTACAACAGTCTTTAGAAAATAAAAGCTAACACCCTAAGCTGCTGTACCCGGCTCCCATAATATCTATTCACTGACAATGCCTGAGCTGTCAGATCAGAAGAAGCTTCATTCGAATAAAGGTGGGCAGATGTGTGATAATGAGACAGAAGCATACAGATGCTAATATAACTGTTCAGCAGAGCAGGCTCGTCTTCGTTAGGCAGACCCAGGTAGCAGCTGCAGACTGTCAGACGCTGGAATGCTGCTTTCTCTTGATTCTCATTTAAGATCAGCTTCGTTCGCTGTCTGTCAGTGAACTTTTCCCTCACAGGAGCCTGGACCCCTAGGTGATCAGTCACATTTCGACATAACTAGATGTCAAAAGAAGTTTAAGTTGTATGACGAACTGTGATGCATTCCCTGTGCTGGCTGGCAGTCTCAGCCCTCCAAGGCGTCTTGTTAATGATCCACCTGGAAACTCTAGAGTATTTCCTGTATTTTGTTTTCTTATTAAAATACTGGCTAAGCCTTTGTCGATATCCATGTCAGCAACTGTAAGCTCAAGACAATATTATCACAAGCATAATTTGATTTAAAAATG
>NC_140040.1:10354580-10374580 GCF_963513975.1 Fringilla coelebs | reverse complement strand
GTATTGGAGTTGTCATAGTTATTTCCTGCTCTGAGCACAGCAAGTAACGATGTTGTATTATTTCAAATATCACGGTAAAAGAAGTGTGGGTAAATATTAATTTTTTTCACGGGAAAAAATTATGTTGCTCCTCAATAAATACTGAGGTGTGAAAAGCAATCTGGGAGTATAAGGGAACTGAAAAAACCAATATTTTTCAAGGATCACTCGTCTGCTCATTGGCATGGCTGCCAAACATCTGTACTACTTTCACTGGGTAAATCCTGCATTTTACAATGGTACTGGAATATGCAAACATTTGGTGTACAGAGTATTGCCACAGAGCCTTTTATGGCTGCAAAGACTCATGACATTTTTAAAATGAAAAATGCACAAGCAAAATGCTTACATTGCCTTTCAATGCATATTTTTCAAATCTTGTTTTATATGAGAATTAGTTTAAAGCCATTTGGATTGTTTATGTTTATTTAATCTAAGACTCTTTAGGCTAAACATATCAAAGGAAATTCAAGTAAGTCCCAGTTGCCAGTGCATGAAGAGATGATGCTATCAGTATAAACACATAAATGACAGTCACTTCTCATAGTGAAACTGTTGGGCTACAGGTTGCTAATTCTAAGCCTGGAAGTTTAAGGGATTAAAAAAACCCACAAAGTTAATTTTGGGTATATTTCTGTGCTGCTTGCCCCATTCTGGAGTTTTCTGCTTTTAAAAAATTTCTAACCTGCTCATTTTTCACTTTTTTTTTTTTCTTTAAACCAGTCTTTCTTAAAAAACAGGAAACCCCACCAAGACACCCTTACCCCTAGGCACCTCAGTTTCATTTTCAGATTGGAGTTCATATTTGATTTTAGCTGTAAGTGAAAATAAGTGTATTGCATTCTCCCTTCATTTGCAAAGACAAAGCAATCCTGCAGATTAGATTGGCACAAGAAACAATTCCCTCCCATCTTAGAAAATACTCCAGACTGAAAAAATCAGGATGGGTGCTGATGGTTCAAGCTTTAACCCAGGTGTGTGGGAAACCTTACAGCAAAGCTGCCCTCAGCACACCTGACTCGAGGCAGTGCTGTTTGCCCCCCTTTCTGAGCACTGTATTTACAGGCTAACACAGGGAAGGGTACAGTTAAAGAAAAAAAACAACCCAAAGAGACAAACACCAGAACATTTGACGCCTGATAAAAAAATTAAAAAGTTGCAACATAAATAGGACAGATATATAACTTTGGAAATTCATTACTTTTCTTACTGCCTTTGCAGAGCAAACAGGTACAACAGAGCTCACAAGGGCTGGGATAAAGCAAAAGTATGCAACATACTTCAATGGGCTAACTATATATTCACTGAAAATGAATATATAGTTATTATATAAATTATATAAATTTGGCTTCATAAAGTAGAGATGTCTGGGACACGTGATAGCTACCACAGAAATTGCTGTAATAATTACATGAAATTATGACTAATTACTAATTACTAGTATATACAGGGTGTTTCACCTTATCAGATGGTCTATTCACACACACAGGAGCAGATATAACATGCAGTAAATACAGGAATCAAGATCCCATGCCACACATTCCTCTTCCTGTTGACTGCTATGGATCTGAGGAACAGATCTAAAGGGATCCTTTAGTGAATACTAATAATTGATTGGCAGATCAGAAATAATGACAACTACTTAACTGCATTTTGCTATACTTGTGGAGAAGTTCTGCTGCTTGTTTTTGTTTCACTCTGGAATGATTTGAGCTATTTCTCGTTCCAGGAGAGCAATGTCTTTCTAGAGAGGCAGCATTAAATGTATGCATCAAAACCTTACTGCTCAGAACTCCATCGAACCCAATTTTTATTTTTTTTAATGGAAGTGAGGATAAAACAAAAATCTCTGCATATCTTGTTCCCCCTTGAAAATGTCTCACTAGCAAAGATATTCAATGAGCAGGAAAAGGAGGAGTGAAATAAAACCTTTTTATCAACTTTGTTGCTATAAATAGAAGCAAAGGACCATTGATAAAGCAATTGTCATACTTTCACACTGCACCCTAAGTCCTCTAGAGAGCATTCAGGATTGTAAGATCACATGTGGAGGTGCAAGCAAGCAGAGGACTTTTCATGTTCTTTGCCTCGTGATGTTACTTCCATAAGAAAAAGCTGGAAGTTGAAACTGTGACAACTTGCACTGACCCATGGGAATGCAAACATCTATCTCCTGATAAGGCCCAGATAATGCACGTCACCACCGCAGCCAGCATGAGGACACTTGTCTTCACCCATTTTATATCCACTCTATCACATTCCTGGCCACACTTCCCTATCTGTGCTTTCAGCGCACTCCCTGCATTCCTCCGCTCAAGTGCACAACTCGCTTGTTCAAACACAACTGGGCAGCACAATTACACTTTCCTTGCCGCAGCGGAGCAAAACCCAAAAGCTACTTAAAATGGCAATTTTGGAAGGTCAGTATTTCACACCCCATTACGGGAGCAGCCTTCCTTTTTCTGTTCATAAGGAGTTCGGCTGTAGCCTCGAGCCAGTCTTTCCTTCTCTGAGACAGGAACACAGTGTTGCACTCAGCCTGTGAAATCTGGAAACCACTCAGGAGAAAAGCACACATGCAAGACTTCTTGTTTGCCATCCATTATTCTATTGATAATTTCTCCATTGTGCTGAAACCATAACCTTACACTGCATCCTATTTGACAAATTAGCTCAGTTTCTAACATCAGAAATAGGAATAGAACTCTTTTTTTTAGAATTCTTTGACTTTTTTTTTTTTTTATAAAGCCCCGCTGCAAAAATGATGTACCATTAATGTTTTAAGGATATTTCAGGGAAGATGGAAAAAGTGCTGAACAAAAGAAAGAAATACTATGAAGAAAAATTGTGTTTTGTCTTCTGCCTGTTCCAAAAGTGCAGGGGAAAGAGAAGGGGCAAAACCCAAACTGAAAATATTTCATTTTGCAAAAAATATATTTTTTGAACATTTCTTTAACTGGCAAATAAAAACATTGATGGTCATGTGAAAAATAAAACACTTCCCTCAGTGAACTGTGTTTCAGAAAATATCTAGGAGGTTCTGACTGCATTTAACTCTTTAAAATCAAAATACAGTTGAGTTAGATCAAACTTAATGCTGGGATCAATTAATTTAGAGTGGATTATATTTGTTGCTTTCTGCACTGAAATTATAGTCACCAAAAGTGCATTACCTCTCAGGTGTTTACCACTGAGGCCAAGGTAACTGGTATTACCTGTTGGACTCCAGGGCAGCACGGGGGAGCTTCTCCTGTATCTGATGTTACCTCAAGGGAAGAGTCATTTGTCTCTGTTTCCATCTCAGATGTCTTCTCACCCCTCCCTGGAGATGACACGTTGAATTAAACCATTTTTCTGGTGATTAGGAATCCAACCTAAAGTCCACTGGATTCATGAGTGTGGATTTCAGTGGGTGTCAGATGTGACCTGGCTGAGGCCACAGACTCTGCTTTGGGCTGCTGACTTTTTCTTCTCCTCAGGGTCTGCTTACCAGTGTATTTCCAGAGGGGATAGAGATTTCACATTTTTGACAATGATGTCACTAATCTTACATCTTTTTAGTATAAATTTTCTTTGCAGAGCCTCCCCCCGCTGCCAATTTTCTGGTCTTTATCACTTGTGTTATGGTTTCTAGCTAGTGGTGTACATAGCACAGTGAATTTATCTGATATTCATCTTGAGAGGCAAGCAGCATGATTTTTTACCTACCTGGTGGTAGAATGGATGAACACCATGAGCCACAGGATACACATTTTAACTGGAAAAATTAAGATTTGAATTTAGAAATGAGCAATTTTTCAGTTAAACCTTTACCAGATGTGATGTTGTGGCACATGCCAAATTCCTTGAAAAGCAAGGAAAACAAAACCTGAAGTTTAACACCAGTCACAGAAAGGAGTGTATTCAAAGATCTGAATGTTTGGATTTTTGTTTTAATTAGCTATGTTTTTAGGGTACAACTTGTGGGTGCTGTTCAAAAGACTGTGAGCTTTTATGCACAATTGAATACACTGACCAATTTTTCCAGAACAAATTACACTGTCAATTTACTGCTGCTATTCTAAATAAAAGGTATTTTCCCTGCACACCAACTATAAAAGTTCAGTCATTTAAATTACACAGATTGATCTGCCTGTGGTGGAAATTACAAATTAAGCTTTATTTATCTGGGAGGGTGCTATGCATCTGTTCTAACCTCTCAACAAATTACCACACAGTCCAGTGGTTGCTAATAAGGTATTCACAGACTCTAAAACTGAAAATATAACCCCTTTTGCCTGAAATCCTTTTAACCTCTCAGCCCATACACACTAATCCTGGAAAACAGTTCTACTATGTAACTCAAAGGTCAGCAAGATGGAGGAAGAACACACAGTGATTTTTGAGGGCAGTAAAAGAAGAGAGACCTTTAAGTAAATAATAACAAATGAAGGACACCAGTTGACCCAATCTGCAGAAATAGGATGAAGAATGAGGAAGGAAGTCTGTGTTATTTGGGCTGATGGCTGAAAACTTCATTTTTATTTGTACCTAGAAATGCTTAGGCAGCTGTTGCACAATTTTAGAACTTTGAGAGCAGGCTGCAAGCAAGACATACTCTGAAGAGACCACATGAGAAACTGCTTTGTCATTTGAGTTTCCAGATATTCTTCCACCTTAGGTACAATGCATTTCAGTAATTCAGCTTAAAAGTTAATAAACCCATGAATAATTTTACAATGTCTCCTATATGAATTCAAAACATTGCAGAACTCATGGGTGATCACTGTTGCTACCATGGCTTTTGGTAAGATTCCTCAGTGTAGGGGGAACAGGAATTTCCTCTCTCTAGCTCCCATCAGTTGCTTCTACCAAGTCAGCTTGCTGGAAACCTTTTATTTAGGTCTGGGGTGGAAGCAGAGCAAGGGGAAGAGCACCATCTGCACTCAGCTGCAGCACTCCTCCTCCCAGAAGGCAAGCTGGACACATACAGTAAGTAGACACGTTTCCAGAATATGAGACCTCCTGCCCTTGAGGCCATGGTCAGCAGGAGGGGTGACAAAGCAGAAGCCTGTGGTGCATGACAGCAGTCAGGGCAAATTAACCATTGCCCGCTCTATTCACAAAGAGAAAAGAATGGAGCCATTCAAGAGCAAATCCATCTGTCCCTGTGAGGGTTCACAAGAGTGTCAGAGAAACCTCACGGTCAACAGTCTCTAAGTGCTGGCACACAGGAATCCAGAGGAATCAGCATGGAAACTTGATGCTTTATCCACTGCCAGGGTGCCTTTCTCACAGCCTGTGTGCTTCCTGGCTGAGCAGCACTGGAATCTACCTGCAGGCTGAAGCTCTGTACAGTGCTAACTTTGCCAAAGACCGGTGGGGGAAAACAGAGGTAAGGCAAGAACATTGGCCATTTTTATCACAAAGTCAGGGTTTCCTGGGCATGAAGGAAACAAACATTCATTCAACAGACAGTTATCATATTTCCACACAAAATGTACTGACAACACATCTGGGAAACACCATCAGAACACCTTTATTAGGGACCTAACCAATGTCTTTGTCTTTAGATGAACATGCTTGTGTTATTGGACTGTCTAAAGAGGTCTATGAACTACACACTTAAACACAAGCCAGCTTAATACACGCTGCATTAGTTATGATCACTGGAGAACTCTCAAAATATGGATCACAGGTAACTCCAAGCATTGATGTCCTCCCATATTTGCAGAATGTGGACAAACTTCTGTGGAGCGTGCTCTACCTCATGCATCTCAACAGACACTAAGTCACATGCTGGAGATAATGTGTCAGCTGTCAACATTGAGTCACAGCTCATCAAGGAATAGAAGAGTATGAACACAGATTCTGCACAGCTTCTGGGAATAATAATCTCAGCACGTCTAAGGAGTGAGACCATAACTTTCTCCCCTTTCGTTTGCCCATTCTCTCAATTTAGGACAAACCAAGTCTAAAAAGCCTAGGAGAATGCAACAGTCCTCTGACCTCCTTCTACAGGAATAATTTCCAAAAGGTCTAGGAGAATTTATGCCATTCTCTGAGTGGAAGGCATCAGTCTCTCTTCATAGCCTTCATGTCCATTCAAACAGCCTTGAGTGAATCCAAGCCTGAGGAATTCTAGGCATGAATGGTGCCAGCTTTGGCAGCCTACGTGAGAGATCCATCTCATCCACGCAGCCTGGAGGGTTCTGACAGAGAAGCAAACTAGAAAGTGAAGGTATGATTCAGAACACTAACAGAGAATTTCTGTTAGTCCTTCCCTAGGTTTATTTGGAACTGCTCTCTTTCTTTGTATTTCCAGAAAACCCACGGGTTTAGCAGTAGTAGCTAATCCATTCAGTCAAAACATTCTTTTTGTGGAGCAGCACAAGAGGGTCCCAAAGATACACAGACCATGTGCACAGCCAGGCCTCTCCCTCCAGTCAATAAGAAATGGCAAAATCTCACTGTGAGGACAGGGCTTGTGCAAGGGTCACCATTATCTGGAAGAAATACTTAAAACTTGCCAACTTCCAGAAAGGATGAGGTTTCAGATCAGATGGAATAAAGACTGCCAAGGAAACAAAATGCCAGATGCTTACCCCAAGCTGGCTGCTTTATACTTGCTCTTGAGTATGCCTTACATTTTTCACCATTAAATGGAAAGAGCTATTAAAAAATACCAAATAATAAGAACATAAAGGTGTATAACAATCATAAAATAATATATTTTTTCTAATGTTTCAGCTGCCTGAAGATTAGTTTTCTGGTGTAAAAGAGATAACTATATATCTTCTGATTTTATTGGCTGCAGATTACACTAATTATCATAAAAAATTACTACCACTAATAAAAATTCTATTATAAGTTACTTATAGTAATCTCTAGGGTACTATACTTAGCTTAGAAAAGATCGTAATTACACTGCATTACAGGGAGAATTTGTTTCCTGAAGCAGCTTTAACACTGTCTGTTTCTTTTAACACTTTCAAGTTGTTGGGGTTTTTTTTTTTCCTCTTTCCCTTTTCAGGTCAAATGTTGCCTGTTATTTTCACTGTGCAGGATGTGATTTTATCCCAGAATAATGATCCATCTCTGTTGCAAGTGACGCAAATGAAGTTTTAAAATCACAAATATCTGGGTGGGTTTCACCTCCCGAGGGGGTTAGCATGTCTCAATGGAAGGATACATAAAAGGGAAGACCTAACACTCTCCGCCCAAAGGGAAACACATTCTGGATAAAATTGCTGGAAGCCAGTGGGTGTTCACGAAAAATACAATGTTCGGATTTTATTTGACAAGACAACAATTGTTATTTTCCCTTTTAGATACTTCGCATTTTACCATCTGTGAGGTTGATGACTCTTAAATGACCTTAAATCATACTGCTGTTAATGGCAGTGGTTACAGGCAAATGTGGAATTCTGTGGGCTACCTGCCTTGGACTGAACATCAAATTAAATAGCTTTACTTTGATAGCTGACACTGTAGTAAATAACCTCAAAGTCCGACTAATTAAAACAAAATTGAAACAGTGGCCATTTCTTTTAGAAAGGGTTTCAATGCTTCAATAGCAGGGCTAATCAACATCTTAATTAACAGTCATATAAAATGAAATAGCCCATTTGAGTTGCTTTAAAATAGACAACTTATTTATGCAAAGACTAGTGGCATATTAATTGCTAACACTAAGAAAAAATACGCCTTTGAGCTTTACAGCTTCCTTTGCAGCCAAGTATTTGAGAACTAAATTGTGGAAAAAGCATATTACAGTAGTTAATTTTATGACAGACATGAACCAGAAGCAGAAGTGGATATGGGAAAGTTTTGTGGTGTGCTTCAGTTTTCTAGTTGTTTCTTTTATTCCAAATGAGATTAATTAATCAAAGTAGCTTGGTAATATTCCTATTCTATTTTAAGTTAAATATCCAGGGTTTAGTCCTGAGAGACACTGACCAAACTGGCTGTGATCCAATGGAACAGTTAACTCCAAGCACAGGCATCTTCCCACTGGAGCTGGCCGGCTCAGGAGCCTTTGGTTCAGGGGAGCTCAGGACCCTGCAGGACTGACCCTTCTCCTCCCTGATCCTGCAGCGTGCACAGGCACTCCACACTGACCCAGGCAAACAATCAAAGGGCCACTCATTTGAGTAAGCATTTCCAGGATCAGGTCCCAAATGACTCATCTCCAATTAGTCTATGCCAGGTTGTGTCTTTAAATAGCTTTCATTTACTAATGTGTGTGAGGGAGGAGCAGCAGAGAGGAATTACATTTCCTTTCCTAATTACTTTACTTTTGTTGACATCTTGGAATAAGTTTTTACTTTCAGAGGAGAAGAGTTGATTTACACTACAGAAAGAGCACAGCAAGCATGAGAAAATTATTTGCCCTTCCTCCTGCCAGGCATCCATTTCCTTTTCACTGTTGCTAACAATGCGCTAACTATTTATGCATTTGTCAAAGGATCCCAACATAAGAAAACTATATTTAAATCACTTCACTACAAAGTGAAAACACAAGGTAATGATTCAGACTCTATTTAAGTAATGATAATATTTGTACAGACTGCCTGGCGAGCATGCTGGTAGGTGGCAGGAGCTCAGTACAGTCCTAAAGGGTCAGCACAAGAAAATTGAAATAGCATTTAATTTTCTTCTTTAAAAAATAGATTTTCATTTCAGACCTGGAAATATGCACCATAATGTCTCATTTCCCTGATTAAAGCCTGATTTCACTGCATTTTTCAATGAAGCTGAAAATGAGGCAGGTTTGTTAGCAGGAGATTCATTGGACCTTGCAAGTGCCCGACAAAATTTTATTTGTCTACATCAATGAGTTACTTTGCTTATTTTGCAGGTTTTGCCCACTCAATCACCAGCTAGAACTAGTGGGAACCCAGACTGCCCTGCCCAGCCCAGCCCAGAATTCAAGGACAGAAGGATGTAGGATACAAGCTGGGACTCTCCACATTGGGAGTGTGTTGAGACTGAAGTGCATTGACAAGGTAAAAAGGCAACATGTACCTGCTACACAAAGGACATCAACCCCTCTGCTGTCAGTCTGGCTCTTCTCACAAGCTGTGGATGTGCATAACCTCACCCTCAAAACTTAGAAATCAAATATGGAGCCCAAACATATACCACAATTTATCTAAAGCTAGTCATATAATAAGCAAAGGCACTGCAGAAAATGGTACCTTTTACTGAATTCTTAAACACAAGAACAAATAGAAAAAAGCACTGATACTCATTCAGCCACTAAAAAAACCCATTTTGTTTTAAGGACAGATTTGAAAACTGTTTCAGAAGGCCCATACACTTCTGTTTTCAAACTGGGTAGCTAAAAAGAGTCTGTAGTATCTGTTGTACACTCAGGTTGTCTAAAAGTCTGACCCTCTAAAATCCAGATGTTTTGCAGCAGATAACAACTGTAGATAAAAATACACATCTGCCAAACTTGATAGCTTCCTAAGATTTGCAGAGTTAAAGGCACAATCAATTTTCTATTTATTCACCCATACTATATGCATATATTTGACCACATTGCAAATCATAAGTGTCACACATAATTTTGTCACAAAATTCACAATAATTTCCAATTCAGTCAGAAGCTGCTAAAATGGCTACATGCTTTCCTCTCTTCTGCCCAGCTTGGCATGCCCTTGCACATTGCATGACAATAATCCTGACAGAGTGGGATTCCACTCAGGCCCTGGGATATTGCAATTTATATGTACTGGGCACTGTAGAACTGAAATTTCAACTGCTGAAGATCTCACTTTGAAGCACAATGGCTATTAGCCATGAGAGAGGGGAACTGAGATTTAATTCCAAGTACATATAATGTACAGAATGTGAGATGTTGGCTGTCTTGCTAAGAAAACACAGAAGTCCTTGAATCACTGGGGATGGATAACGGCAACATGATTAATTGTGTCCATCTTGGAGGGTACAGGGAGAGTCTCAAAAAAATTCAGAAATCATCTCACCAAAAACTGTAAAACCAACAAAACAAGCAGATTACTGAGGAAAATCACTCAACCACATAGACACCTAAATGACAGCACTAACAACATTGGCAAAGAACCACTTCAATAGCTCCTGTTTGTATCCTCTGTTCCCTTTCTTTTTTTCTGTTTTCTTTGTTGCAATTATTTAATTGCCTTTCTCCATGTTCCTTGTGACCTTTGATTTTCCTTCCCAACTTCTATAAGGTACAAGGCACCCAAGACACTGAAACTGTTCAGCTAAATAATAGCAAGAGGGTAACGCCGGTGGGCAAGAAACGTAATAGAAATCAGAATAACTTTATTAGCTCCAAATCTGAGCTCGAAAATGAATTCATATTTTTCTTTTCTTGGTATAAAAACTCAAAGCCTTAAATATCTTATGGGGTTTAAACAATAACTGGAAGACTATGAACTAGCAGCAATTCTATTAAAGCTTTGCCCTAAAGGAAAATTAAGACTTATTCTCTTCCTTTTCTAGGGAAATAGAGCACTTCAATACTATGTGTGCTTTTCATTTAATGCATACGTCAATATGCTTTAAAAACATTATTTCTAGCATCGAAAGCTCTGCCCAGGCAAGAGTATTCTGGTTAGGTACATACCTGGCTTATGTGAAAGCTTTTAACCCTGGTCCATACCTGGGTACTGGTAGGAAAATTACATTCACCTGACCACAGAGAGGCAGCAGATGAAACATATGGATGATTCAAAACGTTGTTCATTTTCCAGCAGATCAAATGCTACATGACCTAATGCAATGGTCTGCCATAAACAACCTAACATGAAAGAAGTGGTGAGAAGAGAAGTAGTTTTCCTGTTCTCTTGGGAAAAAAAAGACACATATATCAAAATCCAAAAATGCTAAAAATATCTTATTGAGGCAAGTACCGACTCTTTGATGGAATATTAATTCCTTCAGCTTAGTTTAGTTTCCTCTAAGCATTTTGTAGTTAGCAGTACAATGCTACTCACATCATGTGAAAACTCATCCTGTTTCAGAAAAATTACACAAGGATTTTACATTGCCATTTTTTTTACCTGCAGTAAATCAACACAGTGATATAAACACAAAAGACAAAAAGAGGTTCCTACCCTCCAACACAATGCTTTTTCTCAGTTCAATCCAGCTATGACATGAAACCATTGTGCACTGTATTTCTAAATTTTGAAATGCGAATTTCCTCAAACCCTATGAGTCAGGGGAAGAGAGTTGCAGGAGAGGTTTTCCTCAAGAACAGGTTCCCAGGTAAGTGCTTGCAGGGCTTGTACAGGCTGCCGAGGATTGCAGCTGCAGTGGCAGGCTTTGAAGTCCTGCAGAACATTTCATATCTCATGTCTCCTTCGGATGCAATTTCATTAACTTTAGAACACATCTGTAGAAATCTAGCTAATCTCGCAATGCTAACAGCGCCTTTGTTTAGATTGCTGATTAAAAGATATTGTATCTGATCCCAAAGCGAATGAGGAAATCTTTTTTAAGCGATCCTCTGCTGTGCACGGTAATGTGAGGTGAGGTGGGACGAGGTGGGACCCTCCACAGCTTTGACGGCGCTGAGATCCTCCCAGCCGCTTTCCGCCTTACACAAGCCAAACAAATCAGCTCCCAAGGAGTGGGATGCTTCCCAAGGCCTGTTTTCCCATGTGCTCATTAACTGAAGCTCATTAGTTTGAAGGGGCTTCCTCTGCAAGTGAGGAGCAGCCTGTCCCAGCGCACCCGCCCCCCAGGGTCGCTGTGGCCATGTGCCACTTGTCTCCCAACAACCGACTTAATGTGTAACTTGGGCTTAGTTCAAGTTTGCACCCTTCAGCTTTGTTCACTTCTAACCAATTCTTGTATTAAACGGCCAAAGCAAAGATCTCAAACTTTATTTACCATGTAACCTGTCACTGTGATGAAAAAACCTAAAGCCTTTTTCAACTTTCAAGGAAGAGACAAGACTTGTTTAGTTTTCCCTGGCAGTTACTTCTGCTTTGCAAACCCCATTCAAATGCAGACAGTTACTTTTGAACAGTGAGAGAAGGTGTTAAATTGAGATTATGGTAAACAGCAGATTTCTTTAGTTGGTGTAGAAATTATTTCTTGAAGACACAAGAGAATTAAACAGAGTTTCATGTCACTTACTGTATGTGCTGATCAGAGAGTGAATGATGAGTTTCTTGCTGTGGACAGCTGCTCTGTGGAATACTGTGCAGACTTCAGGTGGAAGAAAAAGAAATCCATGCTTTAAAATGGAAAAAAAACCCCAAACAACTTCTTAGGCCTTTTTTGCGAAAAATAAACAGATCTTTCTTGCCAGATTTATTATTCTATTTACATGTTGCCTGAATGTGTCTAAGAATATTTTGAAATTTTTTTCTTCTGTGTCTCATTTCACTATTACTCTGACAGCTTGCTTCTGTCAAAGAGAAAAGACTCTTTCTCTTTATTATATTCACCAATGCTGAGATCTAGGACTTTTTTAATCTGAAGGGAATGCCACTTTGGTTGATAAGATCTACATAATTTTAGCTATGTTGGATACCAAGTTATGAGTAGGCAGAAGAGATGTTAAACATTACTACTATACTGCAAAAGATGGAGCAAGCAGGTGTTCCCCACAAACTAGGCTTTATTTTGCAATTCTAACTAGAGAGCAACTATAGCTTCTTTATGTTAGTTGATAGGTATACTTAATAGACAAAAAGGCAAATACTATAGATCAGATCTTCCCTGTACACCTCAAAATTGTTAAAAGGGCCAAACTTTTATCAAAACAGCTGACATTCTAATGGGGCACCATCTCCTGCTGAGCTGGGACCAAACTTGTGTCATGTAGGCAGCCTCTAGCTTGAAAGAAGAGGAGCACATGGCCTCCAAACAATGCCTAGGGACTAACGAGAAACAGACTGAAATCTTCCCTTCAACCATAAATGCAAAGCTGTCAATTTTTCTTCTCTCCATAGCAGGGGATGAATGGCCAGTGCTCTGCTGCCATTGACTCCCTCTGTTGGCTGTATCCATGTCCTCGGGCTCCTGGCTTTCAGATGGCATGCACATATGCTATTCAGAGCAGCACAGACTGTCATCTCCTTATCTAGTGTGTTATGTGACTAGTGAAGTGCCACATGGTTGAACACCAGGAAACATATTGCTTGCTTTCACTATCAATGACCTAGAGGGAAGAATATGCGAGAGAGGAAATTTGCGGTGTGATAAACTGGGGCTGGGACTGGGAAGCAGGTCCAAACAATGGAAGGGCTTGACAAAAAAAGTGACTGCTAACTTCAAAGATGAAATGCTTGGCCTGTACGAAATGGGGCGCTGCTTATTTAGCAGGAACAATACATTAATGGATAGGGCTAGTGCAGCAACACAATCAGAAAGCAGAATATGAATTTTTCACTGGAAGTGAATGTCCTTCAACTTGCCAAAAAACTCTTAGCAAAGCCTGTGATTTCTCCTTTACTTTCTGCATTATAATGCAGATGATCAAATCTCTAACAATGAAGTTCAAGCTGGTTTCCATTCCTAGGCATGCAGGACATTTGTGGAGAGCTAAATCCTGCAGGAGTGTGTCCTCATTACTACTCAAGATGGCAATTCAGCAAATTGCTTCAGCTTTAGTTTTATGAGGTAGGAAACAGCTTTGGGCACACACCACCTGCCTTCAGGTATAGGTGCAAGGCAAAATCACAAAGGAAAAGAAATCATTTCTGTGCCCAAAAGTACTAATTTAAATGCACCCATTGCATCAGGGCTGTCTAAGAACCCCCACTGCCGTGACATTGCTTAACGTAGTAAGTTAATACAGTCAAATAATATTAATATTGGTACCTAAATTTATGTTATATTAGAACACTTGCACCTCTATTTTCCATGCAGCCACCTACCTTAAGGAGTAAATTCCACTGGAAAAACATGCATAGAGGATATTCCAACCCCAAATTATCCAGTCTAAGCTCACTGGTTTTACTGAGGAAAATGGAACAATTTAGGGACTTGAAAAGAATTTAGGTTAAAATAGAAGAATATGAGCCTTCATCTGTAGAAAGGCTTTTTTACCAATATAATAAAAGGTATTAGCAGAACATCATATCCAAATGCTGAAGCTACTTGAACTTTCTAATATCCTTTGTTAAGTAGCTATTTAGTAGACACATTTCTATATAGCTATGTCCTCAAAACAATTTGATGGGCTTAATCTAAAACTTACATCTTACCAGAAGATAAGATTATGTTATCTGAGCCTATATCATGCATTCAGGTTTTTTTTCATCCTCTTTTAGCTCTTAATTTGGAGTCAAATTAGCCCATGTTCAAAACTAATTACTATCTGATACTGAACTGGACTTAAACCAGGTTTCACCACCGTTCTGAATTGTGGCCACTGCTTTTAAGAAATCGTGTTTAAAATAATTCAGATTAAAAACAAGTCCATTTTCATGATTTTACTTGCTATTGAAATTCCTTATGAAATATAAAATATTTGTGCTCCAATTTTTTCTTTCTACTGAAAAAAGAAGTAAAGGTGATTTTAAACAAAGGAAGATAAGCATCTTCCTTTGCCAGTGATGTGGTTTCATTTTTCCCAAAATACCTTTCTTCTTCTTTGTTAAAATGGTGTCTTCTAGGCATGCATTGTAGCATATTAATAAAAAAATAAATTTGAGGTTGAGGCTGATTAAAACTGAAAGTAAGACTCGATTTGACATGTTATTTTGATTGGGTTTTCAAAGTTTACATAGTTCTAGTTCTAATTTATGTTATGTGTGGTATATATCTTCTTGGTTGAACAATTACATTATTCTAAACAATTATATTGCTATGATACACATAATGCGTGGCTCCTGAGCATAAAGTTCTTTAATGATGGCAGACTGTAAAGTGGTACAGTTCACTTTTAAAAGGTCATGCATCTTTTTTCAGTAGATTAACATTTTATCTTTTAATGGTGTTAAGAAAAGGTCAAAGATTCTAACAGATGGAATATGGAAAGCTTCTATTGGAGAAGATCAATGTGTTAAGCATCAATCTAAGTCCAGAAACACAACCATTTAATGATGGTTGTTCTTGTTTTATTTTAAATTACCACTGTATTGACTGTTTGAATGCTAAAATTACGTTTTCATATTTAAAAGAAATGGACCATTACCATCTGACACAGATATCTATGTTTGTGTTGTATTTTCAAGAATACTTCTTCATTGTACAAAACAAGAAAAGTTCCTTAAATAATTAGCTTACCCCTAGGTTAATGGCCTGTCACTTTGACATCCAAATAAAAGCAGCAGAATGATCCCAACAGCAACACGGAAGATAATTTTATATTGCATTGACTGGCTAAGTTTGCAGCAATTTAAATGGATATATGCTCTCAAGTCAAGTCTCTTGTGTAACATGATGTTGAACTGTTAATGTAGGTGATATAAAATTATGATGATAGTTTTCAAGGACATGTTTAGGTACTGGATCTTTTCAAGAATATTTTATTATTATTATGTTCTATTATTCTATTACGCGGATTTAAAAGAACAAAATCTAAGCACTTCTGTTGCCCCAATAACTTCAGACCTCAAGGGAAGAAAGTGCTGTGTCTTTTCAGGAGACTAAGCTCCTCTGAGCTGCTACATGCCTCTGTCTACTTTTATAAAATAACTGGTATGACAGAGCAACATGATTGGTTTTCTGTGTGATAAAGTAAATACAAATATAAAAAAATAACAGTAGGGGGTCAAGCTGCTTTGTAGAAAGTTATCAGACAGCTCCTAAAGACTGTCAAGCTTATGTGTCTGTAGTGTATACGTGCATTTCTCAAATATACTCGTATTTCAAGTTCCTATTATCCCCTTGAGCCAGGCCTGCTCACAACAAAAGGGTTTCCAGAAGAAGGTAAAACTCCCGTGGAATTAGGGATTCTCCTCAGGGTCTTTGGACATAACTGCTATTAATCATCAGGAAGTGAATTTGCACTCGAGTCTCCATCTTGGCTTATGAATTCATACATTTCAGGAGCAAGTACAGCCTACAGATGTGACTTCAGTTGCTGCAGAGCAGAACAAAATGGGGAGTGCTGTCAGTCACACAGCTCTTGCTGGCAGTATTCTTCCTTCTCATGGAAACGCATTACAAGATTTTGATAAACTACTGATTGAGCTAAACCAGACTCAAGAGCTTACAAGAACAGCTGTATTTTCAGAAAAAATTACTAAGCAATATTAACTGAATATTTTTAAGCACAATCCATCCACACACACAAATCAATAAAATATTTGCTCCTCAGGCTATGATACCTAAAGGGTTATTTAAAAGACAAGTTCAAAGAATAACTGATATTTTGTAGTTTAGCCTCATGTTAGAGAGAAGCCTTAAAACTTTCAGTTTCTATTCTAAGACAAGTCAAGGGCACTTCCCCCCCACCCCTTCTCAAGGATTTTTTGTAAATCTTATACTGCATAGAGTTAGTCAGCTTTTGAGCGCTGGGTCCTAGGAGGTAAGTTGCCCTTTACTCATATATAAGTTTAATGTAGTTGCCTCTTACTCATCTTTTTCTCTCTATAACAATGAAGTTTTGCTTTAATTTATAGTTAGTTACTTTAGAATTGAATAGAATATACTGAAGGTTGAAGTGCTTATCAGCTTCACCATTAGTTAAGATAGTACTCTCTTAAAGAAGAGCCTAGTTCCAGTTCCCAGGGGAAGAACAGATATAAACTGAGGCCAATACAAGTTAACTTTTTGGACTACTTGGGCAGAAAATTCCAAAGCTGCCAAGAGAACCCCCCTGCTGAAATGTCTTAGCACTGGGAAAAGAAGTGTTTATTTCAAATACCACAGCACGGCTTGTTGATAGCCACTGTCTTTTTGTTAACACAATCTTTAAGAATTCAGTAACCATAAATTCTATTTAAACTTTTACTGCCTCAAAGAAATAGAGCAACGTATTGGTCTAATCAGGCAAGCTGCCATATTCCCAGTGATTTCTGTTCTACTGGACTTAAATCTACTGGCCCCACAATCTGCCCTGAAAAGGTGACAATTTCACAGCAAAACAGACCAGCAGACATTGCTGGCAATCTGATCATCTAGTAGCCACCGGGCATTTAAGATAATGGCTAAACATTCTCTTTTAAGTAGCTGAAATATTCAAGAAAATCTTCTTGCTCCTTTGCTTGCTCTAACCACTTCCTTTTTTGATGGAACACAAGTCCAAGTCATTCTCATGCAAGCTTCAGTGTAACTTTGAAACAGAGAGACAACTTCTCTCCCCGGATTAGACAAGCTAAAGCAATAAAGCCAGACACAGTGAACGTGCTAAAACCAACACCCAGCCTTATGCACTCAGTAATTCCTTATGAACTCCCTTCATAGCTCAGCATACTGACTCTGTAAAACAGCCAAAGGAGGAAGCCCTCAGCAACCCTGAGAATGGCTCAGTGGGGACAGACCAGAGTCACTGAAGGGCAGTTCTGTGTGCTAACAGACCACAACATCGAGGCAAAAATTAGCTCCAAAAGTATGATAGCTAGCTGGGTAATACAAAGAAATTGACACTCTGCTTTATTCTAAAAGAAGCGGTAAATAATGAAAAAAGCAGAAATATTTTCCCACTACATCTGAATAGTAAGAGATTATGTTAATCCAAGAGAAAAGTTTACAAACCCAGAATGCCACAAAATAATCTACTGCAGCCACAAGCTCTGCAGGTCACTATATGTAAAATATGGTATGGAAGAGTAAAAAGTACTGATCTACTCTGTTTCAAATTACAATTTTATTACGGGTTTTTTGTCTGTGGTGTTTCCACATTCCTCACTATCTGAGAGATCAAAATGCTTCTTTTCCATGGCTACTCACCAGCAGTAGAGGCCAAATTATACTCGTATAGACAGCTCTTGGTTGCAGTTGTTCTCCCTGAATTTGCTAGGACTAAACACACAGAATCCTGGAAAGGAGTAAAAATGGATACACATTAAATGGACCCTAACCTGCTTTCTCTCCTCTCTCTTTGCTCTGCAGAGCTGGCAACACCAGAAGCAGTAAATACTTATGCTCTGTCACTTGAGTCAGCACATATAATTCTTCATACACGTAGGAACTAGCTCTGCTGCAGAAGAAAATACCATTTTTACAATAACTTTTCACAGTGGAACAGTGCCTTAAATCAAACAAGCAAGTACTGAGTCAGCTCAGTGGCAGAGCAACAAGAATTTGATCTGCTACGTGGCAAGCTTTGGTTTGGAGATCCTAAACCATTCTTCATCCTGGGCCCCAGGCTTGTAAATATGATAGAAGATGATGCAATGCATTCAGGCTCTGGGGAGAAAAGGAACAGTCATACCACTCTTGAGAAACCCTTTGTGAAGAAAAATTTATTGTGTGCCCCCAGGTGCAAGGGCTATGGATGAAATGCAACTCAATAAAGACAAGTCAAGGTGTTTCAAGAGAGCTAATGAACATTTCAGTATTTGCACTTAGTCAGATAAAGCAGCTTCCCAGCTGAGTAAGGAGGCAACAATCATGTGAGTATGATTTCTATGTGATAACAAATGCTCCCAGAGGTTTTTTTTTTTAAGCTCCATGTTTTCTTTTTTGTCTGGTACAAAGATGATCTTATTAATTAAATCTAATCAGCTGTCCACCTTTATGCTTCACTTTACCTTTTTAAATGTCCTTTTCGAGATGAGTTGTAATTCTTTTATGGGGGTCACCTGTCTTAGCTTAGTATTTTCTACATATACAGAGCAGTCTTGGATACCCTTTACTTCTCATTCTATAAAATGGTAAAAAAGTCCATTGGGAGGTATTTTATAATTTATGTGTTCTGTTTGATTTTCTTGTCCAAGTGCAGCTGATGAGACATATAAAAGAAATACTTAACATCTTATTGCTCACAGACAGAATATCAACATGAGCACTAGGAATTCATAACACCTGTGGAAAGACGTCTTGCACATATGCCATGAGATATAAGAGAATATTTTCAAGGAATGCCCATCACAGCACCTAGTCAAGCTTCTGAAAGGATTTTTCATAAACCATGCTGGCTTGATAATGAATTCTGATAGAGAACATGATATTAATTCAGTTATTCCTCTCTTACTCCTGGATTAAAAAAAAATAAAATATATATCTTTTTTAGCCTCTGAGTACTTCTGTGATCTGATTTCTTACACCCTGCAGGGGACAGCATTGGGTAAAGAAAAGTAGAAATCATATGATAAAGAAGCATTTGCTTCCAATTATCAAATTATGTTTTTTTAATTGAGATACAAATTTTTTTTTTTTTTTGGTAGCTTGGCACAAATCCTCTCTACCTCTTCACCCTTTAACTCTTCTGAATTATTAATCAAAATTATTTTGGTTACACAGTTCATTTTGCTATCAATAGTGAGAAAGATTCCCAACAATTTGTAGTCACACCACCATTACTAATGAAGAAGAAATGCTGCGTGGCATTGCTATAACTTAGGGCTTTCTTCTCATGACAGGCTGTGTAACACTGTTTTTCAGCAGCTATGCTGAATCCCCTCTATGGTGTCAACATAGGTATCAGTTTGCAAGGGAAAAAAATGCTTTTATGGTATCATCTTTCATTAAAATACATATATATGTGTGTGTGGACATGGACACACACACTCAATGTATTTCTGCCTGTAAAAGTGCATGTAAATGCAAGACAAAGTGTTTGTTTTTATTTCCCTCAGCCATTGTTGAAAAAAATAAAGGTGTTTTCTCCCCCACAAATAAGCCTGTATTTAAAAGTGATCTTGCAAAAGGTAGCCTTGTTTATTTTGGACAGATGCAAAGAAGTATCTCTGAACTTCTGCCAGTGATCAAAGGAACTGATGATGTAGAACAGATTCATGGGCCATGTCCTATCAGCCTGCACTTTACCCGTCATCCATCATCCAAACCCTAAGCCTTTTTCTGAGTGATGATTGCACCCTAAACACATAAAATTAATCACCACTCTATCCTGGCCAGGTGTC
>NC_140040.1:10017080-10347080 GCF_963513975.1 Fringilla coelebs | reverse complement strand
TAAACAAATTTCAGCTGCCCCATGTATTAAAAACAGCAAAAAAATAAATTAGGGTTATAATGCTTGCCTAATTCACCTGGCTATTACAAGGATTAATTAACACTCTCCACGTGTTTTGAGCATCTTGAGTGTCACAAGACCATCAATTATGATTCCTCCTGACCTTCTGGTGAGCAGTGACTGCCGTGCCTCAGACACCACCCCTGTGGATGGGGTGTCCCTCCCAGGGCAGCCCTGGGAGCTGCTGGCTGCCCATGGAGCAGTGAGAACCTCCAGAGGGGAGGAGGGCTCCACAAAGATGGGTGCAGCATCAAGAAGCAATGGCTAATGCAGCTGCCAAAAGGATGTACAGGAGCAAACTCTTAACTTCCCTTGAAGGCCAAGCTGCAATGTAGCTTAATGTCAGCAGGCAAAATGTCTCCTTAAAAGTCCTAAAACTCATTCTGCTAATTGGTAAGTACACTGCATCTTCCTTGCCCTGCGCCTTGCCTGTGATATGACAGTTGCCACGGAAACTGTTTATTTCTATTGAATTAAAAAACAAACACAGTCAAAGAAAACCAACATTCCTTTTCCTAAGAACTTTCTGCCCAGAGTTCCTTATCTCTTTATTCTGCATTTTAACTTTTAACCTGCCAACAAGGAAGCATTACTTCCTTTTTGTATTATTAGTTATACTAATACCCCGTCAACCTAACTAACTGCATGTTAAACCAAACCTATTAAATGACTAATTACAGTGTAATTTAGAAGCAGAAGACAGTTGTATTTTTGTGACTTGAGGCTCTGCATGGGTTGAGCAAAGTGTTGGGAAAAGGTTGGTGGCAGGTCCCACCACCCTCAGGCTTCAGGTAAAATTCTTGCCATAGCTCACAAGAGACCCTGCAGATGGATCTGGATGCCCAATGCAACAAGCTGTCCATGTTCACTAAACTTTATACTTTGGCCTTGCTGCTACTACAGCCTTCTGAGGATTTATAAATCATGTACTGTGCTTCCAGGGTCACAGGGAAGGAAGCTTGCTCACCTCTGCAAACCATTGTGAGCCTACAAGGAGAAGGGCGCTGTGTCTATCCAGTGCTGTCACTGCTACTGATGGAGGAAATCAAAATAATTTCGGTTTAATTTTGTGCCCAGGTAAAAACAAAAACCCAGCCTAGGACAGGGTAAGGAGCCAAGATGCCTGTGTCAGCCAGCCCTGTGTGCCAAGAGCCTCCTGTGAAGGGTTACAAAAGCAAGGCTGGCAGGTCAACATAATGGAGGGAACAGTGGCAAAACAAACCATGAGAGGTTTCTATGATAATTTCTTGACTTTTAAACATGGAACTGTATTTGCTTATCTTGTTTTCCCCTCCTAATATACATTAGTACAAGAAATTCCTTGATTGTTGCCAATGTGCTGGTGCAGGCAGGAGTGAGGAGACAGGCTCCAAGGAGTGTCCTTCTGCTAGCAAAAGCAATAAAAGCCTTTTACTTACATGTTATTATGCATATTCCCATTCACAATTCACAAAAATACTTATATCCTTGCCTGTTTGGGACCTTTTCCTGAACTTTTGTATGGTTAACTGAAAGTCTCTTCCCCTTCCACTGACAGCTGCAAGTATTCAGGCAGGAATATCCAATTCCCAAGGATAAAAATAGACTGAGGAATGAATGATAATGGGAAAGGTACAATTTATTGTCCTATGAGTTATTAAGGCTGTGGCTTAATTAAACCATTGCTTTTCCACCTTGACATTCTTCTTGTGTGGCTGAGCAGATTAATTCTGCCTCTACTTGGATGCTTGCTGCCTTAACTTTGTCTGAAGTTCTCATATGCAGAGTAGATGGGATATCATAAACCAGGTGTCCACGTAAATAGACACCTGCTGCCCTTGAAACATTAAATTTTCAAACTGTTAGGTAAATAGAGTCTTTTATTCTTTAACATAGAATTCAGTTACACCATGGCATTGACTGAATCAAGCAACAAATAAGATTTAAGTATATCCAGTATATTTAGGGAAAATGTCTAAGTCAAACAGATTAAATGCCTTGGCACTGGTTCCAAAGGAGGATTTTGTGTTCAGCAGCTGGCATTTCAAGTCTTAAAATTTTGAGTACATTAACCTGACTGTGAAAGGAGTTTAGAGAAAGTGTTTGAGATTTCTATGTAGTCTTTCAGTGCAAAAGTATGATTGTTAGTTACACTTCACCTGAACTCTCTCAAAGTCTGACAGTTTGTTACTTTTGCACACACATTTAATTTTACAGCCAAGAAGTCTCATTCTGCAGAATGCACAAAGTGCATAACTGAAATTGCATAAATATTTGCCAGATTAGGCCTTGTCTTTATAAATGTGCAACCAATTTAAGCTGAGTTCTGGCAACAAATCTGCATCTAAATTGACCCCTGTGCCTCAGTTTGATTTCAATATCTTCTAACCCCTTCTCACAAAACAAATTGCATTAACCATGACTACACATTTAGCCAACTACAGTTCTCATTGTTTTTGTTCCTCCTCATAAAGTTCTTCCTACAGATTAAATGCTGATGCACTGAACTAACTGCTCTTGGCTGAGGTGGGCAGGTATAATTTGATTAGTATAGATTCTGAATTTGGTAAGTACTGTATCAGTATCCTCCCTAGAAAATAGGTGACATGTCATGGGATATTAAGTATGGCCATTTAATGTAAAAACTCAGATAATACATGAGTTAAATGGACAAAATGAGAGAAAGCTTTTAAGCATTCTCCCAAGACAGATTGCAGAATAATATTACTGTACACGCAAGTAGAGCTGATTGACACAGTCAGAAGGCCATTATACTGGTATGGTATAAAATCATTATAGCAAAAAGCATTTCAGAGCTGCAGAGTGATAGTAGCAACATATAATGAATTATCAATAAAGAAGTGGTGATTCAGTTACATTACATATGAATAGAAAGCTTCCTGTTATATAATTTAAACCTGCCAGCCTGACAAGTGACTTGAATATTCAATTCCTTCTCTAGGTGTATGAATCATCCTTTAACTTTACTGGAGACTGCAGTTTTGTAGGGCAGGCCAGAAACTGAGCTATGCTAAGCTGTGTTTTTAAAGAAAGGTTGGTTGAGCAGATTTTAACCAGGTAGCCTCTGCAGAGGCTCTATTTGAGCTCACATGGAAACAGCATCAGCCTTTGAGATGATGCTATTAAATAAATATTTCTTCTGGTTTATGGCAAATAAACATAAAGTACAGTCTTTCAGCAAGTCAATAGAACCAATATTTAATGATTTTCAATTTGCCTTACCATAAAGCCCTTGAAGTTCATATTGTCACAAATTACCATTAGTGACAAAGCCCTAAGAAAAAAATTCCCAAACTATCAGTACCAAATCCCTGCCTTTTGAAGGTTGTGCTCCCAAAGGAGGCTTGTCCCAGACCTTGCTCCTGCATGAAGCTCTTCTGAACCCAACTACAGCATGTTAGTTAAATGTTGCAACATGATCCCATGGGAGGATTAGGACCTTTGGGAAAATTACAGGTCTTTTAAAATGATTATATAGTATCTGCAGTGCTAACATAATACCTAAGTCAAAGATAACTGCACTGGAAGCTTAAGAGTAATTAACTTTAAAGTTCAGGGAAACAGGAGGATTCTGTTTGAATGCCCTCAGTGCTAGAACCAAAGTCACAATCAACAAACATGAAAGATTGAGGAGCTGAAAATTATCCAGCTGCAATAAATATGGGTATAATATTACCCACTCCACATTCTGAAGATAAATACATTCACAACACTGTCAAACACAAGAATTTTAAAGTTTTTGAGTAGTTCTAACTTGTCTTTCAGCATTGTTAAACACTTGCATGTCAAAGACACATTTTCATATTTTTTAAATATATAAAAATTAAGTCTTACAAAGCACTTGATTTTATAGATACATTATATTACATTGCAATATTGGAATGTAATGCTGCACAGACGCTCTATATACATATACATACATACCACAGTATTGTATGCACTCCAAGAAAATCAACAATATTGATAAAACTGTTCCAGTAAGATTTTCTTTGCTTGGTATCTGAAGAAGGTGATTTTAGAAAGGCTTCCATCTTAGCATGTTTTCCTAAATATGATGGGTTGCTATTTCAGAAATGCTCAGCATCCAGTGACTCCCATTTCAGACATTTCACCTTCTGTTTACTACTTCTCCTTTCTCTTCTCTTTTAAGGATGGTATATTTACAAATGTCAGAGGAAACACCTTCTCTTCCCTTTTCCTACCCTGTTAGAAGCCTGCAGCTGAAGACATTTCTTTTACTGTGCTGAACGCTCCTGGGACTAAAGGCAGCTCAGAAATTAAATCACAGGCTGAGAGCTAGTAGTTATATTGGAGCTTGAAAAGGCCTTAAAGGAGGCAATGGAAACATGGATTACTGCCTCACAACTTCAGTAATGCCTCACATTACTGAAGTTAGTAATGAAACTTCAAGAAAAGAACTGGTAAACATTTACGTGAATTTTTGCAGCCTCAAAGATCAGTGGAGTAAAAGAGTTTCCTTTTTCCAGTGGAGGTGTTTAAAAACAAATCTTCCTTTACACGGCCAGAATTCTGTAGATCACAGAGCTGACTTGTTTTGAGCCATTTTAAGGCTCTGTTCCTATCTGTTTTAAAGATAAAATAATTATTGAGGGTACATGATTTGGGTAAAGAAAGATTTATGAGTGAGTGACCTGGCAGTCAGAAACAACTAAATACTCATATTGGCACTAAAACCATCTCCTGGGCAAGTCACTGTAATCTTGGGCAAACCACTCAACGTCCCTGCCTCAGCATTCCTGACTTTCAGGCAGAGGTACAGCAAGTTGCTCATCACAAGAATGTAGTAAAAATTAATTAGCAAACTGGCTATAAAGCACTGAGGATGAAAAACGTGCTAAAAGTTAAGCATTATAATTAGTGTTATTTAATGCATCTTTAAAAATCAAATTATTTTTTTTCTTTTCCTTTCATAATGAAATTACACAATGACTTTAAGAAATTACAAAGTAATTTGAAGTAAATGACTGGCCTGTAAAATTGAAACACACCCTAAAATGTGGTTATTATGGAATAACCACACACCCTGATAGTTAGCTCTGCTTGAGCTATGTATAACCTTAACTTATAATGCATTATTAAGTGGGGGAGGATCAGCAATTGTAAAAGGGAGAGCGAGTGCTGATGCATGTTAAATACATGTTACCTCTTTGGCATCAGCAGATTTGGTGCATCCACTCCTGGCAAAGAAAAGCATGCTGGGCAAATTAGACTTGTGTCACAAAAGGTTTAATTAGGGTACAGCTAATACAAGCAATGTTTAGACATGAATCAAGAAATTTAGGACACGGGGCTTATGGTGCACTGAACAATTGGCAATACCACAAAAGCAAGAAAAGATGTGAACTCATTCCACATTTTTGAGAAGCAGAAAGTTCTACCCCAGCTTCTGCATGGTGAAGAATTACACACTGCAGGTTTCTTTTGAAATACTTCATATTACCACACAAATTGTTTTCTTGTGCTTATGCTTGGCCTCCTTCCTCATTGTATTTAAACGTGAACTATTTATAGCTAAAAATATCAACAGGTATTTATTCCCTTAAATAGAGCAAAACAAGACAGGAGACAAATAAGACTGTTGGGAAGGCTGCTGTGGATGCAGGAACTAGAGCTTAGCTGCAGCTGAAGACTGCAGAAACACATGGACACAGTAAAGAGCTGCACAGAAGAATCCAAGCTGGCTTGCTCAATGCCAGAGGCTGGAGAACTGTGATACCACAACTCTCCTGGCCTACTCCTTGCTTGGTTGATTTATTCTGCTTTTTTTGAAAGAAGGAAAGATAGAATAGTGTCTTTTACCCTGCAGTGGCACCTGGACACAGTCTGCCCTTTATTTGTCTTAGTTCCCTATCTGGAAGTGGCTATGAATATCCTGTTCTGTGAAGCTGTTGGAAAAAGAATTGCCTTCTCCATTTTTGCTCCAAAACAATAAACACATTTCCTAAAACATTCACAGAAGTGCTAAGAGCAGGAGTTCTCAGAGTTTTGGAACACCAGCAGACTGAACACAGCCAAAGGGACTGCCAACAGCATCTGCTCAGAGGTGACTCCTGACCTCAGTAAAGCCAGAATCCACCTCCAACCCACAAAAGCCTTTGTAAAAATTGTGTCCATTATGTCTATAAAATAAAAAAGTAATTTATTCTCTTTTTAAAATATTTAATATTTTGCTTACATATATATCTTGTTGAAATATGTTTCAAAATATTTAATGTTTAAATAAGCTTCTCCAAAAGCTGAATTAAAATATATTCTAAAATTATTTTGTACATTTTATGTATGGTTTCTATACATATTTTATGGACATTGGAGGCCAGAAAAAAAGAGTTCCCTAAACCAAAGAAAGAAAAGAATAACATAAAAATGGGGAGAAAAGTAACCGAGTCTAAAAAATCATTCCTAAAGCAAATGCTCCTTCAGTAGCACTGATCATGTTCCTTGTTTTTCCAGGCAAAATGAAAGTCTTGCTTGCCTGTAATATTGCTCCAGCCCTGTAGAGCTCAGCAGATGCAGCAGGGCACAAGTCCTGCCTGCACCTCCAGCCCAAGAGCCATCAGGGCCAGCCCTCTGAGGCTGTGACAGATGCACTGCATCTGAGCTCCCCTTCCAGGCAGGGTGCTCCAAATCACTGGATTTACATGGAAAGTTTGTCCTCCTTAGCTGTGATTTATTTTCAGGGAAATTAAACCTTATATTCAAATATTGGTTTTCATTAAATCACTTTAAATTATATTTAAATAATTCTCAATCTCCTCTTTAATTAAACATACTAAGGACCAATTTCCATCTTTTATTGAGGAAGCTTGACTTTGCCAAGTTCCTAAAACCCATGACACAGTAGGACAGAGAGTCTTCTGTTATTTTGATTCCTTTTCCAAGTTTTGCTTACAAGCCCTGCTTTATGGAGAAATGAAAAATCAGCTCCTACAAGGCCTCACACTTTAATCACTTCAGGTTAACATGACACCTTAAAGAGTAATCTCCCTTTCCTTTCCATCTCACAATTCACTCTGCTCCACTTGCTAATTCAAGTCTCTTCCAGGATCAACCATTGTCCCTACACTCACATAACCTCCACCTCCTTTCCTCATTTTGGAAGTCAAATTAATTTTGTTAGCAACACAATAAAAATTTGCTGAAACCATGAAGTAGATATAATGTATTTATTGTCCAAGCTGAATCTCACCCAGTTCAACCTGAAGGTTTTGAAGTTTCCATTTAATTAAGAGTAATATGCTTTTAAATATTCATTCAGTTCTGGTTTCATTGCTCTTGAATGACAATCTTCAATAAAAGAATGGTCAAGAAGAGTCACAAAAGAAGTGCCAGAACCATGTTTCAGTAGAAAAAAACTGTTCAAAAACATTGTCTAGGAATGAACAAAACTATTAATAAAACTGAATCCATTTAGCAAACAACTTTTTTTTTGGTCAGGTTCAGTTCTAAAGAGCAGTCTCTTAGTTTAAAAAAAATGACCTGAAGTTGAAAATATGAAAGTTTAGAAAAGAAAAATCAAATAAATAATCCTCAACTGTTTCATGATGAGCTGACATCACATGCATAATTTCTAAGCCTCTCCTGCTCTTTCACACAAATCCAGTGTGAAAACTGGGTTTACTGGTCAAGGGTGAGTCCAACCCAGCGCGCTCCCACTTTCACAGAAATCCTTTGGTTTCTCCTCTGTTCAGCTTCCGCTAATCTGATGAAATCAGAATTGTAGCTCCATTTCCTGCTCTGTTTCTTCCTTGTTTCAGCTCCCTGCTGTTTGTTTCTAGGATATTCTCATCCCTGCTGAGTGTATATTTTACTCTCTTTTAGAAGAGCCAGGATCAAGTTTCTTTTTCTCACACTATCTGTTACTGACGCCTGCTATGGGAATCGCCAGCCGGCAGCGAGACCCCAGCACTTGGAGCATCTGGGCAGTTATCCTGAGCTAATAGAATCACTTCAGCAGCTCATGTTAACCGTGGTTAAAAATTGGTTGTTTTTACTCCTTCACACTTCCTTGGATCTTAAAAGAAGAATGGCATTGAAAAGAAGCATTTTGTGCTTACAAGATAGACTAAATTTAATAGTGGTGTAAACAAGGAGAAATCTTCTGAACTCAAAAAAGGAACAAGAAAAAGAAAAAAAAAATCTCTTAAAAATATCTTTGCTTACTGTATAGGCTAACTGGTTTGTGTCAAGTAGGATTAGTTAATTTCTGTTCCCTCCTATGAACACGCAATGATGAAAATTAGATTTATTTATTTTTGCAAATGATGTAAAACTGACACGACAGTATCTCACCCTATTGACAAGTCAGGAATGGACCCACTGTCCTCTCCTGCTCCATGCCAGCCAACGTATCACAGCCTGTGGAAGCCTGTTCCTGGAACTGCTGCTCCAGGGCTTGCCAAGCTGCCACTGCGCACTTCTGCAAAACAGAGGTCAAGTCTGCAACCAGCCTGACCAAGAGGAGGCTGCTAGCTTCTAACAAAGTGTATTTATTATTTATTAGATTGTAACTATTAGAGTAACTTTCCAAATCTGTGAGGGCAAACAAAACCAGAAGAGATAGGTGGGACAAGAATGAGGAGCACAACAGGCCTCTGAAAACGTGGGAATGATGATGCCAAACAACTGCTAAGCTGCACAGCCAGATGCCTCCCAGTGTAGTTATTACTAATTCCTACCTCATTAACTAATTTTCTAATCTCCACCCAAAAAATAACTTTTTTCCCCTTGTGATGTAACACACAAGAGAGGCTGTCTCTAATTCAGCTGTTCTGCTAAGTCTTGCATGAATGCTGCCATAGGATCATGGGTGACAATCCAAGATAAAAGATGCTTTAGTTAAATACATATTGCTCCTGCCATTCTCAATCAACATCCCTTGAGGGGACAGAGGTTTTTCCTGATCCCCTTCTGCCACCTGGCTGGGCAGCTCTCACCTCTGCCTCTAAGCTGAATGGGCCAGGTGGAGCAATACTTAACCTCATGGTCATGGCCCCTCTCCTTCTCCAAACACAAGAGCATGTCCCCAGCAGTGCCAATCCAACACTCCTGAAACCAGCAAGGTTACTACCTGCGTGTAAGGTCTTTTTTTGCTAGGGAACGCCTAATATGCTACTTGTTCTGGAAAACTCCCTCAGGCAGCTACATGCCTGTGTAAAAGTCGAGTTGCCTCTGGGGCAATGTGCTTCCAGGGCCTGGATCTGTCTGCAAGTGTGCTTTGGAGGCGGAAGAAAGGCTTGTCACTGATCCCAGCGCAGCTGGCAGGGCTGCAGCTGAGCTGCGAACGAGCTACAAATTAGTCCAACATTTAAATGCTCACTTCTAAAGATAAAAGCCAACTAAGCCTCACACAGTAGCTTTTCCTAAGGAATGGGAAGTGTCTCTAAGAATAACCATAGCTGCTGTGGAGCGGTCGGGGTTCATGAGAGCTGCCTGACATCACGCCAGGAAGCTTCACGCTGCAACGCGATACTTTTAGAAAAGACTTCCCTGCCTTACTGGTTACCATTACCAAACACCACGACATCATCCTCACATCATCCCCTTTATAGCTCACATGTGTGGAGCTGGGTCTGCCTGCTTCCCAAAGACATTAAGATGCCACCTAAAGCTCCAGCTACACGAGTACTTTATGCTTTAACATCTGTAGAGCACCTTAAAAAGTGATGCCATGACAGCTGTGTCCAGATGGACGGATCTCACTATCCCAACACCAATGGGCAGCATTCAGAGGCACTTGGGCTCCAGCTGAACAAGACAAAGTGACAGAAACTTTTATCAGGAAGAAACAAAATGATAATGCAAACTACTTTATCCGGTCCTCAAGTGACTGTGATTGTTAACAGCCTTTTTTAAAGAAACTGCAGTACTAAGCTTAAATAGAACATATTGATGTACTGAGTGACAGTAGTTCCTCACTGGAATAAACACAGAATGTAGACAACCCTCCTGTACAGATGTATGCCGCCTTCTTCAAACATTTCCCCCCTTGTGTATTAATGTATGTGATTAATGTTTTTGTGTTTTCAGAAAAAAAAAAAAAAACAACAAATGAAACAAACAGACCCTCTAGAAATGCAAAACCAGGAGCAATGTTCAAAGTGTGTGGTTTATATGCCTGAAAATGTTTGTTTTGACTTTCTCTTACTGAAACAAATCTTAAAACTTCTATGAATGTTTTATGAATTCTTGCCACACAAAATAACGTGTTCCAACTCAAGATGTTCCTCTAAAACTGTCTTTTCAATATAAATGGAATGATGTCATATTGACAGAGGGAAGAGCAGAGCCTGGCTGTTTAATTTGGAAGATTGCTAAAAGCGATACATTTAACTCTTCTTGTCTAAAAATGGAATGTTTTTATAGTTCACAATACCTAACACCCCTGCTCATATAAAACAAGTTGTCTTGAGTTCCTGTTGAACTAATACACATCCTATTCTTTTTCTGTGTATATCATAACATTAGGAAAGAAAACTAAATGTGTATCAAAATAAAATCCCATTTTCATCCAGCTGCATCAAATGCATGTAACATTTTAAAGCATTTACAGAGGTAGATTAGAAATCTACCCAGAACACTCAAGAATACAATATGGTCTAGCTGTATTGTGGATATCTCCAGACAATACAGTTTTCAGTCCAGTGTTATTTTCCCCTATTTGTGGTGCTCATGTTGCTCCTCCTATTATTTTAATTTTGTATCTTACTTTCCTTTTCCCTGTTTTCTACCTCCCCTTATTCTCTTTTCCCCCTCTTCTACTGCTCTTGAGTTTGGTATTGTTTTCTTCCCTTAATTTTGTGCTCTGCATGGCTCACCATTGTACCCAAGGTCCCTTATTTTCCTCTCCCCATGCTTTACTGACACTGCAGCCTCTTGAAGGATGACAGGTATGTACTAAGTCCAATTCCTGATTGGGGTTTCCATGCACAACACACCCTCTCGCCCACATATTCGAGTTCATTACATTACAAAATGTGTTGATCTTTGGAAATGGGAACACTGTTGATAAGAAAAAACGTTCTTATAGATTGTCCTCTCCAAGACATCTGATAAAATATGATAAACTCCCAATTAGCACCTCATAGGCTGATCAGATGTGCACTGTGTGAAAATGGGGATACAGAAGCAGAAGAACCATGGTGGAAAGCTAAGTCAAATACTTATTGTGATGCATATCTGCAAAAGTAGCAACTACTTTCTTCGGAAAGATCTGAAAGAATAAGGACATGCACGCATTTGAAAACACTGAAAGCCTATAGTCAAAACTTCCAATTTGAAAGCATTAACTGCCTAGCCTATTAAAGGAATAATCCTTAAGTAAATGTGCTTCATCAATTGTGCAATGATTTGTTCCTTAAACCAAATCAAACCAAGCCAAACCAGAATACTAAAAACAAGTTGTTAAAAATGTAGTTAATTCCTAGTTAATAGTCTCAGTTTTTAACAAGCCTGAGTAAGTTCCACTAAATATGTCCATAGCCAGTAACAAGTATGAGAACACCAGAAGTTTAAGTTTAGTAGACTTCCTCACCATTGTACTCCATGTCTTTCTAGCCATGCCCAGAAGGATCTGTTTGAATGAGGAAGAGTAGTTTAGTTCCTAAAGCTTATTTAATCATTTCCCTTTCCACTGCTATTGTAAACTTCAGCTTTTTCCTGAGACTGCAAACACCAACAGGAAGCCCATAGTACTCTCACAGTTCGAAAGGCTGCAGGATAATACTGTGCCTTCACTAGATGCAGAACAGGACCACAGTCTTAGTTTAAACTGTCTAACAAACTAACTTTAGGATAATTAAACTCTGGAGTGTTTTCTAATAAAGCCTTTATTAAGTAGCCTTCTGCATTTCCATTAAACACAGAACCTTTATTAGGCAGAAATAATGACTGCTTTGGCTAGAACCATGCTGATCCTTTTTTCAGAAGGCTGTGGAAGTAGGAACCATTGCAGCTGTTTTACACTTCAGCCAGTTCTTTCTTGAGGGAATTATGTTGACTCCACATTGGATAGGCAAAATAGTATGTTGACCAAGGCATGACTTTCCTGATATTAACACCTGCTGGGACATTAAAGACTTGAAGATAATTGGTGCTCTGAGAAATTAAGTGTATAGGTAGAAGATTCAACTGAAGACCACAAACGTAAAGAGCTTCCACTTGAAGAGGTTCCAAAAGTAAATCAGCATTTTCAGTACAAAGAACTAAAGTGAGTGCCTCAGCAGCACGGGGATTTTGTACAAGGTTTGCGTCACATGTTTCATTCAATAAGGCAATCAAGATGATTAGGCAGTGTAGGAGAGCTCATTAATGGCCATAGCAGACACTGAGTCAGCTCCTCGTTTATAACCAATGCATCTGGATGGTTTTCATTTTTCGGGGTTTTAATTTAGAGAAGTGAAATTTATGTGGACAGAAAATACACACATATATTGTACAACTTTTTTTCTTTTTTTTGTCTTAAAGCTGCTATTGGCTTTACTGAAGTAAGTGGTACTGGCAAAAATTATTTTTAAAAACGGTGTCACGCAGTTCACATGCTTCCTTTAGTTAGCTTCTTTACTTTAGGCCCTTAATTACAGGGTGAGAATTTAGCTAGGGATTCTATTTTGAAGATACTGAGGAGAACACCAAAGCTATAACTGATGACAATACTCAAATTCTCTGTCTTTAGCTCCAAAGACAGAGAAATTTTGCACACTAATCACTGGCATTATGGAAGATGCAGAGTTACAGAAAGCAAAGATGAGAACTGTGAAATGCACCAGATTAGTAACAACTGTGGCTGAGGTTGTGAAACAGCAACCTCTTAATGAGAACAGGGAGTGTGATTTGGTATTCTATTTTAGCCATGCAACGAGAGTTACCTCAGTTAACTCCCAGTTATCAGTAAGTGAGGAGTCCCTTTTTCCCCCCATACCCTGCAAAGCACATGCAAACTGAGAATAGGGTGTTTCTCATTTCATTACACATAGAAATTTTGCTGTGCACACATCCCTAAACATGCCCAAGCACTTCTTTCTGTTTCTCTGACTTGAACACAGGCACTCTAGTATTAAACAAGAGCAACAGAAATGTTGCCCAATACTGGGGCCATGCAGCAGAAAAACATAGATCAGCCTTACTCTTCAAATAAAGTTTGTATGACCACAGAATTTCCACAAAAAAGAAATGAAAAAATTTACTTGAAATCCTGGACCCACACAGCAAAGGTTCACCTGCCCAAGACTAAGTATTCACTGAGTAATAGAAAAGACTTCTCTACAAAGACTGCCTGAAAAAAAACCTTCACAAGCCCATAGCCACACAACACTGGAAATTTTAAGGCATATATTTAAATACTGTCATTATAAAAAATAAAAGCTAATTGAACAATCAAGGGGAAAAATAAGGAACATCTCAAGAAGATGCCTCCTTGACAACAAAAGTTTGATGTTAGGTCCTCCATACTGCAAATCAATTGCTCCTGTCATTTGAACTGGGGATTTCCTGAAAGGATTCTTTCATCTGGTGCGAACTACACAGCACTCAGCTGTCTGCATGCCAGGAGGAACAGTGAAGAACAGCAGTGCCATACCTGGAAAATTCAGAGCTTATCAGTGGCTGTGACCCACCAGCGCCATCAAAAAGGGAGAGCTTGGCTGGAGGTGGGCAGGTGTACGCATTCCTGTGTCTCTGTCCACAACAAAGCTTCTCTTGAGCTCTCCTGACTGAATCGAACAGAGGATCATTCACAGACCTCTGGCTGAAGGTTGCCCATTGTAGGTCAGGGGATGAGCTGGTATCACACAAGGAGACAAGGACTGGGGGGATGCACCACTGAGCAGGGTGGGTCCTGATCTCACTGAGGACAGAGGCTGAGCAACAGCTCATCTCATCATTGCTCAGGCCATCACAGGACCAGCAGACTCTGTAATTTGGCTGTGGGAGGAAAGAGAAGTAAAGGAGCACAAAGATCTGTACAGCAGTATATTTCAGGAGCTCTCCCTCCCCCTGGTAGCTCAGTATCACCTCATGGTGGAATGGGAGTGTTTTATTTTTGTTTTCCTTTCCATTAGAGGATGACCTTTACTACAGTTAGGTTGCTCTGCTACAGAGCCAACATCCTCCAGCTTCCAGGGTTTGTGCTTCCCCAATAGCAGCAGATACTTGCTGCTGCTGCAGTTTCCTTATTTAATCATGTCCCCATAAATCAAAAGTGGCCAAAACTGTTAGAAAACATTTGGGTGAGAACTCGGAGCAGCTGAAGAGAGACCAAGAGTGAGTCATTGCCTGACGCAATTTCTGTAAACACAGTTGACCTCATTGTTGTGTTAACACTGACCCCCCCCAAAAAAAAGCCCCCGAAAGACAAAATTAAACAAAACAAAACATAACAAAACCCCAACAAAAAACCAAACCCAAACAAAATATTTTTAATTGCACGAACATTGCTGTGCATACGTCACCAAATGCCAAATGAAAGATGTATAGAGGAGCATATTTCTCTTGGAAACTGACCAAATGAACATCTGGTGGCTGAGTCTTCTGGAAAAATCCATCAGAGGATAATGACAGCAGCATTAGATGCACCACCATAATTAATACTATGTTTCGATGGGTTTAAACATGAAAAGTGCTGAATGCTGCTGTGAGATGCTTTCTCAGATCACACCTAGTTCAGCGAAGAGTGAATCACTGATTGTTGGAAAGATATACCAGGGAAAGGATGATGCACCACTCCTACACTGATAAGCAGTCGCTGCTAGCTGGAGTCAGATAGCAGGACACAACAGCAGGACATCTGCTCTGACCCTGTATGGTATTCATTACCTTTCAAAATATTTTGAAATTATCAATAAAGAATTTTAAAGCTAAATGCTTAACATGGCAAATAATACAAAATTTCAGGCTGGTCCTGCTGCTGAAAGGGTAGGAACCACTCAGTTGTACTTTCAGGGTTTGTTTTGTTTTGCTTAAGAAGGCTCATAGGATGCCCATAACAAAAAAGGGACTTTCAAACATATATACACAATTGGTTTTAAGGGTTTATTTCAACAAGAAAACAGGATTTTTAATACTTTGTATGAGCCCTGTGTCGTGGTGTGATTGTTATACAATATATAGCTTTTGTATTAGATCCACTTGGTTTATTTCACAGCTGAACTATGTCCCCAGTACAAAATTACTGAAATTCTACTGAAAAAAATCATCCACAAAGAAAACTCATCTGCAGTGAAAACTCCACCTAAATAACCTTGATACCTCTGCAGCGTAGGTATAGAATAACACAATCATAGAAATATTAGTAAAAGTGAACTTTAAAGGTTCTGCTTCTGTCATGAATGAGAGCTGACATGAATAATAAAAAAGCCATGACTCCAACCAGACCTTGCAAAGTTCCATGAGCCTCTGGCCAACCTGTTCCAGTATTACCATACCTTCCTAGGGTAAGCATTTCTCCTAACATGCACTTTGAATCTTCTCAGGGCACCTCTTGTAGTTTTTGCCCCTTGCTAGATTGTCACTGAGCAGTTTGGCTCAGCCCTTTCCTAATTACCCTTCTTACTCTCCTTTACATTGAAGAGGTAGAAAGGTGAGAAATGACACAGCAAAATCCTTCAAGACACAGCATCCCTAAGCAACCTTTCATCCACAATACAGTTTAAAATCTTTGAAGAAATAAGTCTTTTCTACTCACCCATGTGTTCTAAACCTAATTTGTCCTATTCCAAAAGCTACCCTGACACATATCTAAAAAGTATTCCCATAAATGATGCAAAGAAGTCATTTAGGTAATATTAATAAAGAAAGAAAGCAACTGGTTCCCCAGGTCACCAAAAGAAATAGTAAGCACATTGAAAGAGGGCTTTTAAAATATATTTTTAATGGGAGCTGTATCCAAGAATGCATTTTTCAATTGCTAAAGGCATGGTTTTAGATCATTAATATCAAATAAAAAGCACTGTGATCACAAGATGCAAAGACGCATTATGGAAAAAATCTCACTCTGCCATCTTTCAAAAAAAATGTGTCAGCAACCTTAATGCCAGATTAAACAATGTTTGTCCTACCACAGCCAGCACAAACTGCATATTGGGCGCTAACCCAAGTATCCTTTAGCCAGATCAAATTTACCTTGAGTGCTTTGATAGCACATAGATCGGATATTAACGATGGTGAAACCACAGCCCACATTGTCAGACAACTACATAATGCAGCTGGGGGATTTTATAGATACGTGATTGTACCTGCATAAAACCTTCAACATCTGTGGAATGCGCTTTACAAATGTGCTAAATCCTGAAACTCAGGTAGACACACATCTCTTTTACCATTCACTTTCAGAACCAATTTTTGATAGTATTAAAGTTGTGGATAGCTCCTCATAGTGCCAAATGTGGCTCAGTTAATCAAATGAAACCTTCTTAAATATTTAGGATAGCTTATAGACTGCTATCTTCCCACATTTAAAAATTAAAATGGCTTATTTCATTATTCAGAAATCAACTGAGCACACAGTTCTGTCATACAGCAAGTAATTCAAAAGAATTATGGCTAAGTGGTTTGCACAGGCTATATTTAGTGATTCTTACTTCCAAATACTTAGACGCTAGATCTGTCCTTAAAGTATTCTTAAAAGGATTGGCAAGTATGTCTATGTGTAAAATATGATAATCCTATGTTAATTCTCCTCCTTACCACTCTGTAGATGCCTGGGAACAAACCATTGTAAGCATTAAGCTTGCTTGAGTTTGCACTGCATTTGTATTCATTAACCAGACTATTAGTGAGAGCATTTTAGAATTCTCTGACTTTTCCAATAGCTGTGTATGTACATTCACAGGCTGTATTATTTATCTGTGTGAGTCTACATCTACCCACCCATCCATCTCCACTCCTGCATGCATACAGATCAATATGTGTCCCTGTATATTTATGTCTTTCACCATTCTCAAGACATTCAGTCTACTTCTCTGGCACCAACTCTGGGAAACTACTGCTTTAGCTAATGCCCTTCTGACTGAAAACAGAGCTCCATGCATCATTGACAGGAACCAAGGCAAAAAGTAGAACAAACAGATGGAGGTGGAAGAAAGGGAAGTATTTATGCTAAATTCGAGAAAAATAAAGGGATTAAGGGGATGTCACAGACTAGATGATTTAAGAAGGGGATTTCTTCTGAAGAGAGGATATTTCTCTGCTAGAATAGAAATATATCATGTATTCTAACCAGGGTTAATTCTAACATCTAGAACAAATCTAAATATTAAACCCAAGATTAAGAGTTGGCTTGTGGTGTCTATTGTATCTGTCAATGGCTTTAAAAACCAAGGAGAAAATATTTTATGTTTGGATTCAGCCAATACAGTAATATTATTTATAGGCTGCCTCAGGAGCAGTAATAATTTGACATGTTTTTAAGTACTCAACAGTAATTATTTTCAGTAATTTGAATTATTTTAACATGTTCAAATTTATTTTCCATCCTCTTTTAGAGACACTGGATTAAGAAGCCAATCTCCCTTCTTCTCCCTGTCACTCTGTATTTGTAGTTGTAGACTAAGCCTAACCCTAGCAGCCACACATGTGTAGGGCTCTCACAAGCAGTGAAGCAATTATTTCCCTAAACCTTCTAAGCTAACTGTGCTGGAACTGGGTGATCTTTAAGGTCTCATCCAAACCAAGCTATTTATGACTCTCTGGCATTCCTGCATCAGACCTCACATCTGATAGTGACGTTGGTCTAACACACACCTACTGTCCCAATGCTTTTACCTCCAAGGGGTTTATTTCAAACTAAACCAGAGCACAAAGAAAGACAAAGAAAGCCCCACGACCATGGCGATCTCACAAAATTATACCTGCCTTGTATTTAAATGAGTGATTGAGCTCCTCTCCTAGTGTGCCAAGTATTTCCCAGAGAAAAGGGCTAGTGTATCCAGGGAACTTCTCCTCTGCTACTACTTTATCCCTCAGGCACAAATAGCACTGTGCTTACATGCAGACTCAGAAGTTATAGCAATATCCGGGCAAAAAACCTATACTGTTACATGATAGCTTTTAATCTGTTCCCATGCTTAACACTTCCATGTAAATCCCTAGAGCTACTAGGATAAACATCTCAGAAAGCAGAAATTATTTATTTCTAAGTAAATAATTCTTTTCTTCTCTACCTGTCAGGTATAAGTGAAAGACAGAAGTTGAACCACATACTAAATAAGATGATTTGGGTTGCACTGTCAAACTTATCACCAACTTCTTGTATGACTTGGAAGAGGGCAGTCAGTTCTGAGGTGTTCCCTGCATACAGAAATCCCCCCGATGGCATTTTAATGGAAGGAATGCTGGCTTTGCTATAAAATTCTGCTCTGAAATTACAGGGAAAAGGTGAGATTTACTTAGGCTGTAGTTGTATTTGCTATGGGGTATTGCACATCTAATATCTGGAAGGTAAGAAAAGCAGAGAGAAGCTCTAAGACTGCAGCAAACTGAGTGTAATGATAACAACTCTGGTGATGTTCAAGAGAAAGCACCAGCATTACCACCCGCACAGCACGAAGGCAGCGGGGGAACCCAGGGTATTTACAGATGTTCATCAAACAGTAAAGCCTCATTGCACTCCACCTGGCAGAAAAAACAATTCCATTCACATTTCTCATGATTCTTTTATCATTGACTTGGATTTAGCAGAGTATACTAACATTTCATCCCTGATGAAGGCACAAGACTGGGAACATTGGCATATTTTGTGAGTATAATTCATTTTTTTGTTCTGCTTGGAATGCAGTGCAGTGCAACGTTACTGCTGGGTGAACACCTGTAGTTAGAAAACACTGTTTTGCTCAGAGGGCCCAAAGCATGCCAAACTGTTCCCTGGAAGGAGATTTGAAAAATGAGCATTTTAAAAAAAAATTAATCCTCCTGTGCACAAAAAGAAATAGAAAAGCAGGCATGAAACTATTCTTTCAGCGCCAGATGTCAAAGACAAAATCAAGAATTTGAATCTCTTGGGGATGAATTTCAGCTTTGTCTGAAGGACAAACTCAGGCTTATCGCAAATACTGTAGTATCCAGTTCCTCAAAGCACCAAAATACATACTTATCCCAGTTTCTCAAAGTACAAAAATGTGTAAAAGTCAACAAGAGCAGTGCAAGGAATGATACTGAAAGCCTATTCTCTCTAAGATACAATTATTTCACTTTTATGGAAAAATGCCATCTAGAAATGAAAGGGTTTTATTTCACACTATCAAAACATTCAATTTAATTTGCAAAATATCCAAATATGATTTGGCTGGAAATATTTTAGCCAGTTTCCATTTACAGAAAGAGTGCACATCTTTTAAAACATGTTCTGAAAATCTGACATAAAATTGCAGACAGCCTTTACCATCATGAAACTCCTTTTTCAGAGAATATCTGTTCCATGAGTAAAAGGACTCAAGGACTTCATTTACATGCCAAAATATTAAAATTCTGCTTTCCTAAAAAACACCATGCTCACAGCCACTTCTCTAAAAATAAATTCCAAAAACAACACACTACAATTTTGCCTTCTCCTGTTTTATCCTCTGCTATTGAAGCCCAACAGACACATTAATGAGGTTGAAGCTCATTCAAATGAATTTTGCTTGTACAATTTGCTTTACCTTGTCTGCTGTTATTGTCGACATTGTGAAACATGAACTCTGTTGGTGAACTGCAGTAAAATAACAGGTACATAACAAGTCCTTGAGTTCCTTTCATTTGTTCTACTCCCTAGATGACGTTATCTGCCATTAATTTACACAATTTCCTTTCCTCTTATACAACATAGAGTTTGACAGTCTGATACTGACATTCTAGATGATTCCCCATCTTTCTCTCCTTCCACTGCTCTACCATGCAGTTTGTCCTCCAGGCATTTTACTGTTCTAGCCCATTTATGCTTCTCTCCTACATTACCTTTGACCTTCACCCCTTCAGTAGTTCTTTACTGATTTCCTTCCACATCTTTTTCCTAGCTCTGATTAAACAATACCAGATATGGCAAAAGAAAACATAACTTCATTTGATCACTTCAGCTTCATCCACAAAGCAAAAAACCCAACAAGAACAAAAACAAAACAAAACAAAACAACCAACAAACAAAAACCACCAAAAAAATGAAACCAAACAAAAAAAAAAATTAAGCAGTTAAGTATCAAAGTCTAAGTGTGATAAAGCTAAATCAATGGTGATGGATAAATTTCTGAGACAGGAGTGACTTACATATACCAAAATTCAGAATAAGGCCCTCTCTGTACATTAACTTGACATGTTCTTTCAGCACATAAGTTTTCTCTTGCAGGTTTACAGAAAATAGAAAACAATACTAAAAATCAAAGCTTTGGCCAAATATTTTATGTCCCGAAATGATGCTGCTAATTAACACTGAAACGCAAAGCGTCTAGAAGAAGAATCTGGAACACTTATGTAACAAAGTATTCCTCCATGAAGGCTATCAAGCACAACCCATAATATTTTTACCAGTATGAACATGAAATCCTACACTAAATGCTTGTATTAGTCTAAAAATAACTGCATGAGATATGCTGGCTTTTATGTTCATCTATTGCACCAAGGTTCTTGGTACAAGAATCACCTCATTAATGCTTCAGAACACAGTATAAATACTCATTTCAGAAAAAAATTATGAAGAATAAACCAAGTGATAATGCTGTACATGACTAGTCTAATATACATTATGATTATCTAAACGCAATGATAAAAGAGTAGATTATTTCCCTTCTCATTTTTTGCAATAATCTCATGTAGTTTAAATTATCTACATCTATCAACTCCACACACTGGCCAAGGCTGAAACAGTGTTGACCAGATCCACAGAAGTCAATTAGTTATGCCAATTTGCTCCAGCTGAGAATCGATTCTTGGTTGTCTTTATGCTTCCTGCAGAATATTCTGTAGGAAGCATTGCTTTAATGAAGCTTGGTCAGCATGTATGGGAAATGTCAACACGAAATTCCTTCTCACCAGCTTTTGGACTTCTTAAAATAGGCAGTTTAAAAAAATCCAATCTACTACCTAGAAAACCATAGGCTTTGATTGAAATTGCAGACAAATTTAAAATTAACTCCAAAGGAAGGGGCTTCAACATTATCAATCTCATAAAAGTATTATCCCTCTTTTCCTTTGACAGGTTTTCCTAAATTTGCAATTAAATCATTTAAACCATTCTTGTCAGATGCTGTTGATGAGAAACAATCACAAGAAACAGAGCAAACAAAAGAAAGATCATAAAATACATTAACTTTTACTAGCCATGCTGCCGTGCATTAGCATTTTTAATAATGGCCTCATTACCATTTAGTTCAACAAGCAAACAAAAACTGTTTATTTGATAATTTATTTATTCTAAAATAACGTAGCCTTTTTTATGTGTCCTTGTTATGAGCTCACTGACGTTAACGGCACTGCTACAATCAGTTAAGTAATTATCATAGGATAAAAGCTTTTACCATGAAAAAGTTTTGTTTGAAAAAGCATGAACTGCGATTCTCATTGATAGCTTTCACCAAGTGCAGGATTCAGTACATTGTAGCACAAAGGCCTAGATTATCTCCCTCTGTTAAAGGCTTAAAATTCTACAACCAGACCATGCCAGTTACCAGTATCAGATTATGATAACAAGATCATGTTCAGTTATAAAAACAAGTGTCTAAACTTTTCTCATGTCACTTTCTATCTAAGTCCCATTGCAGTTGTGAAAGGACCCATCTGAATGTGTGTAGAAGCTCATTTTAAAGCTAGCTCTTTGAACTGGATTCATGGGGTATTTGCATAAGAAGATTTGGGTAAAAAGAATGGGCTGGTGCTGCATCTGCCCATTAATATGCCTGCTAATTCAGCACATTGTAAGCCTATTGATGTATCACAAAAGGCTCAAATTCAAGGACAGTTATCCTATTGCCATTGTTAAGGTTTGAATTCAAGTAATATGTTCACTATAGGAATACAGTTGTTACAATTAGATATTTTTCTATAATGGTATAAAGAACTGACGACAATCAGAATTACAATAACGCTGATAAAACTTTAGAATTCATGAATTCTATTATTTTAAAAGATGCAGGTGCTGATTAATTTTCCTTTGCATAATACTTGGACATTGAGTGCTGGAATACTTAAAGAGCAGCAGCAAAATGAGGCAATATAACCTATCAAAGCTGGCAGTCTCCCTTTAGCGCCAATGCACATTTATCTTGCTTATGAGAGTTTTAATAAAAAATTAAAATACTAAACTGAGTTGCAGAAGAACAGAGGAGACCTACAATGTGAGCACAAGGAGTGGGTATTTTAATCTTGCTTATGAAAAATGCAAAAGCATCACTTGTGCTATCAGGGGATATCCTACATGGAACATTTTTATGGTGAATATGAATTGCTTAAAAACACTGTGTACTTGCAAATGGAAAAAAGAGCAGAATCAGTGATTCATGCAGGAAGCACAGAGCAGCCACTGCACCAACCCCGCAGTGGATTCAGAGCAGAGCTGAGGCACGCAGGCAAATAAAAAGCTGCTAGCTGAAGTGATATTGAGAGGTTTTAAAGCACGCAACACAAAGGAAATGCTAAAGAACAGGCTAAATGGAAACAAATTCAGAAAACAGCAAATTAACTCCAGTTAGACTTAATGCTTCAAGTTCCCAAGTTGGTGTGTTTTTAAGACCACAGCATGGGCCCATGGGGGTGTGAAGAGGGAAGCAGTGTGTGGTAGTGACCGGGATCTCTGCTGGGGTTTCTCTTGGGGCTTCTGCTGGGATCTGTGCTGGGGTTTCTGCTGGGATCTCACTGGGATCTCACTGGGATCTCTGCTGGGATCTCTGCTGGGGTTTCTGCTGGGATCTCTGCTAGGATCTCTATTGAGGTTTCTGCTGGGATCTCTACTGAGATTTCTGCTGGGATCTCTGCTGAGGTTTCTGCTGGGATCTCTGCTGGGGTTTCTGCAGGGATCTCACTGGGATCTCTGCTGGGATCTCTGCTGGGGTTTCTGCAGGGATCTCACTGGGATCTCGCTGGGATCTCTGCTGGGATCTCACTGGGATCTCGCTGGGATCTCTGCCGGGATCTCTGCCGTCTGTGCCGATGGGCTGTGCCGAGGCCCAGCAGAAGCCCAGTTTCCCGGAGCCCCCGGCCCCCGCGCTCCCACACTGCCGCATTGTCCGGCCTCTGGGCCAGGGGGCACGGCCACATTTTTCTCACTCCGCGTCCCTCAGAGAAGACATCAAAGACCGGAGAGATGTGCTCTTTGTGTTGTTTGGTCTCTGACTCTCAACATGTGGTTTCGCAGGCCCAAACATCGGCACCTTTTAACCTATTCTGTTCAGCTTAGGCCTCAGCTCCATTTGAGCATTAGGGAAACTATAGTAACCGATAATCTGCCTGTTCCTGAATAGAAACTATGTACCTTGTCACACAAGAGCCTGAGGATCACCATTCGGGACAAGTTCCTTTACAGGCCCTCGGCTTTCTTCACTGGGGCCCAGCCTGTCCTGCTGAAAAGGTGTCAAAACCCTTCGCCTTTCTGCGACGGGGGATCTGTGTTAATGTTAATTTATATTTAACAAATGGGATATTGTCCCGCAGAATGTATCAGTATTTGATGATCTATTACAAATGTTTTCATCAAGTCATAAATGCGGGCCCTTGACAAAAGGCGAAAGGTCTCCGGAGGGCGCAGGGCGGCGGCGGGGAAGCAGGACCTGTTGCGCCGTGTCTGTGTGTGTTTTTCGGGGGGACCCAGCCCCGGGCAGGTGCTGACAGCAGATCCACCCGCCCCGACACCCGTGCTGGGCAGCCAGGCCAAGCGACGCGTCCAAGCCCGGCAGCCGAGCGAGCAGCAAAGCCTCCTCCCAGGCCCGGGTGTGCTCAATCACACGCTTTCTCCATCAGCAAGTTGCGGAGAGAACTTTGTTAGTCGCTGGTTTTATTCATGTATGTATTTTGTAGCGATCTGATCTCCCGCTTAATGAGCCTCCCCCCAGGCACGGGGAAAGCCTTATCACCAGTCCCATTTTTCACTCACTCAGTCTCTAATCCGGCGCTGCGCTGTCTTGTTATTAGCAGGAAAAACAACAACAACAACTGTATATCGTGTAGATCAGAGCCAGGAAAGAAAGGAACAAATGTCAAGGGTTTGAAGAAGCAATTCCTATCCAGCTTCATTTCATCTCTGTCATTCTTTCCTGACTGTCACGCAACAGCCGGCTGCTAACACATTTCCCTCCACAAAAAAAAAGACATTTCTGCTTTCTTTATAATAGTTTAATATTAATAGGGAGGGGAGCTAAATTGTTGACGCTGCAACCAAAATACCGTGCTGCAAACCAAAGTATTTGGTATGAAACTCAAGACCTTCTGCATTAAGCTCTCTCACAGTGACCTGACATAAACTGGCAACTGGCAGCCGTCTGCTTTTGGCAGCTTGGCATATTTGGTCATTTATTGGGTGCATGTGAAGATCAAATGGGTTAAGATTCTTCTCCTTAAACAGCAGGGAAAAGAACATCAAAAAGGTGTAAATTTCATTTCCCCAGTTTTGATTAAGTCAAGCATGAAATGAAATGTAATACTCTCAAGTGGCAAGGGTTTATACTATTGATGTTGTTACTTCTGCTTCACAAAGCCCAATCAGCCGACAGCGAGTTGAACAAGCTAACAGAGTTTCAGGGTGGCCAGATGGAGGGTTTTTACTATGGTTGAAAAGACAGCTTAGTGCTTGCCTCTTCAAGCCAAGTCAATGCCAACTGTGTGAAATCCTGGCCATTCTACCCCTTCTTCTTTTTTTTTTTCCTCAGTGCTGGTGGCTAGCACCATACAGACCTGATAAAAAAACAAACCCTTAAGCAAAACAAGGCATTGAATGAACACTTTTTTGTCAGAAGCATTGTTTATCTTCCCCTCAAAGTGCAGAGAATTCCTGATGCAGACCAATCTTACTACAGTATTTAGGCAAATGGGAAAATCTATTGCATTTAAATGTTATCTGAAAGGAGGCCTTTGCAAGATTTTGGTAGTTTCTCTGAGATTAAAGTCATAATGCTATTTGTTTTCAACAGTGTGGCGAAGCAAAAATCTACTCACGTGCTTTGTAAATAAATGAAGATTTAAACTGTATCTTGTTCATCCATTAAAGGAAACTAGAGTTAATTCAGGACACTATGAGATGCACATTGAGAAAGTCTTTAGATCTAGATACAAAAGTAACAGGTCTTAAATTGAGTGTGGTCTTACTTCGTTAGGAAATTTGTCCTTTTTTTATAGGTGCTTTTTCAGGTCCCTTGTTCCCACTACATTCTCAAATTTAATGCTCTTGCCACTATACAGCTGGACTAGAATAGAGTGGCTTTAGTAAAGACTTAATAGAATCTTTAATGCTTCTAACAATCCACTCCCATTGAACTGCATTAAGTAGATATTATGGAAGGACAAAGAGCTAAATAGCTCAACATCAACCTCATTAGGCATGCAGGCAGGCCTTGAACCATTTTATGGGCAAGCCTATTGTGAGTACACTCACCAGGTTAGCTTTAAATTGCAAATGATACCCTGAAAAGGGAAGAGAAGTTTTGGAGAATGGCCTCACAGAAAGAAAATCATTTTAGGCTATAAGAAAATGAAAGGCATTGTTAAAATTGCTCTGACCGTAGCAAATGAAATACATCATGGACTTGAGAGGCTGAATGCTACACTTGAGAGTTTTTTGTTGGCTATTTTTTTTTGTCTGTTTAGGAATGTGTTGTACAGCAGAATATAAACAATATACAGTATGTAACACTTAATAAGGGTGGCTCAACATATTATCCTTTGTCTGAAGTTAAACAAATGATAAGAGCACATTAATTTAGTGGAAGGGGAAAGACAAAAAAAAAAATCCCATTTATTCTATTTCAGTAAAAGACAAAGTATGAAGAATGTTATTTACTGAAACTTTCCAGCATAGCCTGCTTAATCAATAAGGATTCATTTAGTCTTAGCACTTCTGCATTCAAAATTCTTATATTAAAAAAAAAAGTCTCTCAAGAATTGTTTGCAACTGCAAAGTGCTTTAACAACTGACATTATGATGCTGCAAGTCTGGGAACATATTCCCAAGCAGAGCCCTTCTCTGTCACCTTAGTGGATGAATAATTGTGCCTTTGCATATTCCTTGTCATAAATGGCAGGAATGAAGGGACCCTAAGGACCGCACTGGCAGGATTGGTGCTGTACAAGCAGAGTAAATTAAAACAAGGATTAGAGCAAGTATGATTGGGGATGACAAGCAGGGCAGTTGTCGCCACACAATGTGCCTTTTTGCCCATATGGTCTGCACCAAGCTTACACAGCACAAACCCTCTAACATGGATGCTTATTAAAGCATTCCTTCTTGATCAGGACATAAAGTCCTTAAAGCTTCATGTCATAGGAGAAAAACAGTGTTTCTTTCACAACTCAGGCAGCAGCCTCAAGCACGATTATTTATGGAGCTCTACATGCAACTGCCCTATCTTTACTTTTCCTTAGATTTATATACAAGAAAGCCCATAAATGTGAAAAATTGAGGATAGAGTCTGCAGTTATAGTTATGCATTGTATAGGTTATTAAATGTGATAGTGAATTAACTGACAATTATATTTTAAATAAAAATCAGACATATAAGATATTTCAAAATTGCCCCCTAAAGTATGGATTTGCAGTATACACAGACTACGGGTGATTTTTTAACTGTTTCACTGGATAATGAAGGTCCATAAAATTCATACTAGGAAAATATTTGAGTGATCATAGATGCAATATTATCAGCAAAAAAGAAGAGTAAGGCAACTTTCTTACAGCTTACAAAAGCAGAATAAAGGAATTTTGTTTCTAAACTCTTGTGTTATCTCACATGACATACCTAATTTTTGTGCCTTAGTTCCCTCATTGGTAACATTGAAATAATTACACATTATAAGTGTATTACACATACAATTATACCAAAAGCATTTACAAGTTAGTATTTATTTTTGCTGTTTGTTTCCCTTTTACTCAAGGCTCATACCACTGGTCCTGGTTTACAGAAGGGCACCAAGATTCCACAACAGCCTATGAATAATTTTAAGTCTCTGAGAAGAGCTCTGCCTAAAGCAAGATATTATTTGAATGATACTTTCTCAGTCCTGCAATAAGGTACTCAGGTAGGGGTGAGAAAACAGAGATATAAGACCTTTAATTTAAATTTTGTTCCTCTGTGGTCCATTACATAGCTCTATGTGACCTCAAGGCAATATCAAATTTAGGACATTCCTGCAAGCTTGATGTTTTTCTCAGCCAGAACAGCCAGTTCTGCAGTAGTAAGGAAATTTGGAAATCTCTTACATGGAGTAGCACACAAAACACAGCAATCAGGAATCAGCAAAAACACTGGCAGTTAGAACTCTACAGGCACCTTCAGGAATCATCCAGAGTTCCTGCTAGACAGAGGTTTGTTGTAGAAAGCTGCAGGCCTTTTGGTAAGAGTCCCACAATATGAGTAAATTATCTTAGATTATTTTAGACACAAAACATTTATTAGAACATTTGTTATTTCTTGCTATCACTCCTACTTTTGGACCTCTGGAATACTGGGGTTGTTTCTCAAAGCCAAACCCTCCTTGTGCTTTGTAGTTTCAATAAAATGAGTATGAAAACATTCCCTGCTGTGAGTGAATTGTAAGAGGCCAACATTTCCCACTTTTCAGTAAGTCTTGGCTGCTGAAGAACAGCCCAAGCTCCATGGATGCACTACAACTCCTTCCTTTAGCAGGTGGGCAACTCTGAACTTTTGTAAACAGAGTCCCCAGTAAGCCAATTTTATTGCAAAAGATCCTAGATCCTATATGTACACACAGGCATTTTTAAGGCATTATTTTAAGCTGGTGAAGAACAAGCTGAAGGATGTAGCTAGCAGTGATACAGGCTGCCACATAGAGTCCTTCCTATCTTTAACTTATAAGCACCTTAGACTAGGTCTCTTCCCCAAAAAGAATCCACAGATTTTTTTCTGTTTTTCACAGATTCTCTTGGCATGTATTTACTGCCACAAATGCTGAAGAGGATCCCAATAACCTGTTAACTATACTTGGCACTTAAAAATCATCGACAGTTGTGCTAGAAAACTTACAAGATGAACAGATGCTACTAAATTTACCTCATCTTTGTGTCTGAAAATCTTCAAACTATTATCTCTTTTATTTTCAAAGCTGTTGACATTGAATTCAACATTATTAGAAATTGGACTTGGCCAGGCATTATTTGGATGGATGTATTCATATTTATTAGGATGGTTCTTGCTTCATGCCTAGATTTTGTTAGACACTGAAACAAATCAGAAAATACACACTAGACCATTTTATGGGTTCGAGGGACATTTGCACCACTAACCATGAACATATTTCATATCTTAGTTTCATCTGCTTTGCAGTAGTATTTGGGGTTAATCTGCAGGAGCATGGCTACAGGAAAGAGTGGCCCAGTGACTAAACAATCAAGCCTAAGATTTGGGAAACCAAATTTAAATTACTATTCTATGAAAATATCATGATTATTTAGGTCAATATACTCCAATGTGGTTAGAAAACATCCTCCTGTTAAGCGTCTAACTCATTTAAAACAAGTAAGAATTATAATTTTTTTAAGAAATGTATTAAGGACCTAAAAAAATCTTTGAAGAGCAGGTTTTGAGACTCTCTGTGCTCCAGCTCCCTGACTGTGAATCCCTGCATTGTCCTACTGGGCAGGAATATTCTGTATCTGCCCTATAGTCTTGGAAATGCCTCAATGTTCTAGATACAGGAACCAGATAAGAACTGTAAATATTATAATTTTAAGAAAAATGGTTTGGTATAATTTTATTCCTATATTAATATGGCTGAAAGGGAAATGGCTTTTAAAAATGTTATGTTGAAGGCATATTTTTTTTTCATACTTGAGAGAGCTGCCTTTTGGAAGCTTGAATTTTTTTGTTCAAAAACTGTGTAAACACTTATATGATCATTATTTTAAGCATGATTTTAAAAATTCCTTCTATCACTTTTTAAAGTTCTTTTAGAAAGAAAAGGAATAAACAGATTTTATCTGGAATATTTTAGACAGCTACTCAAGCTTTCAAAGTGTGTACAATTTCCTGTATATCTGTTCATATAAGGAATTATTGACAAGCCATGAAAAGAGATTCAATGAAGTGAATGTGAAGGACTTCTTCACTCTTCTCACTTAAATTCTAGATGGAGGCTACAAAATTAAATCAAACGATTACACACTCGAGGATATTTCATATGAAGTGACTTCTGCTCAGTCTGATCTAATCTACACTGAAATGTAAAACAATCAGTCTCTAAGAACTTCAAAGTTTCACGAGCTTCATTGACTTCATATTACCTAACACTTTAAATGTATTTGAGAATAGGCCAGGAGAAATTCCCCGAAAGGAGAACATCAGGCTTAACGGCAAGGTGATATCAGAGTACAAAGCTTCAAAGTAATTATTGCTGCTCTGATTTTAAAGGCAATATTCCCCTGCACTCTACCCCTCGTCCCTCAAGATTAAATAACATTTTTCAGCAGGCTTCACACCATGTGTAATACCTTTCAGACCCGTTGAGTAAGTATCCTGAAATTCTTACACCTCCTGATGTCACCATTCCTCTGAGAACGTGCGAACTATGTGTGACTAGACAAAGCGCTGCCCCACTCCTGCAAAGGCATGCCTAGGTATGCAGTTAACTTGATGCACTGAAATTGTCCCATAAATCTGAGTGTGCCTGTAAGTGTTTGTGGGCTTGGAGCCCAAACGAACATCCACCTACAGCTTCCACTGCATTAGGATTGAGCTGAGGCGGGTGACGACTGCCAACTGACTTCCCCCAGGGTCCACCTAGAGACAGAGCACAGATCCCCAAATACCTCTTTTTCATTTAATTAGTAAAGCTTTCATGTGAAATTTTGACAGAAATGCTCCACCTGTCCCAACAGTTACAAAACACGTATTTCCATCACTTTGCTTTTCAGCACTTCCACTGACTTAAAACAAACCTTGAGCGATGATAAGCCTTAAGATAAGGGAAGAGACAGAAGACAACTTGAACACTTACTCCTTTTTTTTTTTTTTTTTTTTTGTGGAGGAAGAGATAATTAACTGCTGTGTTCAATGATCTTTTCCAAAACTACACCGAAATGGGATAATGAAAAACTTTTCCTGAAATACCTATTTACATTTTTAAAGTAAAATTTATATGACAAATAAATCAGCGGCTTACTTCTTTCAGTGAGGACTGACTGAAATGGAAGTTTAATTTCTCAGTCGAAGTGAATGTAGCTCCTATCATTATTAAAAGATAAACACGAAGGTACTGAGAAAACTAATTAAATTTTGTTGAGTAATCAGGAAGTCCCTCATGAATATCCTCTGGGGTAGGCCCTAATGTGAAGAGATCTCAATTTTGTGGTTAAATAATTTGAAGAGATTAATTAGTAAAGAATAAGCATTAAAGACAATCACGAGAAGATAAAGGTAATTTTTTTCACATTTACCAGTTTTATAGCTCTACCTGGTGAAAAATCTTTCATTGTGTCAAGTGACTGTTAACAAGATAGTTGTCTGAATTATTTTTAAGTATTTAATTTATTGGCTATACAGTAGAAATAAAAAACATTCCAAGATGAAAACTTAACTTTAAATCAGATTTGCATAAAGGATTAGGCTCTTTACAGTTCAGAACTACTTTTCAATCTCAAAGTGGGAGAACTGATCTTTATCCTGAATTTCTTTTGTTCTTTTGGAAATTCAGTTTAATCCAGCTTTCTTAATTTTCACCTTCTCCCTAAACCTTCTAGGCTTGTTACATGATAGCTAAGGATCATTATCCACCCAAGCTGAGGGGGTTTTCCCTTCATTAATTTCTGTAAGAAGATTACCAGTGCTTGTTTGTTGTTGTTTAAGCAAATTATTTCCCTAAGCAATTTGTTTTTCCAACTGGTTTACACTTTAATGCCCTTGATTGAATTTCAAACAAGAGATCAACTTGACCAACCAACTCTGTTCAGGGGGAATGGAATAAAGAAAAAAGAGGGATGGGGGTGGGAAAGAACTTCATATGAACTATTTAAGCAAGAAGAATGCTTAAAAATGTACTCAACCATTTAGTCAGAGATGCATCATAATCAGCGGTTCATTCAGGACTTGTTTAGTTTTTGAAGTCAAGGTGACTTTTCTTGAAGACAAAATTCTCTAATTACCACTGATAATATGTGTGTCACACTTAATAAAGTTTTTTACTCATTTAGTTCTACATATTTCCTCTCCTCTTTCCCCCTGCCCCAAACCCATCTTCACTGGAAAGGTGTCAGAGTTTTTTGTACATTTGAAAAGAGATGGCCGCAGCAAACAACATGGAGATTGGGCATTTACTGCTTGCAGTTCAAATAACATTCTTACTCAAATGATTATTTTTAAATTAATGCAATCAAGACAGTTGACTGTTATTCAATTTCACTTCAGTTTTTAGGCAAGAAATGAAGTATTCAAGCACTCTGGGCTTCTCAGTGAACTTTGTATATATAAATTTGTACAAGCAAACAAGCTAAGCAGCAAGAGATATAATCCTTCATTAACATATTCCTGAGTAATTATCTTGATTTAGATGGTATTAAATTATTATATAATTTCACCCAGGCTAAGCAGCCATCTCAAAAAAATAAGAGACCACAAGTCAAATTTAATTCCATCAACCCCCCCTACCAGTTTGATGATGTCTGTCCACTAGGGCAAGTTGTGAAATCCATATTAATCTACTGAAGTATTTTCATCTGTGGGATGGGAATGTACTTCCAAGCAAAGCTGGCAGAATTTGACTATTTTACAGGTGAGTACCACTCCCATACCCTGATTACAAAGTGACTTGTCAGCCAGTTTGTCTCTCCTGTTCTCCTTACCAGGAACACCTTTTGTTCTACTGCTAGGTAGACACCACTGGTGCTCAGAGAGAGAAAGCTGTTCTTATACAAACTGCACAGGAAGAAAATATAGAGAATGAACAACAACAACAAAAAAACAAAAGAGCAACCAAAACACAACAATGTGTGCTGGAATATCAAGAAATAAAAAACAAAATAGGCAAAAAAACCCAACATAACTTGATTCTTGAGACTGAAATTGCACTTGTTACCTTAGAAGCTTGCCAACACCATCATCACCTCTATCCAGACTGCCTCACACCTAAAAAAGTGCCCAACACTACACTGAGAGGCAGCTGCAGTTTTTACCTGACAGCACAAAGGGATCACAACCCACAAATGGACAACTCTATAAATACTGGATTTTAATAGAATGGGAATTTTGTATCAGCTACAATGGTGAGATGAAAGAAAAAAAGAAAGGTAAAAGTGAGCACTAGTCACTGTAAAATTATAAAAACAAGCAAACACAGGAAATTAAATTATTATAATTAATAATAATAATAATAATAATGTGCAATTTCAGTAATTGTTCTAAATTGACAAGTGAAAGCTATTAACATCCAACAAAGGAGCTCAGGGCTGTGCACCTTAAGCAAGGCTCATGGTTGCAATTCTCCTCTGTGATGACCTTACACACTGTCTGCTTTACATTCCACTGAGGTCTATGCCAGCTAAGTACCTTGGAAACTTTGAGATATGACCTAATATAAATTAACTGATATGAGGTCATATTAAAATGGGAGGCCCATCTATTTTAACTTCACTAGCTGCAAACAACACAAGTAAATTGAACCAGATCAAGCTATCAGCATGCTATGGAAATAGTCACTGATGTAGATGTTATATTGCATGAGATTCCCTTTCCTTGTCATTTTTTTTTTTTTTAATAAAGAGTATCACAGTATTTCTGACTTTGGTGTCAAAAGGTAGATCAATAAACAGGTAATCATTAGTTAAAACCCAGGATACTCAATCATGAGCATTAAGTTATTGATTTGACATTTATCCTGCCACAGTGTCTTCTCGTTAAGTGTTTCAATAATCTAGTTTTGAAATTTTTTTATTCTTTGAGATCCCTGGATTCTGACAGGGCCCTATGTATATTCAGCAACTTGTAACAATGCCACACTAACATAACCAGGAGATGAACGATAGCATTTCTGATTTTGGGAGCTGGAGATAAATTATTTGAGCCTATCCATAAATTAGAAACAATGAATTTCTGCATATCAAAATTCAGCACTACAATCACAAAAATAAATGGTGTCATCCATTCTAATAAGCATATTCTAATTAATCTGCTTCAAAAATTGTGTTCAAACCATACATATGGATATATTTGCTACTGGTATATAAACAGTGCCCATATGGTATGAAAAATATAATCTTAGTTTAGGAACAGGATACACCAACAAATTTAATTTCATGATGACACATAGCATTCTAACAAAGGAATGTTGTCACTCAAAATAATATCCACATTTTAATATGTCTTTTCCCAATCTCACCTCCTACTGTCAACACCATCAATTTCAGCAGTGCTCCTTCCCCGCTTTCAACATCAAAATGCGGTCCTTCCAGTATCATTATTATCAACCTGAGCAAACTAAATGTGAAAAGGTGCCACTAATAGGACAGCTTTTGACATCACATCTTGAACCAGAATAAGCAAACAGGCAAGTCAAATCTTCAGGGTCAAGCTTTGAAGTCAATTTTCTGACCCGAGAAATCATGTTCTGTGACAGTGATGACAAACGGTGAACACATGCCTTGTATAAATATGTCTATGAATGTTGCCTTACAAACACTCATAGTCACCACCTCACTGGAAACAACTATGAAAAGAAGAATGGGAAGTTTACACTTTGAACATCTTTGACACTCTGTTTTAATAAAATAAAAAAAAGTCCAACTTTAAAATGTCATTATTTTCTTATGTGGAGTTAAAAAATGTAATAGAAAAGCACACATATACACCTAATTTTCAACTAACCCCCGACATCTAAACATCCAGAGAGCAGCATAATGTATACAGTGCAAATTTTTTGCTATTTGGACTCCTATGCCTAAAGCACTCTCTAGCAAAGCTTTCTAGGCACAGCACTAAGAAGTCCTTGTTTATTGATTTCAAAATCTAACAGACTAATTATATATTTGTAGATGACTTGACAGATTTACAAAACTGCTATATGATTTTATAATGGAACATGCTCATGTTAATCTCCATCTATGGAGATAGCTAGAGGGGGCTGACCTTTATCTCATATTTAAAACACAAGCAATAACTGAAATTCATTTTCAATTTATTTTCCAATCATATAAAAGGAGGGGGAAAAGATTACTTTATTGAATCTTTTTTAGCTGGTAAAATGTTGGAGACACACAGTCTTGATGCCTTCCAAGGAGCTACAGGGATGGTCTATAGGGAACAGACTTAATCGAATAAACTAATCTTTGCTGTGGAGATTAAGTAGATGGCTACAGCAGTAGAGTAACAGCAGAATGCAAAGTATCAGCAGCACCATCAGCTGCTTTAAAGGTGCTGTAGGCAGTAGGAAAGCTTCCCTGTTGGGTCCACCCTACTGATCCTGCAAATTTGGTAAACTTCATGGAAATTTAATAATGCTGCTGCATTGTGTTTGCCTGCTGAGCAAACAGCCTGGTGCTGCAAGGCACATATGTGATAATTTACAAGGGGTTTTTGGAAGATACAGTAACTGCTGCTACTCAAGCCTGGGGCCTTTAAGCTGAAGAGAGCATATACGGTGTACATCCTCAAGGTAAACACTATCTAGAGGTAAGGATGCGTTTCAAAGCAGTTCCTGACAGTTGGTAAGGTGCCTTACTTACTTTGTAAGCTCATCTTTTCAAGCACTCTTTGATTCCCTATGCCAATACACACATGAAGAACTGAATTAGTCTGGGCTAGAATCTGTCATGATATACCACTAACATATTTCTGCACTTTTATGTTAGCTTAAATAAAAATTGAGTTATTTTGTTGGGTTTTGTTTGGTTTCTTGTTTGCCCTGTCTCTTCCATTTAGCACTCTGAGTTGGAAATCCTGACTAATTATGGACTACACATTTCTGAGGAAATGGCAGAGATGGCACCCTTTCCCTGCAGAAAGGATATTTTTATTATGGCTTAGAAGCAATCCAAAACACACACACTGCTGCTGCGCTTTCGGCCTGGCAGTGAAAAGGGAAGCAAATCAGAGCAGGAATGATCCAGGTTTCAACATATACAATGAACTTATTTAATAAGAATAAAAAAGAAACATTTCAAAAACAATTACTGCTGCCTTTGGATCCCAGAACTTGAAAGAAAACCGCAGCTGCGTTGCTCATTCCAGCAGCTCACAGTTCACAGGGTAAGCAGCGCTCGTCAATATGAATCAGCTGTGAGATGCAGGGCTGTGCTTGGACTTCAGTTTAAATTGGCCATCCCTGCAATATTGTTATTACAGTTAATAAAAACTGTTGCCTAACACTTTGACCACAGACCAGCGGAGCCGGGGCGGGGTGGGGCTGGGGAAAGGGTACGTGTCAGGGGGCAACACTTAATGTGAAAAGTATTTGAGGGAAGGTGGTTCTGGGGGTTACTTCTGGAGGTGACAGGCTCGCTTGAATATTGATTCCCTCTGTGACAGAAAATGTGAAAGAGATATTAAATGAATTTCAAGTGTGCTTCAATAGCAGTTTAGCAATAATAAGCAGCTAGTAAGGGAGAAGCTTTCTTCCTCTTTGTCAACAAGATTTGGGCTATCAAAGGGCAAATAATATATCAGAAAAGCAAAAACATTCATTTCTTTTTTTTTTCCCTTAGTTGAGGCCAGGACCCAGCATTATTCTTATGGCTCTTATGATTTCCTCTGTTTAGCTTAACTGTCTCCCATTCTAATTCTCTTTTATAACAATTATATTATTTTTGACTATACATAGAGGATAATAATACTAATGATTACCATGATAACGTGCTACAGTTATAGTATACACCATGTGCAGGAAGGCTGCAGTACCTGCAGGGCAAGGACCACAGTGGGGCCTTTGTTACTGGTGACCAACATGCAGTAGTATTTATGTTGTGTTTCAGGCTCCCTGGGCAGTCTGAAGTGGGGCCACAGAGAGTGGAGAGTGTCAAATTCTGCCATCAGCCTTCCCCTCTCCTCTTGGTGTGCAGCCACATGGACACAAATGGAGATCATAGAGCAGACCATCAAAAACCCACGCACTTTGTCCTGAAGAAGCCTCCCACAGCAGAGAAAAACACTGACTTCACAAAGACTGAGCACATCCAACTGCAAATGGGTGCTTGGAGACAACCTCACAACACATGAAAACAGGGTTGATCCAATACAGCCTGAAGTACCCCCAAATGGAAATGTTTGCTGTGTCAAGGCACAGCCCATGCAGAATGGAAGTTTTGCTATCAAGCTCTTTGAGGGTATAACTAATGTATCCCATGGTCTCTGCTCTTCCATAACACTAAATGGTCTCAAAAATGTCAGCTTCTCATGCTCAGAGAGGAAAAAAAAGAAACACTGTATTGACAAAGGGGTTCAGACTGTGCTTTCCAGAGGAAAAACAGACAAAGCAAAGCTGTGAGGATGACCAGGATGACAGCTAAAGCCCTTGCCCCAGGAAGCAGCAAACCAGACTTCAAACACACAAAATCAACTCTGTTAGGATCAATCTGTAGAGGGCCAGGCTGCACGCCAGAAACAGCAGCTCAGCTCACCACGAGTGTGTTTACATGGCAGCCAGAGCACTAACCAAGGTGTTTGGCTGCATCTGAGCCAGCTGCATATTTGCTGGCCCAAGGGCAGCCCATGGTGAGCAGCACACAGAACCCAGCTCAGCTCAGCACTCCAGCACTTCCCCAGGTGAGCACATTGTGTAACTCACACCTCACACCAAAACAACTGGATTGCTACCAGTCTTTGATCTGCCCATCCAAATGTTACTCAGCCACGTCTAAAAAGGCTGCTATCACTTTTTTGTCATCATTGTGGACATAACTCTTATGGCAGAAAGCAATCAGGAGGATATGCAATAACAAATTAATACTAAAAGCCAAGCTGTCTTCCATGCCACAAAACGAGCAAAAGAAGAAATGTAAAGAACAGATTCCAAAAGGCTGGTAGGTGTATCTCCAGTGGGAGTGGAGTGAAAATTGTCTGCGCTTTTTCCAAGAAACTCTAGGCAAGATGATTAGTTGGTGTTCATTGAATAAGTTCTGTTGACCAATTTTTGTTATCTCATCATTATTTTTCTTTTAGAAAATAGGCTGGTTCAATGCTATCAGTAGGATTATCTATAACCTACTGAGGTAATGGTTTTCTATGCTAATGCAAATGTGATCCCTGTGCAAGTTAAACGACCTCTGCCCCTCAGCCCCACTAGCTGCTAATGAAAGAATGCATTTAAGAGACAATTATTAGGTTAATTTCCTTACTTGAATGCTGACATTGATGCTGTGCTCCTGTTATTAGACCTACCTCCAGGTAGTAGCAATGCAAGTGAAATAAGAAAGAAGGTAGTTGGTGGGCATGGCACTGGAAAGCTTGAGGTGCTTATTATCAAAGATGAAAAGCTCTATAAATTTTTTTTTAAAAAACCCACTATCATTAAAAAACACAAAGTTATCAAAGAAGAATTTGTGGAAGACTAATTCAAAAATAAGAAATTAAGAATGTTAAACTAGTGGTCATATGTGGTAAGAAAACGCTATTGGAAAACATGCAGATTAAGTAGCTAATTGTCACTTGTACTGAGGCATTCCCAGCCATAAACTACTCCCAGCAGAAGAGGCTTCTCCACTTAAAACCAATCTTATAATCAAGCAAAGTGATGGACAGATAGAGAACTGGAGAAAGTTTAGTGTGGTGAGGAACTTCCAGTTTCTGATTTAGAAGACAAAAGCAGTGACATATCATTTGAAAGTTATTAGGTGTGGCAAGAGCAGAGGTGTCCAAGCTCTCAGCCATGCCCACACCCCTCACCATTGGCTAATGGGGCAGCAAGTGGGCTGGTGGAGAAACCTGGTGCCCTTCGTGGCCTAGAGCTAGCATCAGAGCAAAGCCTTCCCTGCTGCCCCTGGTCCTTTGCACCAGCTGACAGCAGAGGTTCCCTATGCTTGAACCTCCTCACCACCAGCTGTTTGAGCATCTCAGCACATGCTACTGCCCTGAACCCTGCAAACTATGCCTCATCACATGTATCCACCTAAACCAAAGCTTCCTCAAGGAACAAGAAGCAGAGGATGGCCCCAGTTTGCTGCTAGGGAGAGGTACTAATGGCATCACAGAATAACCATAACCCAAGCAAAGAAGCAGCAGAACAACACTTTCCTGCTAGGAGAACCTCTTTGTGCACCTATGCTCTTGCAGTCTCTCCTTCCCATACACAGTTTGTTCACCACCTGTGTATATGAATAATTTTCTTTCTAAGAGCAAGAAAAACGTGACTGACTAAAGCACCATACCCACACACACTCCCAGATCTCTATGCACTGCCACAAGGTTTCTAGCTGCTGTCACTCTCTGTTTATTGTCAGTGAAAGAGCAATGGATTGCTCTTGCTTTCTGCTGGATGGCCTGCCAGCCCCCAGGGGAGAAAACACAGACTAATCTGGAAGATTAGCAGGCTGTGGACCAGGCAATCACACGCTCCCACCCTGTCTGTAGTGCACTTGAACCAACAGCTTGCCTGGCAGGAAATTCTGATCCCGCACATCTTCTGTCAGACCCTGAAAAGTCAGATCCCACAGAGGGAAAGATCTGCACTTTTGTCATGGTGACAAGCAGCATACATCTATCTCATCCTGAGCAATTCCACACTGCTGGCTAAATTGAAAAAAATGGATGCAATGTTTCTTGAAGGGAGCCCCCCTCAAAATAATCTCTAAATCCATTCGCTTCCATTCAATGCAAAAGTCATAGCTAGTTCTGCAGTGCAGGGCACATCTCCATCTCACCCCAAGCACACAAGTAAAGAGAGCTGTGCTCACACAGGGAGAGCAGCATTGCCCTGCTGAGTCCCCCATGAGTCCCCCAGCAGCAGCCAAAGCTCCATCTCCTCCCCCAGCAGCGCCATTCTCAGAACCTTGAGCCATAAAGAGACTCCCCTGCTAAGGGAATGCTCTAGCTGTGACCCACAGGACACTGATTGCTCAAAACTTTTCTGGGAAAGGACATATACTGGGAAACCCAGGTTGTTTCATGAAGAAGAATGTGCTTCACTGGTGCAAATGGTGGCCAGTGCATTATTCTGCACTGAGAAGATGAAATATGAACATGCCCATTTTTACCCTGCCAGGCTGGTGCTCTGTGCTCTTGAACACATCTCCTCAGCCCTTGGGATGTAAAGATCTTGGGGCCATGGACCATCTCATTATATCTGGCAGGGAGAACAGGGAAATCCCAAACCCAGAAACAATATGTTGATGATTACCTTAGAAACATTTTTTTAAACCTAAATTCTAATATCAACAATTGTTTCTGTACCTTCGAGATTCTCTCTGTCACACTAGTGCTTGCTCTGCTAAGAAAATTGGAGGGCAGTCCAGATCCCATTTACAATTACGACAAAACTCCAGCTGAAAAAAGTCCTACCACCATTTGAAATGCTCATTTTGACTACCCATAGAGAAAAAACAAGCCATAATAAAATCTAATCTGTGTAAATTAGAAGTCTATATGTAATAAACTCCACCAAAACCCTCTCTTTTGCTTTGCTAAGGTACCAAAATAATTGCAAATATGACTTTAGAAAGGTACCTTTTACTATTAGTCTAGAATTTTTTTTTTTCTGAGCCATAAATACATTAATTTAAATAAATTATTATAAAATGCAAAATCATTTCACATTTGGATTATTATATTTTTGAAGAATAAGAAAAAAAAGCCCCTTAAACTTCATATTCATTTACTATATATAACATTTACTTTTAAATTTACAAATTCTGAAAAGGCAAATGCGTAATACAATTAATAGTCAAAGAAAATCTGAGTTTGTACTAGGGTTTTTTTTCTTACTGTTTTAGCCCTTCAACAGGTATTAGTTTAAGTGGGTTTTACTGTCTATTTTACAGACATACCAGTAGAAAATGAAACATTTAAATATGCAAGCTTTAGCTAATCCTCCAACACACAGCCTATGGACTTGGTAGGATTATCCCTTATTATAACGCCGTTAGAACTGATACAAAATTGCAGTGAGATTAAACACAAGAATTTCTAAAAATGCATCCCACTGTCTCCTCCATTTTATCCTGCAAAAATATTTAACATTTTGAAGAATTCCTTTAAGAGTCTCAAAAAATAATTGGAGCAGAATTCTAACACTTATATAACCGTGCAGCATTACTTTATGCAGTAAACACCATACCTAACATTTAAAGCTAGAACTTTTCCCCTCAGTCTAATGCAGCATTCTAGAGACTGAGGAAAACAGTGGGAAAAAAAAGTGGAAAACAGGAAAAAAATTGGAATATTTTAATATATTTTCTGATTTGTTGGAAAAAACCATCATATTTGGAAAACCATGCAAAACCACCACACACTATTTCATCACATGTGGAAACACAATTTTATTTTCTCATTTAAACATTTTAGAGCTGCTGTATTATTAAAAGTCTCATCTTCTTCCTTATCATGAACTGCTAAATTTCTTTTCAAATATAATACTGCTAGTTAAGGATCCACTCCACTGAGGGACCAAAGTTCATTTGCATCCATTGGCTATGCTAAATGCTCAGCCTAACAGATGGGAATCTAATTGCAGACCTGTTGTCTGGACATTGTTAACAAATGCAGAAGTAGCAATATACAGGGCTTTTTGGAACTGAATTTGGTCTGGCAGCAGGGGAACTCCAGTTAATTACCAACATCTGAATTTCTTGTTTAATGCCGGCAAAGGCAAAAATAGAAGTACTCAGACTCAGAAGGACTGAAAACTGATCAGAAAAAACACAGACATTAGATCATCCAAAGCAGCTGTTTTGGAAAACTGGGATGAGGATTCCATGATTATACAATGCAAAACTCCATTTTTGTGAAGTGTCTTCCATGTGAGAAAAAGAGACAACTGTAAGTACAATCATGTAAAGAATATTAAGCTTGCAAAGAAAGACACTGTCTATAGTGATACATCATGTCTAAGCATCATAAATGGAGGTATTAGTATTAGACTTAATAGAGATCTAAAAGGCAAGATTGAATTTATTTGGTGATTTTGCTTTGAACCTCAGAAGGAGCAGGGAGACGAGATTGTCTGCAGAAAACATTCAAATTACCAAAATCTGTAATTAAAAAAATATTTTCTTTGTTAAATGAAAAGGCATTTCCTCTTGAAGAAAATTATTTCTGCTGTTTTCACCCCAGTGCATCAAAATGCTGAAAGAGAAACCAAAGCCATTGTGGCAATGTTTACAAACCAACACATCCTCACACCTTTTGTTGTGCTGCAAATGGAGACCAGTTTTCTATGGCACTCCCCTGTTCAAACTACTCTCTTGAGCAATTATGTATTTCCAAAGCACTCAACCCTGTCATTGATTAATAATTTGATTTTCCTGCATTTTTTGCAGGGTTTCTGTTGTTGTTGTTTGGGCTTTTTGTTTTGTTTGTGGGGGTTTTGTTTTGGGGTTTTTGTTTGGTTTGGAGTTTTTGGCGTGGTTTTGGTTTGTTTGTTGGGTCTAGGTCTATATCCATCTCTCTTTCAATGTTCATGTGCTTTTATGCAAAAGGCCTACACAGTGTTGTAATATTCGAGTAGAACCTTTAAATAATTGATTTTTTTTTTACTCTGTCAGAATACATTTTGATGGGTGGCAGATAGTAGGGCCTCAAAAAAGAACAATACAGAGCATTTAACAAATCCAGCAGTCTAGAAATCCTATCTTTTTCTCAATGACAACATTAAAGAAGAAAACCAGGGTGTTTCCATGGAATTAATAACTGGATCACAAAGATTTCACTGACTGACTTCTAGACAGCAGATGAAGGGTCTGAAGCTGACACCCACCATGCTGAACCCACCACTGAGTTGTTTTATTCTAATAAAATAGATTCTTAAATTCTCTGCAGATTTTCTGGTTTCATTTACTGGAATTAATTGCTGTTCAATCTCAGCCCCTGCTACGGCACAACTTTTCAGATATCAGAGGTATGGAAAATGACAGACATTTGTTTTAATGACAGGAAAGTGATACCAAGTGGTACCAGAAGGCATGTGGTGTTTCAGAAAATACAGGTATTGTTCATGAATGAGTTTCAGGTTTTAATACTATTTTGAGCTGCCTGGAATTATTCTGCTGAAGACTGTTTGGCCAAAACAATCTGATAATTCAGATAAAGCACAACAGTACTTTGTCAAGGCTAAAAAAAAAATAAAAAAAAATAAGTCACACATTGAACTTGACACAAAGCCTCCAGAGTGAATGGAAGGACTCTGTACATCGTGCTACAGATAGTATAACCTGATGTAAGGATCTGTTTTGCAGTTTCTTAGAGTCACAGCATCACAGAAAGGCTTGGGTTGGAAGGGACCTTAAAGACCATCCAGTCTCACCCTCCTGCCATGCACAGGGATGTCACACACTACATTTGCAGCTCATCAACTCATTGGACCAACTTACAAGAACAGCACAGCCCAAGGAGGCAAGCATCATAAACCTAAACTCAAAATTGGGTATTATAAGCAAAGACAATTTTCATTCTGTTTCCTGCTTTACTTAGATTGCCTCATATACAAATTTCATGAACATTTTATAACATTCATTTCTTAAAGATATCAGTGGTGCCCATTCCAGTTACAGCCTGGAATCAGTTAAAATTATATTAAATTAATTCAAAATAATTATAAACTATGTGAATAACCACTATAAAATACATGTAGTGGAGGAAAAGGGACCACCCTGACTAGAATCTTAAATAATCATTAAGATTTGTCACTAAACACATATTTTGCTACCCAACATATTTAATTTGACTAACCCTGCTTGATTTTAATGAGCTTTCATAAGAGCATAGGGGAAATTGAACTGTCACAATTCAGAGACATTTTTATTTCTTTGCTTGTGTGGTTGAAGTCCCTATTCTCAGCAGTGCTTTTGCTCTTTTATTTTTATATTTCCTGAATGCTTCATCCTTTTAAAAGTAATCCATTTCTTTATCACCCCTTTTTGAGCTCAGGCATGCTGCAGACAGTTGAGTGACGAAGATGACGTGGATTGGAGGTGTTTAGCTTTGTAATTTCATCCTTGAATTTTGTGATTACTAACAGGACAACTTTTTTAATTTGCTCTTTTGTCTCGATTCCCCTGGCTGACAATCTGCTCTGTGAGCTAGGCTTTTTAATCAATCACCTAGATAATCAAATGTCACTGGCTATCTGCTCCGTGTAATTACTTTTGCAATTAAAAATCAACCTCAAGTTGCCTCATCTAATTAGAGGGATGGGCAGATTTTCATCGAGATTGATTTTTTAATAAATATTGACTTAAAATGCCATAATCTCATCATATTCTTTCATTTTCTTTGTACCAAAAATCAAACAAATGGAAGAATTAACAAGCAGAAAGATTCATAGGACTTCAAAGGCTTTTGCTAGTTGAGACATACAAAATTGTGCTATACAGAAGCCTAGCTTATCTCAGTCTAATAACACTCAAAAGCTCCTACCTTTTATTAGAAAAAGAACAAAGCAGTTGCACCATTATATATTTCACTTTCTGAAGTATTCCAAATTAAATGAATAAACTCTATACTTATAATTATGTTATGACAAAAATATTGCATAGGTTTTACTGAAGTACCATGCATTTCAAAAGTAATTCACTTCAAATAAATAATATTGAGAATTTCTGTTTCTCCAATACACCTACTAAGATGTGGTTTTATTTCTTTTTCCCCTAAAGAACAGTTAATTTGAGGATCCCTTTGCATCAATAAGACTACAACATCCACTATTTTACTGATTACCAGGAAAATAAGGTTTGTGGCAAATAGGTGTGCCCAAAAGTAGAAGCAATATTCTAGAAAGAGCTGAAAGATCCTACTTTTATACATAGGAAAGGAAAATATTTTTGAATCTATTAAAATACTGATAAAACAGCAAAGCAGTTTGGAAGGCATCACCAGGAATAGAGCCTACCTTCTTTTTCTTATTTCTGACATGGAGTTATTCTCTGCCTGACCTTGAACACTCTGAACTCATTGAACCTCAGGAGGATGTTTCAACAGCAGCAGTAGCAGGTCCTGGTGGTGCCAAGACCAACACTGCACTTGAAGAAACACAAGTCCTTGTGTCTGCAGGAGCCATAACCTCCCTGGGGCTCCCGAGGTGTTAGAGCAGCACACCTCCTCTCCTGCAGCTGCAGAGCCATGCAAGGCAGCAGGACAGGTTCCCAATGCCTTCCCACCCCCTGTGGGAACTGTTAGTACTTGGGGCAGACCCTTTGTCAAAGGGATGCAGAAATTTTGCCTGTCTTGTTATCACTGTGCTTGGTGTCGCTTTTTGACACTTCTCTGGAACGCACCCAACCTTGTTTAGGTATACAAAGATACAGATGGCAAGACAAAACTGCACAGTGACTCATCCATGAACACAGGAGAAAATTTGTGTCTGTCAACAGGAGATGAATGTTCCATCTTATTTGCTAAAAGAAGTCAGTTTTCAGTTTTCTTAATAGCTGCTGATGACCCCAAGATAAGCTCTTTAATGTATATATGTACCTCAGTCACCCAGATCTCTACAAAGCAGTTATTATAGTTTTAAAGGAATGAACAGACTCTGAATGTGCTATCCTATTCAGATTATAATGATGCAACAGGATACCACAATTACAGCTGCTGGAGGAGTATGCTCTGCTTTATACTGCAGCCAGGTCCAGAATATGGCATTTCCACTGGAAACATCAGCAGGTAAAGAGAGCTTCACAATACCTGTTGAGATATTCATTAACCTCTGATTTGCTACCAATAAGAATATATTATTTCAACAGTCATACAAGGTATTTTTCACTGTAGTACTGGGGTTTGAACTACAATACTTTTCTCAAGTGAAACACTCAGCTCCTTGTTCCCTCCTGATGAGAGTGGGCTACCCTAAACCAAGAGAACAATAACTACGAGATTCTGAAGGGGATAAAGGGGGAGGAAAGAATATCATACAGTCCCTTTTAGATTAACTACATGAAGTCCCTATTACAGCAGTGCTACCAGTCTGGTAACAATATCACAAGCACTTTACAGTGAATAACAACGCTGTAGTTGTGTCAAGCAAAACAGCACTGGCATTTCTGCTGCCCATACATTGCCAATACATTTACTTTTGTTGGCTGCAAAGCAAAAATGAAAGTAATTACATCTGGGAAAAAAATAACTCTGCTCAATGTCCTGAATCACGGTATGCTGAGCATGTGTTAGCCGAGCCAGCCCCTGTCAGTGGTCTGGAATCTTTGCTCTGGATCAGCCACCTTGACATAATTTCCCAGCCCTTCTGTCCAGCGCTCAGTTTCTGTCCCTGTAGTGACCAGGGAAAAGCAGGTGTAGGTGGCACCTCTTGTCTTCTCAGCAGTCATTGAATGCCACCCTGCAGAAGCCTAAGGAAGAGGCTAAAAAAAGCTGTGGACATTTCAGGAGATCTGCAAGCCATTTGGTTCTCTGTTTATTTGGGGAAAGGAATGCAGATACTAATCAGGCTCTTGGGTTCAGCAGCAGATGTGAAAGTTGCATGCAAATATGCCTCCTCTCCCCCTTGCTAGCAGTATACATCTTCCACACAAAGGCCATCCATATTTACAAAGACTGCTTTAGGCCTGGAATTTACATCCTCAGAAAGGATGGGCTGAATAAGGGCTGTGCACTGTTGTTGGGAAGTGCTTCAGGACAAGAGCCTCCCACACTATTTTAAGTCTCAAAGCAAGTGCTTTGTAATTTTTTGGGGTTGTTTGTTTGTTTGAAGAGGGGACTCTTGCTTGAAAACAGAATCAAAACCCAAAAAACAGCTGCAGCTTCACACATGTCCCTGACTCCCTCCGTGGAAGCAGTGCAGATCTGACCATGTAAACACCTGAGGTTCTAACTGTGTGCAGGAAGGACCTAATCAGAAGGAAATTTTTTGAATCATCCAGAACAACAAGTCTTACAGAAACAAGATAAATGCAATTCCCTGGAAGACTTTTCAAGCATTCTTGTGTATCAATATTCTGTCCTTTCTCAAAAGTAGTATAAAATGTAGAGTAACATTAAGGTGCACCTGAAACAGATTACTTAGGTACCTCTTCTAGGGTGGCAGAATTTAGAATGAAGGGTTCCATTTTTTATAAGTCCCTAAGTGTGAAAACATTCTGAAAAGAGACCTGCTGCAGATAAGGACATCCAGCCCTGTCAGATGTGACCAAGTGTGCTTTTAAACTGAAGCTTCAGCTAAACCTACAGGTAAGAATTGCATCTTTAGGTAATTTGTCCAGACAGCAGATGACTTTACTACAATTATACACACCTCCATCCTGGCACAGCACTCCCACACACTGTGCAGACATGCTTTGCTGTTAGCAAGTGTGTATTCAATATCCTCACCCTGAAAGTAAATTCTATGGCATCTCTAAATGCGTAGAAGCAACTCAGATGGCTCTTCTGGAATTAATTCACTGGAATTTGCCTAATGATTTGAAAAGATTCTTTAGAACAAAGATTTAAGAGTTGCCAGCATCGATTTTTATCTCTAGCAGTGAAGTCCTTGACAAGTTCTTAGCAGCATACCTTCTTCTTGGTATACTTCAGAGCGTTCAGTGTCTCAATAAAATCATTATTATAATGTGTTATGTAAAGTACTTACTCTTCTTGCACTTGGCAATAATGCTATAATTTTTCTCAACAAGACAGCCTACTAATGTAATAAATTTATGGTAAAATAGAAAAGGAAGATTAAGAATTGTTTTACACTCTGTGGTATAAGATTCCTAGTTATATTAGCATTTTGAGAAGGATTTATTTGGAGATTGAGGATTAATTCCCATGAAATCATTATACAAATTTCAAAATGTCAACTACTTTGATAGAGCTTATGATTTTATCTTCTTATTTTGACAGGCAACTGTGTAAAACAACTTCTGTGTAGAAGCAGCAGAGGAATAAAGCAAGGGTAGGATAAATAAAGACAGAATGATCCTCACAGGTTTTCCGATCAGCTGTCTTTTTATTCTGATTGCTTGTAGGACAGAGCAGTAATAGACATTTTCCTTTGCACAAAATAATAAGAGCAGTACTTATCGCTTGTTGCCTACAGCTAGTGGCAAAAGGAAATTAGAAAAGTCCAATGAAGCTGAGTAGTAATTAATCATCATACAGTGGTGCCTGTCAAATCAGAGGGGTCTTTCCAGCTGATAATGCTGCCCAGCACAATTTAGACTGATAGAAATTAGAATTCTTTTTCCTCTGGCAAACACCAAAAATACTAGAGTTAGCACAAATGTGGCCAACTGCTCACTTCAATGACTGCCTGACCCATTTACAGCCAATGTCTGCATCGAGTTTAGCTCAACACAGATTTGAAGGAGCACCACTCATTCCTCACAGCAAAAAATAAAAGAGTATCATTCGCAACTGCTCTGCCTATAGTGGTTAAACAGCACTAAACTGTTGGTTGATCATTATTTTTTTAAATGCAAACATTTAAGTCTTGGCTAAGAGAGAAAGGAGAAAAATTCTTTTATTCAAAGTGAACTTATTGCTTTTCTCCAATTCACAAGAAGGAAGTGACAAAGCTCACACAGACAACTCAAACTCTTTTAAGGTGAAATAAATAAAAGAGCCGAGGGTGTCCCCTTCTCTCACTGATGGGCTGCCTCAGCATAGCTGGGGAGCAACACAGTCATTAGGGGGATTGGGGCTTATTTTTGCCCAAGGAAGCCAGAGCAGCTTTGCTGCTGACTCTGACAGACACGTTGTTCAGTCCTGGTGAGACGAGGCCCTGACCTGGAGCTGCCCAGGCAGGGATGGGCTGAGCAGAGAGCTGGGAGCTGCTGCTGTGGGGCCCTTCCTAAAGAAAGCCCTCCAGGAATGAAATGCCAAAGAAAATTAACAAAGCTCAGTCACAAAATATAAAGACCCAAATATTTCTGCTGTGGGTCTCTTAAAACCAGCACATTAAATGAAATAAATCCAAGGCAGGATAGAAGATCAGGGCTATCCCCTCTAGGAAAAGTCCACCTCTTACATTGCATATGAGCATGCTGCCATAAAAATACCAGTATAGCACAGTGACAGAAGCCAGCAGGCTTTGTTAGCTAAAACTGTGCGTTATGCTGCTATAGCCAGAGCAGGCAAAAAGTTTTACATGCACACAAAGAAGGGCCCAATATATTAGGGTTTGCATTTGAATAATATGGCTGTATTTCTTCCTTTTCTTCATGGAAGGAAGGGGTTCCATATTGTCACAGAAAGTGTGCATGCATGGGTACCTCTCTGACAAACTGGCTTTGTGAACATAAAGGCTCCATAAATCTGATTCTGTGTATCTCAACTTTGGGGGAGTAGAGGAGAGCACAGTGTGCGCAGATAACAAAATTAACATCTGAAAAACACTTTGTTTTCCTTTCATCTGAGGTATAACACAGATTCATTAGGAGATCTGCATGCTTCTGTACCTTTCCCCTTAATATTAGAATGAATGAGTGCTATTTACATATGTCATTAGTGGGAAAATCCCCCACAGAGGAGCGTACTGAATCCTAATTTGCACTGAATAAAGTGCTTTATGATGTAAGACTGTCAGGCACCCCCAGGTCGGTGCAAATGAATGTTTAATCATCACAAAGAGTTAGACATGACATAGTGCAAAATACGTCAGGCAGAATCACAGCCAATATGAACTTCCAATGCTCAATGACTCTTTGATCAGTATAATCAAAATGCGTCTCAGCAACTGAAATGCTGCAAAAGTAACAAAATGCTGTCTTGGGATCGTGGAAATTAAACTTATTTCAAACACTAACACTTCAGGAGAGCATGCATGACTTGGTGAGTAAATGCAACAAGTCTGGGGGCAATAATGGCAGCATTTCCCATTTTCCCACTGTGATTAAATGGACCATGTCCCACAGTGTGGGTGGGGATTTACAAAGAGCGTTACAAACCCTGGAGAGACAGCACCCCCACCCAATCCTTTTCCTAAAGGTTTGCATCTCTGGAACTACAGACCTGCTGGTACAGCCATGCGTTAAGCAATCGAAACAGCATGAGCTCAACACACTCTTGACTAATACTCCAGATGATAATTTTTCCCCTTGGTATTTTGCTTCTTAGAGCTATTATAGGGTCCCTCCTGTGACCCTCATCAAATTCTGTGACCTGTGTAATACAGGAAATCAGGCTACAGGGCTTACAGTTGCTGTTGACACATAAACAGCAGAATCCCCTTACATGGCAGATAACAGCCGTGCTATATCATCAACAGTAGCCTTGACAACAGATAAATTTAACACAAAAACATTAATTTTTCCTATGAAAAAGTCACTGTTAAGAAAAATATGCAAAGAAAGCTGTAGCAGATATTTTATCTTCCTTACAGGGAAAGCTTAGTGGTACCAAAGGATAATAAAAAAATCCAAAAGAAAACCCCACCAAAAAAACCCCAAAAACCAACCAATGAAAAAAACAAAACAAAACAAAAAAGCCCCCAAAAAACCCACCCCCCCAAAAAAAAGAACCACCCAAAAAAACCCGTAGTGAAATAATTTTATTTTGTGGAGACTTAATTCTAAAATATTTGGGTTTCCTAATTTATTTTTTTCAATTGTTAGTGATTCTGCATGTTCTAAAGTGAATTACCAAGCTCTTGTTCATTCCACTGGTACCAGATCAGGACTATTTTTCAAAATTTATCCCTGTGAAAAAGTCCAGGCCCATCTGTCACAGATGTGGTCATCCTCAGATGTCAAAGTCAGCAGCACAAGATGACCTACACTCTCTCTGAACTCCCTGCTAATAATTTTATCCTTGAATAATACAAATTTTCAATATTGAAAGAATTATCTCAGACTTCATTATTTACATAAATCTGGGAAATAGCCACACATAGACTTTTATGTGTAAGGCATTGGAGCAAAAACCTGTAGAAACAGATTCATGTTTTTACAGAAGATGCACAAAAATTCCTCAGTCAATGAAAGATAAGGAAAGAGGACCTCAGCCATTATTCAGTAATTGCATAGATGATAAAAAAATCTGAAAGGTGCAGAAACAACAGAAAAGTATTGGAAAGGAAAAACATTTAACCAGCCTAAGAATTTGAATAAGGATGTTAGAAGTTATTTAGGCCACCAGAAGATAAACTGCATATAAACGAAACATATTCATTCTTTCCCCTGCTCTTCCTAAATGAAGTATGCACTTAAATCCCAGGGAAGGCATTTCCAAGGCTAGGTTGTATAGAAATAGGTGCCCTAGACTGATAATACACCCTACTCATAAGTTACATACTGGCTTAGCTGTGAAGCAAAGCAGACTTCATGCTGCTCTTGACCATTCTGTCACTGTAAGTATTCATGTATTTAAAATCAAGCACACACAAGCATTTTGCTGAACTGGAGCTTTACAGCAACTTAGGATCAAAGTTTGAGCGTCATGAAAGCACATGGCTTCTCTTCCAGAGGGCAGTGGCTTAAAATACTTGCAGTTTAATGCTAAGAAAATTTAATGGAATCCTGCAAGGGAAAATAGATCCCCTCAGCCCTCAGCAAATGTAAGGTTTGATGCTGCCTTGTCCTTCACATGTCTCCAAAGCCCCTCCACTCCTTTCTTTGTAAGCTCTGCTGTGGTGGTCAGCGTGACATGGGCAGTACAGTGAGACACTTTGCTCATAACAAATCCATCCAGAAGAATTCCCTGTCCTTGTGGGTAAAACATGAGAAGCTGTTATCCTTCATTACTGTCTCCAGTCTGATGCTACAGAACTGGGTGTTCAGGAACTGGTGCTCAGAGCAGCAGCAGTGCAGTCATTGCAAGGCACTGACAGAAGAAATTGATAGTCTCCTGCCCAGTCTGCCGGAGGAAACTCCCTTGTGAAGGCAACATGCAGGAAAGACAGCTTCTTCCCTGTTCCAACATATCCTTTGAGCTTTGATTTCCACACTGTTTCAAGCAATATGGCATGACAAGGGATCCCTATTAACATCTTTGGAAGTCAAAATCTCATAAATCACTAGGTGACCTGTTACTGCCTTACGCTCATCCTTTGCAGGTGTCACACAAGAGTCAACAACTCAAAGTTCCCAATTTAACAATACTGCTCACTCCACCAGGCCTAAAATGAAAAGAGAGAGAGAGAGAGAGAAAGGCTGAAAGGGGCAAGAAGGAAGTAAAACAAAACACAAATATTTTTCTCATTAGGAAGCCATATAATGTTAAAGTAGGCAGCATCTGAAAGCATACATTTATAATGATCCAGTCTACATGAATACCATCTTTCCTTCAGGATACTGTGAGCCAGTTCTCTTGTATTCAACCCTGCATTTACATATAGATTGAACCTTTCTAGAAAGCAATTTTACGCATTTTGTCTTAATATTTTTCTCATTAGCATTGCACATAGATTAGGCTTCTTGAGAAGGAAGAGACATACCTGGATAGCATTGGCACTATTTCTAGAGATCGTGTTTGCTTCTGAAGAAAAATATGTAATAAAAGACTAATAAACACAAGGCTGGTCACAAGTGAATTTTCAAGAATCAGATTAAAAAAAAAAATACAGAAATTGCTCTGGTGCTCTTAAAACAAACCCTTAATTATCTCCTCTGGTGAGAAGTAACAATAGAAGAAAAACAACAGCAAAATTGCCTGTAAAACAAACTTCTCTCACAGGGCTTAGTACTTCAGCAAGGATCATTAGTCCTAATCAATCAGAGCATTTAATCATATGCTTAAGTTTAGGCTTACAGATAAGCATATGTATAGTCAGATAAGACTAGGTATTGTGCTGAACTGGGGCTGAAGCACTCAGCATCCAGCAGGATTACCCTGCACTGCTGAAATCTAAATTTTCTTCATGTCTTATTTGCAGACTGGGTGTAGGATTCAAATTAGAGGAAGGATTAAGGGAAAAAAAAGTCCTCATGATAGCAGGGCCAGGCTAAGCAAACATTTCATATACACACCAGGAGAAAGATGAAAGGAAAGCAGCTGCCCTTCCACGGTCAGAAATTCTTATCTGTTGACCGAACCTTTGTTAGTTTGAGAAAGCACAAGTGGTCTGCATTGGCGGAAGGTTCAAAGCAATTTTTTTTAATAGATAATGCAATCAAAAGTCTGTCTGTCGAAATATTTAGAGGAACAAGCTATCTCTTTAACCCCTCTACACCTGAGACCTTCGTCAAAGACTTTAAGAAGTGCCTTACACTTGTTTATGTTTTTTATCTTTAATAGGCTTCTGCATTTTTCAAAGATTAACGTCTTGTGAGCTCCTTTGAGCAAAAGATGTATTCTGTAACTTTTAGCTAGTGCTTCTCTCTTGCCTTCTTCAAAGGAGTTGCACATGAAGGTATGTTACCAAATTAAAAACCAACATGCAAACCACAAGTCAGCTGTGGTTGTTGTTGAGGAACATGAGGTTCTGGTCTGCCTGTAGCTGATGCACATTCAAAACAAAAAATTAATTAACCCAGGCAACTTGCTAGAGATAAGGTAAAATGTTCAACACCTTTAGATGCCAATTTGAGAATGGAAATCAGTGTTCTGTCTGGTATAATTATCTCAATGTTTACATCTTCTTAGAAAGAATGGTGAAGTAAACAGGAACTCCAGAGAAGAATTTCCCTATACAAACTTTAACATTTTGGCAAGAGTGGATGATTTCTGAGATTAAATCATGCAGAAGAGAATCTTGCAAGTTCCCAGGATAAAAACCAATGGAATAGGATCAATATCTTCTGTGTAGACTTATAGCAGAGGAATTTGAGTACAGGAGAATAGTCAACTGCCATCTCTTTAGTCTTATATTTACAGTACTGGAAGGGTTCCAGAAAAAATAAATTCAGTTCCTGGGTTTGCCACTTCATCTCCCTCCTTACAGGCAGGGGCAGTGCTGCGTGCCTTTCTTAAGAAGCGGCTCAAATGACAAAGAGCAGTAAATGTTATTATTCCATTCCAGCTCTACTACTGCCTTTCATTCATTAACTGCTCCTCTTATTGACTGTCATCCTACTTCTTTTTTTCCTTTTATCTACACATACTCCAAATACACTGGAGTGTACACTGGGTATACTATGTATGCTACTTTCTGACAGACTATGCTTTGTTTTTTGTTTCTAATTAATCACTACACAGGTGCATTTGTTGTCACTGATCCACTCAATACATTCAACATACCTGCCCAAGTTTTCTAAGCTATTTGCAGCAAAAGTAACTAATCTTTTTCCCTAGCTTATAATCTTTTAGAAGGAAGTGATGTCATACCAGTTATCCTTCTGCCTTTTGTAATGTCCTTGCTGGCTCAAAATATATAGCTCCTCAGTGCTTTATATCTTCACTCCTGAAGCCAAAATTTACTCTGCTACAAGCAAGTACAGTTCCCCTGAATCCATTTAAGCCAAGACTGAGTTTAGCCCCTATGCCAATAAAATTTCCATTTGTATTAAAATTGTCTACTGCTTTGGAAAGACATGTGAGTTGGAATTACTTAGATTTCTGTGGGCATTTCTTCTCTGATTGGGCCCTCAGGCCAAATTCATCCAGACACCAATAGAGTCAGGATCAAGCTGTTTGTGCATTTACTATCTGAGGCTGTGGACTTAGCCAGAAGGACTTCCTTCCAAAGCTTCTTAGCTGCTGGAGAATGGCTGAGGCTATTTTCAGGCAGCTGTTGTGGCCACATTAGTGCACAGAACAAGTCAGAGGGTGCCCTGGCACCAAGATTGTTTCTCCCTGAGCCCCTGGGCAGTGGCACCTTGCTGATGGCCCTTACACAATGGCTGTGTTTGCCTCAGAAGCCAGGCAGAGCAGGGCTGACTTTCCCCCTTACATCAGAGGATGACAAAAAAATCCCAAGGAAAAACATTTAATTATTTCATCAGTTTTAGTAGCCTGCTCAGTGCTAGGCAAGGTTCATTTATTTAGAAGCTGGGGAACAGCTGGCAACTTTCTAGAGGCTTCTTCATGTATCTCTCACTCTTGTCCCAGTATTACCCAGTGCGACCCAAGACAGAGCCAGTCTGGAGGTAAGTCCTTTTAAATGAAACCTCCTTTCTTGAAGACAGATTAGTTCCCAACAGAACATGCAGATGTGTCTCTGTGCTTCACCAAACCCACTATTCATCTATCTCACTGCAAGGACTCATCATGGTGGGGGGGATTAACGTCAGTTAGTCCCAGACGGAATTTTTAGTTTTAGTCATTTTATTGAAAACCAAGAAGCTTCCTGCTGTCCCCTGCAGCCCACTGTGGGAGAACTTTTAATCAGCACATGTACTTTTTGTAAGCTGGAGCTGGATGCTGCAGCAGTGAGCGGGCCAGAGCAGTGATGCTGGATGCTGCAAAGCACAAGCTGGAATTGTGGGAAAGAAGAGGTAGGGAAGGAACAGGAAGGTGAAGTTTATAATTCAGCAGCGGGAAAAAGTTAGTGTGACAGATTTATAGATTTAATGAAAAAGAGACTATGAAACACTAACAAAAATGCAACAAAATAGACAGGTATGTAGGGTTTTTTTCATTTAGGTAGATTTAACAGAATGCTTAGACTAACATGATTCTTTTGTTAAACTGGATAATATTTTTGAGAAACAGCATTACAAAAGGTTAAACATGGAACAGATGTAAGTTATAAAATACAAGCTGATCAAAGCTCAGATTTTGAGACAGATATGTTAGCAAATGATGATAAATCAGTCCCACTAGAATTGTAAGAAGCAGACAAATGTAACTCTGCAGGACTGAAAGTCGGGAGTTGAAAATAGGGAAGAGAAAAAAAAGAGTGGAAACAAATGTTTAAGCTAATTCTAAACAACTTGTACAGAACATAACTGACTATATTCTGTGAGAAGGGAATAATATCTACTGACATGCACCCAATTTGATTTCAAAATAGGACTCAAATGCTTTAAACTCTTAATATTGGCTTAATGTATACAACATTCTATTAATTTCCTATTTAGTAGCTGCTTTTCTAAAAAGTTTTCAAATATCAAGAAGATCTGTACTGCCATGTTCAAAGCTATAAAAGAGGCAGAAAATGTTATAACAAAGGTATGCACTAGAAAGCTGATCTTTAGCTACCTTGCCTATATACTTATTTCTTTAAAAAAAAAGAAACCAAAAAGTTATTAACACATCTAAGTTAGGACAAAATATGTAGACATACAGACATTTGAATGAAAACTGAAGTTTCAATTTCTTTTCCTTTTGTAGGTAAATAAATAAAGCACAGTGAGAAGCACACTATTTACCAAGACCTAAGTGAAACAGAAAACATTTGAAAGACCAAGAAAAAGGAGGTAATTGTTAGGACTGTCAGCAGGGGACCGCTGTGATAATTTGATCTGAACTCTGCTAACAAATCACTGCACCATTCTTTTTACTTTAGTATCTGTTTATGCTTCTACAAATTGAAACCCCACTGGCAATGCACTGGAGAACAGAGCTCAGCACAATAACACATCAGCCTGGCGATTAGTTCAAGGTGGGGAAGGATTAGCTGACCATCCCAAACCTACAGTCCTCCTCGATATTTTGTCTTTCCTGCTGAGGTAAAAGGGTGCAGACATATGTAAGTAATAAACTAACAGGCTTCCATCCACTTGAGGTTGAGTGGAAGGAATGCAGAACAAAACTATAAAAAAAATAATAGACAAAGGGGCAGTGAAGACTTGGGGGAACTCAATACCACATCTGCTAAACTATGCTGGGATGTAGCACCAGGATGCCCATAAGTTTTTAAAGATATAACTATGCCTTTTTGTGATCTTGCAGCACACTGTTATGGCCTGAGTATGCCAACATTTAGACCTGACACAAGATCAAAAGGCTGATAAATGAGAGGAAAGGGGATGTTTGACCCACTAAACCATATTCTACAAGAATTCAAGGCTTTTTAAAGCAATAAAAAAAGTAATACATTACTGCACCTTGAATATGTTGTGACATTCTTTTCTAAGAAAAAACCCTAATACCTGGGTTCATGATATACTTTTATGCACATATACATGCACAGACATATGTATGAATGCATACGTTCATGTCTATTTAGGTAAACATTTTACATTATAACAAGCTTCTGAAAACTAAATTTCTGATGAAAGATATAATAAAATCCTTTGGAAGTTAACTTAATTTGGGGTGTAGTTATTTATGCGTCCAATTTATTACTGGCAAAAGTGTAACAAGCAACAAAAAAGGAGGGAAATCCAGCATGGAATTTATAGTTAAATAAACAAAAAGAGGTTGGCTTTTCAATTTTAGCTAGCCTGTGATATGCACTAAATTTCTGCTGCTGCTGAATTCAACATGGATTTTATGGTCTAAACAAAACCAATGTGAGTTTTGTTCCTTTATTTCACCAGAGTCAGGATGCCAGAAGTACCACGAGTCTTGTCATTTCATCAAACTTCCAGAAAAGAGTTCTGAACTCTAACCCAACCTACAGGCTATAAGCAGCAATAACCATTATTACACATCCAAACCCAGGAATTTGAAATTTATATTTAACGAAGAATGTACCAATACCAAATGCTACACATTCAAGGACTTTCTGGAATATTTCTCCTCAGTGTCACATCAGGGGTTAGCATTTCCTATTTTTAAGGGAACAGATGCATCCTAACCTCTAGAATGGAGCTGTGCTATGATTCTACCATGAGTAGGGGGTGAGGAGCCACCAGGTCCCAGCTGGTGTGCAGGGAGCCATGCAGGGCCATCGGTGACACCAGAGTCACCCTCCCTGAGTGACAGCCCCCCTGCAGATGCCCCAGCATGCAAGAAATCACACCTGCTCTGTTGGCAGTCCTTATAGCTCTCTTTCTCATGCCACTGAGAAGTTTGGAAGGGGAGCACCGAGTGGAAGTGGTTTTCATGTGCCCAGCCCCTCTCAATGACTTTGAGGGAGTGTGTACTCTCCAGAAGAGGAATTTAGTATCAGCAGTTCCTGTGCTAATCTCTTCTAAGAGCTTTAGGTGCTCAGCACTTTTGGAAATCAAGTTAATAACTATTAATGACTTAGAAGGATGAGAACTGAGTCTTCATGGTACTCCTTATTCAAGCGTTTTTCACATCAAATTCAAGTGGAAATCCAGCTTTGTTAAGAGAGAGGATTGCTGAAAAGGATCCAACATCAGAAAAACCTGAGCAGCACAATTAAATTAAATTTGTATGAAAAAGTGATGAGATGTTCCGATTCTCCTGAGGATTCAGAAACATTCTCCTCACAAATAAGGGTTGTATAAATGTACTAGGGCATGAGGAGCAGCCTATAAAAAGGTAAAATAATAGTTGAAGAGGCTGAGAAGCTATTTACCTCTTAAGTCCATACGCAAGGAAGAAGCTTCCAATGTCCTTAGCTTTCAAAACTTATCAATTGCCTTGTCTGGTATCAGGGCATTGGCACTATTTCAAATGAAGTAGGTCAGATAAGAGTCGCTGTATTGCAGAACTCACCTCAAGCTGACCACCTGCATATCTCCCCAGCTTCCAGCCACTGCAGCTACTCTGCTGCTGGTGCCCAGGTTTGTCTGGTTTGGAAGGCAGAGTGAGTGTGTCTGTGTAATCACAAGGCTGTGCCCACCAGCCTGTAAATGGCTGTGTAAGAAATGCATTATCAGCGTGTGACACTCCACGCCTGCCCTGCAGCCAGGGGGATTCCCCGCTTGGGAATGCTCTTTTCCATCTTGAGCTGCTCTCCTTCCTGGCTCACTCCCACATGCCAGCCTGGATGGATGCTGCAGCGCAGGCAGGTAGCTGCTGATGGCTGGGAGCACTGAAGGCAGGCAGGCATGTCACAAGACACACTCAGAATCAATTTTTAGAAGTAGGTAAAAATAGCGGGTTTTTATTCTCTACAAAAAAGAGCAGGCGGGAGAGAAGCCTCTTTGTAGACAGATCTGGGTAAATTTGCATCTTGTCAGATGCACAAAACAATTAGTTGAAAAAGCACAGAGAACACCTACAGATTGTAGGCAATGTTATTTCTACATCTGCAGAACAAAGATCAAAGCAGTCAATAATAAACTTCAGAAGACCTGAGGAATTACTTTGCAACGATTCAACTTTTTCCATCAAACCATCCCCCAAACCATCAATAAATGTTAGGAGTCACCTGCTTATATCAAAGGAGCAGGGCCGAGCACTGAAGCCAGGATTCTACTACAATTACAAATATATCAGCTGTCAGAGTAAGTGAATCTCTAGTACAAACATAGCAGCACCTATATAAAGCTTTGTATTTTAACAAACATGAAAAGGAAATCACTGCCAGGAATGTTAATACAAGTGAATTCTGAGCAAACAGGTTATTTACTCTATTAGTACCAGAAACCTTTCTATCAAATAAGTGTATGACATAGTTAAAGACACTCTTTCTTCCTTGGGGAGATTTGATTTTGCTTATTTTTAAGTGGACAGGACAGACTTTATTATGCTTAGTTTTAAAACTCTGGTGTCTGCTTTGTTTTGTTGTCAGATTTTAAATTCCTGGTTTTAAAAAAGTTGTGGGTTTTTTTTTTTTCATTAAGACTACTGAGGCTTCCATATGCAAATAAAATTAATGTTATTGATTACTGGCTTTTTCATGGTAAAAATGCATATCTGAAAATGATAAGATGCAAGAAACAGAGAGACAGAACTGCTGTGGTGAGTTTTCTGTAATAAGAAAACAAAGCAGCCAAACTCTGACGACGTCCATTGTCCTCACCGTCTGGAGTACACCCACATGATGGACAGACTGCTCACCCCAGCCACCTTTGGGGACAGATGGCCTCGTTCTGGACCCAGCAGAATGTCCATAAAATTAACATTGACTACATGTTCCCTAGTAAACAAATGCAGTTTGATTGATGAAGGAAAACTGCACGAAATCCTGCAAAATACTCTTTCAAAGTCAGAAAAGCCTCTCTGCATTTTCAACTTCCAGCCCACCAGTCTAGAGCAGCCAAATGATTTAATAAATGTATTTTAATGTAATCTTAAGTGACGTGGTTACATCAAAATCCAGTTATTGCACAACAGAGTTGTTGTATTCCAAGGGAATGCAGTACAGATTTTAACTGATGTGAAAACACACAGATTTTGTTTAATAGCCTCTTAATCCTGCCAATTTTACTAATAAGATTACTGTCTAAAAGGCAGCTAAATAAACTCTGCTGTTGACACTTTAAACAAAACAAAAAACACACCCACCTACCCCCTGAAAAGCACAATTTCTCCTGAAACATTCTTTTCCTCTATTATGGCCCCAATCCAGCAATGGGACTACTTATGTGCTTAAAGTTAATCGAGTGCTTAAGTGCTTTGCTGGACTGAAGCCTGCAATAACATAAATCTGAGTGGACAAATTATCATTATGCATAAGAAACCTGCAATAAAATGAAAATAATTAAACAACTGTAGCTGTTTGTAGAGATACTTAAGTGCTGCACGGTGATATAAAGTACATGTGCATTTTGCACATCCCAGTTTTGCCATTTTATTTTTGAAGAACACATGCTTCTCACTGTTTTGACTGAACTTTCAGCTACAATCTTAGCAAGGGAAGTGAACCCTTCTGCCAGCTCTATATTCTGATAGGTATCGAAATCTAACTGGACAGACACTGAATATTACTGGCCTAAAGGATGGGTCTGTGGGAAAATGATTTGCAACAGTAGGTTTTCAGTACAGAGCGAGCAGCATTGGAATGGTAGAGGGAAATTATGAAAGAAAGTGAAATGGGAAATTAAAATATCAAAGTAAGGGGGAAATGGGATTTAATGGAGCATTTTTTACATTTCATCTTTTGGGTATTATCTGAAAATATTTGGACTTCCTTCCCCCCATCAGCCAGGCCTCCTCTTGAGCCCTAATTTTCATTTAGTTTTTATCTCTGTCACACAGTCTGCCTTTATATAGTCTCCTTGCTCCTGCTCTAAGAACATTCAGGATAATTTCCTTTTCCCTTAGCCATTTATCTTTCCTACACCCATTCAAGTCTATGGATGCATGCATCTCGAAGGAGAAAAAAAAGCTGACTGTGTATGCCATAAATGTGACCAGGAATCAAAAATAGCTTGGGGATTAAAATCCATCAAAACTGCACTGTCCAAAGCAAAGCATCCTGGCTGTCTAGACAAGTAAATGAAAAAGGAGAGCTACATTCTGCAGGAGTGTTTTCCCCAAACTCTTTGTCATTGTATAAAATTTCTTCTCTTTCAGGAAAGCTCCACCTTCAGCATTCTCCAAGACCTTTAGGCAGCACATGAGCAATGGGGGGAGGCAGCACAGGGACCCTTCAGGCTCTGGTCAGTCTGAAAGGCTGCAGTCCAGGTGAGCGTGAGCCTGTCAAAGGCAACGTTCCCCAAATTCACACAGTACCATGTCAGGCCATGCACAGCACCATCTCGCAGCTCTTCCAGCTGGGCAGCTGGATGTTCAGAAAAGTCAGCAGATTTTACTGCCAAAATGTGTCAGCTTTGGAAAGCAATGTGGAAGCAAAAATCCACACGGGTCATTCCAGCATGGAGGAATGCTAGCAACTGCCTCACAAAGCTTTCTGAGGAACTCAGACTTTCTGTGAATCTTCCTAACACAGGGACTGCTTCTCCATCACTCCCCCTTCCCGTGGGGCACATCTCCAGTTAAACAAGACACAAGAGCTTTTCCTCTCCTGCTGCTGTCCCTCATTCCCCTGTGAGGAGATAAGACAACTGGCATGCCAGGCAGCTCAGCACCATCAACAGCTTCTGGCCATCAGAGTCTCCTTGACAGGGGGAATGCTCCCATCCAGCCTCTGCTGGCTCTGCAAAATGAGCGTGGTGGACTGGAAAATCTGGTCATGTGTATTGATTTCTGGCTTCTATTACAAACGCACTCGCTGCGTGTTGTTCTGGGCCCCTGGCTTTTCTCCAGCTTGGAACTGTCAAGATTAGCTATGGAGTGTTTTCATTCAACTTTCTAAACATATAACTTTGTTGAAATCATCTTTTGTGTGTATGTGTGTGTGAGAAATGGATTTTCAAGGAGATCTATGAAAAATGATGGTACCCTCAGTGTTAATGCAACTGAAGTTTTCAACGATGGAGAACCCTTTGGTTACAGTGAACAAAAATGTCTCTTTTTTTGCCCCCACAACTTGACTCTGCCATCATAAATCAGATCAAGTAGCTGTGCTTTGAAAAATAGAAGGAACTTTAAGAATAAGAATTAAATACTGAAGTAAATTTCATAAAATTTCCTGTATCATAAATGAAATTCCCTGATTTTCAAGCAGAGACCCCATTATTGCTCCTTTAGGGCCAAGAAATGCAACAGATATGGATCTTAGGGTGGATTAAGAACTACTCATTGAATATCAATATGGCTGCTGTCAACTCAAAAAGCATGAGGGATCACAAGTAACTATAAACTGTGGAGCAGGAAAAGAGGCTGAAGGGGACAAGGTGGCAGCCAAGCTATGCTGAACAGAGAGCTGGAGACAGGCAGGACCTACACAAGTGTCAGTAGAAGATGAGAGTGAAAGTGCAAAGGCTGGAAAAAATACCCTAATTGTTCCTCAGTCCATGATGAACATGCCAACCTGCAAACCCTTTCCTGGGCATAATATTTCCTTCCACATCTTCTTTGGCAGCACAGCTGTTTGAAGTTCTCTTCATTTGCCTGCTCACTCTCACACATCCTCTGCAGAGCTGCCTGCTCAGCTGTGTTATTGGTCTGAGTGTGCTCTGCAAGATCATGGATGTGATCTGGACTTGAACAAAAAAAATCCCTCACCCCTCCAAAACAGATACTCAGGAGATAGCAACATGTGAGGAAAACCCAGGATGTCAAATTTTATACTTTGAAAATTGTAAAATACCCCCAAAAGGTTTGGTTTGTTAGGAAGTGCTTTAGATTAGCAGACACAATTCATTTATGTTTGGCAGCATTAACTAATTACTGTCTGCAGACTGGCAGCACAGATGCAGCTCCTGCTAAGACCAGCACCACAAAGCATGTTAAGCAAGCAACAGCATAATAGAAAGCACAGCTCCATGGAAAATGTACACTGACAAACTTTCAGGGCTTTTAATTGTGCACTTTTTAATTGGTATTATTCCTAACAAGAAAAAAGGCTATCCTCAGGAGGCTGCGGAATTATATTTGCCTGAAAGCTTATTCTTTAAATAAAAATGGCTGTTCATAGAAAGTCTATTAGTTTCTTCCTTCATCCCACTGAAATATGTTCTGTCCCTTGGGAAATAAATTTTAATTTACTGTAATTTTTCTTGAGGTTTTTCACTTAGTATGTCAATGTACACTTCTCCCTTCTTCCTTTTTTTTTTCCTTTGTGTAAAGACCAAGCTTTTTAAAAATAGAATTAAATCTGAACAAATGAAAAAGAAATGAGTCAAGAATCTCAGAAATAGCTGAAAATTTTATTGAGTATTCTTTCCAACCCTCTTAGTTTTTCTCTGTGTGTCTCCATTTTCTAAACAGCAACAAGGACAAGAAAGCCTTCTAGTAAATAACATAAATTAAACAAGCCCTGCTAATATTGCCTGCTGACCTCAGAAATGCCAAAGTGAGAAGAGGGTCCACATTTCTTCTGCTGCCAAGTTTGTGCATTGATTCACTTGATAAAAAATTAGCCATTTCAAATGGACTGAGGTTCTGTGAAGAGCCCATCCAGCATGTCTTGGCACCTCCAGTTACACTTGTGGGTCTGCAAGAATGAATGACTGAAGGAAGGAGTTAATGAATGAGGACAGCCTTGGTATTTAGGACTGCTGGGAATTCACAAAGTGGAAATGCAGAGAAAGCAGGCAGCAAACTGTGAATGTGTGAATGGAGAGGTTCTTCCTAGTGAACAATACGGCAGCCAAACTGCACTCATGCCCCAAGAGCCAAAGGGTGCTAAAATGAGAGTGATGATAGCCTGGACAAGAACTGATGTAGAGATGGCTCAGGATAAGCCATAACCAGAGCTCACTAATGTATAGTAACTTGTTTTTAACACCCACAAAAGAGAAATATCATGGTTCACCATTCTAACTGAGCTGGGCTGGACACCATTCTAAAGAAAAGGAAAAATGCAGTCAATAATGAAAATTTGAGAGAAAATGCAAAGATTAATTGGGTGGAGGTTACAAAATTCTGTGGAAGAACTGCTTCCTTGAAACCAACCTGTCCCAGCTTGGAGCAGGCTGAAGCCTTCCAAGATCAAACCAAGTTATCTGAGAGCAGAAAGCCCAAAACAAAAGCACCCACCTCAAGCAACTACTGGGAAGAGCTTTGGTGTACGTGCAGCACAGGGCCAAATATGCCCTGCACAGTGTTATTTCCTCCCATTCCAGTCATCATATGGCTGCAGATCTTCAATACTGGGGTGATGTTCTCCACATCCATCATTAATGTATTCTTTTCTCACCTTACAAAGCCTGTACTGATTTTCATCCTCACCAGTAATACATTTCTTTTGTGTACAAAAGGAAAAGTAGTTGCCTCACCAAAAAAAAAAAAAAAAAAAAAAAAAAAAAAAAAAAAAAAAAAATCAGGTTAAGTTGGCTTGCTCTACCATGGGGAAACTCACACTTCCTAGTTTGCATTTAACTCAATGCCTTCAAACATGCTTTCTTTACGATTTTTTAAATCTGGTTTACTACTGAGATTGGACTCAAAACCCTGCTGCTTATCAAATCCCTTCTACTCCTCACCTGTTTTTAAGTACTGAAGCTGTCTGTCTTATTCTGGATTTACAGCAGTCCTCTCTCCACATACTATGTTTAACAAACCTATGTTACGAGGTCTCCATTATGATTTACCAGTTCATTTGTGTTTTGGCATGGGATTTCCTTGGTATGCTTAATTTGATGATAGTCAGCCTTCAAATCCCCCTCTTCAGATTCTGTCACTTCTGTAACTGCATTGTTAGCCATTCTTCCTTTATCTCCCTTTATCTCATTTTTAATATGCTCATTCCCCACAATAAAGTCTGATCAGGTAACATCATTAAGAACTGAATGGTGCTCCTAATAGAGTCTAGAAAATGACACAATATATACACCCCATCTTTATCTTTTAAATCATGGTGATGCACATTTTTCATTACAAATATATATTTGGTAATAACAATATTAAACTCCTCCCTAGAATTAGCCACAAAGTGCTGAACAGCAATTTTCTAGCAAAAAAAAAAGGTAATGGCTCTTACTAAGTTCTATGTATTTTTCTCCTATCCTGTGACTGTGCATGGTAGGAAACAGTAGTTAAAACTGGGACTAGCAGCTACCATCAGTTGCTCTAGCACATGTCATGTACTTCCTGCTGTGTTTTATTAGCCAAATATAAAATTAACAACAGAGCTATAATGATTCCCTAAACTAGTTCCAACACAAATTTCCAATTTGAGGTCAGATGTATTGCCTAATAAAGTTTTACAACAGCAGTCAAGTAGTGGTAGTTAGCTCCTCAGAAATACAACTCTTAATTCACCAGATTTAGTTTTAAGACTTGTTCATCACATAAAACAAAAATAAATATTATTACAGCTTTACTCAAAACGTTCAGACGATAACCTCCAGATAAGATGGCATTGGGTTACTTTGACTGCAAGCAACACAATTAAAGATACTTGATATATTTACATTTGTAGCAAATATCCACTATAACATTTTGATTACTTGACCTGATGCTTGTAAACTGTCATTCTGAAGCTACTTGGCAAGTACACACTGGTAATTCTATTGCTTACAGAGCATGAAACTTTAGATAACAGGCTGCAATGGTCTTGCACTGGGAAACCTTTTGTGTTCTTGATGAAGGAAGCTGGGGAAAGTAAACACTTACTTAGCAAATCAAAAAATTAAAACTGCAGAGATAATGTTCTAAACTACAGCCAACAGCAGAATATGTTCCATAGTACCAAAAAAAAGTTCATATTCCACAATGGTTGGTTTGCACATTTAGGAATTCCGTGTCAGTTCCTAAGGTTTTATTGGAAACCACTGACAAAGCCTATCAGAAATTGTATCAAGAACAATAGAAATGTAAGCAAAATTTCCATGGACCTGTACTTAATCCACGGGAAAGATAGTTTAGCAATTCATCCTGTCTGTAAATCATTGGTTTGGACGTGTCTGTTTAAAGTGTACAAATTTAAGGGAGCTGCCCATATTAGAGCAAAAACCTATCCCAAAGGATGACTTGATCTAGCCAGAAGCTTTGTACAACTAAATAAGAAAGATCCACTTCTTCTTCTCCCCAAACTTACTGAACAAATTAAGTGAATGAGGACTTTTTAAAATAATACACATAGAGGTGGTGCCAAAGGAAGAGAACATCAGTGCTGTAATGCACAGGATCAGAAAGATACTATTCTTACTCACACAATTACGATTTTTCTGCACATTAACAGTAGGATTGTGTCAGAGCATCTGTACAGCAGAGCTTATGGCCAAAACCTCCTTGGGATGAATGTAGATGAGCTACAGTGAGAATTTTCACAACCACAAACAAAGACAAAGGCACCGGCCTTGGAGTAAAATTTATATGCACATATATTTATAAATATCTCTTTAGAGATACTGTATTTATAAATACCTCTTTAGGAAAAAAATCCTTCAAATCTAACAACCCTCGAGACTGTTTTGCAGAAAAATCAGCTTAAACCATTCTGTGAATACAGAGCACTATACCTGCATCTCTCAATCCATTCATTTTGAGTTGTCTCAGGTTTCAAGTATAACTACCAATTTAAATATTCACATTAACTGAGAAATGGTGAGCACACACCTTTTGTGTCTCTTTGCCTTTATGCTATGTTTTTTAACCACTGAGTCCTCTACAATCAGGAGATAAAATGAGATTGTACTGTCACAGATTAGCTTTCTTTTCCTCCTTCCTCCCGTGCCCCTTCTCCCCACTTAGAAATTCTTTGGGGTTTCATTATTTAACTTTCCCCTCAGGCATGAGGATAACACCATTGGAGCCATTTTGCAGGCAGCAGGATTCTATAAATGAGGCACTTATTTAAACAGCTTCACACAGAGTGGATGTCAAAGTTCTTGGCTATTTACAGGTGACATCACAAGAGATGGCTTCTGAAGCACAGCCAAAACAAGTACCATGCACAGATTAATTTTTCTTGTCCAACATACATCAGAAAACAGTCATTCCAGCCTTGCTTCACTTCACTAAACTCTTCCTTCAAGCAAATATATGACAGAGCTGCACAGCAATTTTTTTTCTGCCTGTTGAACAGAGCAGAATTTGGTTATTGCTGAGCAAGAACACAGCAGATTTTTGGGTACTATTTTCTCTCCCCTCACATTTTATCATCTTTAGTGAGAGCCTACAGCAAGTAAAAACCTTCACATACAAACCAAAAAATGAGGTCTGGTATCAGCTCTTGATGGACATGGCTAAGCAATCATCATAAACCAGGATGTGAATAAATTAATTCTTACTTTACATTTCTTGGAATTCATCTGAAATACAACAAAGATTCAGGAATAAGATCACCAATACTTTTTTTGGAATATTATGACAGCGGATTAAATATATACAGCCTTTAAGTGGGAAATACATACAAACCCTGTATTTTCCAAGGTCAAGTAATTTCCTGAGAGCACAGTTTCCAAACTGAGGGTGGGAAGGTGCTGGTGTAGGTAGCTCCATTATCCCAGCAGAGCTGCTCCTGTGAGGGGAGCAACTGCAGCAGTGCCCTTTGCAGGGCCCTAAGTTTTGAAATTTAATGTGCTGACTTAAACAATATACACACATGCTTTGAAACATCTCTCCATTCCTCTGTTAGATATTAATTCTACACAGTAAATTTTGCCATTTATTAGCATACATTTGGAGTTTATTTTCTCAATGTTTAATCACGCATAGTAGTCATTAGCATATATGAACACTCCTTTTCTAGAGCAGTTTGTGTAGAATTCTCATTTGAGTTAATTGCTATGTAAGATAGCTAAATTCTAATTAAAATTCAGTGGCACATGTAATGATAATATTTATCAATAGTGTCTTTCTCAGCAGTTACTTTTATTAAATTACTTAGCCTCATTGTTTATTTCTTGAGATTGAGATTCTAAATTAGTCTGGTTTTAACCACTGAAACAATAATTTCACTAGGCTTTAACTGCAAGGTTTTTACTTCATATTTTAAGGGAGTAAGTGTCTTTCAAGTTTTGTATTGACTTGTTGTTGCTTTGCTATGTCTCTGAAGATCTTTATTAACCTCTGTCTCCTGGCACTGAAAACAAAAAAGAGCAGCACATGATTGGTGCTCTTGAAGCTAATGGCAAAACATCCCTTCCTGTCACTGAGCTAGGAGCCAAGCAGTCCACAAGTATATTGAGCAAAATATAATATGATGAAAATGGATCAAATTTGCCATCAGATAAAAACCCCAAACCTTTTTCATGAGAACACAGCTATTTTTCTGCACCCTCGCTAGTAATGTCAATTACTGCAGTACCAGATATAATTTACTGTATTTAGTGTAAAATCTTCCCAGTACAGAGGTCAGGACAACAGCCTGGGCTGTTTCTTCAGCTCCCTCCAATGCTGCACTTCTCAAAGTGACCGCTGTGGATGTTTATCTGTGTTTGCATGAGCATCTGCAAGCTGAGGAAAATACTTCACTCGCACAAAACGCTTTTCCTTTTTGAGAAAATCTGTCTATATTGGGCAAGTCTTGTGGCTTGAAAATAAAAAAAAATCTCTTTGGATTGGTTTCATGTGGGTGGGGTGATACATGTGTAAAAAATACCTGTGTCAGGTTTTAATCTGAGCCCAAGCTTTGCTCCCTGCGTGCAGGATGCGCTGCTGGAAACTAAACATGCTCTGAACAAAAGCAAAAGAACCTTGAGCAGCAAAAACTCCTTGCTGCTGCACCAAATGCAGAAGGCTGTTATTCTCAAACATAAAAATGACTAATCACCCTTTAATCAAGTTATGGTTAATAAAGTCATCCAATTTTTGCTTAATCATGTTAATATTCAGACATGTTAAACACTAAATCCCTTCAGGCATGCAAGCCTGTTTGCCAAGTTTCAGCCTACAACAAGGTGTAAATCTCTGAAAACAGCCCCTTGGAAATGCTGACAAACCTTTGGCTATTTTAACAGAAGTTGGCTTCTCTGCAAAAAAAGGGAGAAGGCAGAGCTCACTTTCTCTACAAATTCTACCCTAAGATTTGCAGAACGTAATTCCAGTGCCCTAGATTTACTCTGTGCAGAACCCCTATTGCTATACAAGCTGCAGAATATTACTGATATAGGCAGGAAGAAGAAAAATTGACTATAATTAATTATTATTAGAAGATAATATTTATTTTAAAAAATATAGCTGTACTTCCACCTAAAAGTTTAATTATAATAGGTCAGATTCTCAGAGACATTTGTAATCGGGTTTATTCAGTTGTTTGTTTTTAAAGGTGCTTTATGACTTTTGAAGCAGAATAAAATGATAAATAATGCATTTTCCTCAGTGTTGGTGGGAAAACTCAGGCTATAATTAGCATACAAAATTACATATTCTGATACTTGATGTTCAGTGATACCATTTGCGTCATGTCATAGAGCATAAATAAAAAGCTGGCAATCCTAATACCCCCAATAACTTTATTCTTATAAGCAACCACTGCTGTTCCAACACAGCTTATCTTCAATAACTCTTTAAAGTCAGAACCCCCATCTTTTCCAGCAGCTTCATTCTAACTGAAACCTGCCCTCTGTGCTGCAGCCTCTGAAAACACCAGATCTCTGTCTGTTCCTAAAGAGCAGCGCAGGAAAAACTGTGCCACTGTGGCCAGGAAGGCCCCTTTAAAGGGAAAGCCTGGGGAGATGCTGGGCAGGGGCTCCAACAGAGGACCTTTGTGCTGCCATGCAAATGCATCCCTGCAGCAGCCTGCAGACAATGCCCAGGGAGAAGGCAGGGAGAGCCAATCCATCTGGGGAGAGTTGGGGAACTCAGCCTTCCCGACATTCTTTCTCTCACACAAAACACTCCATGTTGACAGCTGTGAATTTTAAACAACTATTCTGTGTATGTTTTTCTAATTTTGTGTATTCAGATAGTTTCCTCGGCGTCAGGGGCTCAAAGCAGAGTGCTTGGATTTCATAATTTGGAGATTTCGTGCTTTTCAAGGAGTCACAACAACTCCTTTTGAAAAACAAAGTGGAAATTAGGTGTCTAATGAAGAGAGCATCAAATGGCAAGAAAAGTGATTACTTTAGAGGTATTACAGAAAATAAAATTAATATTTACATAAATTATAATTACAGAGAGTCTCTGTAAGCTAAACTGTGCATGTGATAAATATATTAATAAAAAGTACGGAAAGTTTGCTTGACTAAACATTCTGATTATTCAAAATCCACTCACAATTTGTAGTGCTCCTTTTAAAGTAAAACTGCAGCATTTTGAAGAAAATGTTTCTCTTCAGTCAATTAATCAAATAAAATATTTGGATATCAGCAATTTGTCCATGTAATGAATGAAGTTTTTTTACTAGGTCAAGAACTAACTTAAAACAGATGCCTGGGTGAAACAACATTTCTCTGCATATTGTAAAAAAAATAACAACTACCACCAAAAAGTCCCAATCACCAGTTAAAAGCCTCTCTGTAAAACAGAAAAAACAAATGAGTTTTCCTTCTCCAGTTAAAAAAAAAAGAGAAGAAAAGAGAAAAAGACTAGAAAATAGTATCCCATGAGTATCCCATGTTGATCCCATCATGAACATGGATATATCTGCAAAATGGAAATATTACAGATAGGCTGTCATTACACAATTCTGGCCAAAAATGAGGTTTGGATCTACTCCGTAGAATTCTGTCTAACCAGTGCTGGCAGAGCTGTCTTCACCAGTGCTCTGGGAAGGGAGCAAGCAGGAACAAAGCAGGGAACTGGAAATCAGGATGAGTGACTGTCATTCCTGGCTCTGCCACTTGGAAACCTCCAGGGATTTCTTCCCTGGTTTTCCCTTCCTTAATATCCAATTTTAAAGCGGAGGTGGCGAGGAACCATCCCTTTTTATACAGTGATTTGAAGAGTGCAGCCAGTTTTGGACACACCCCAGTCTTTCCAGCAAAGCAGGGGGGTTCTCTGACAGCTCCTGCAGACCCCTGCCCATCTCCCAAGGAGGTACCCCTGCTGGGAGGGCAGGCTGGGAAAGCCCCCAGAGCAGAAAGCACCATGAAAATGCAGGAGCCAGGAAGACCCTGCCCTTCCCAGCAGCCAGATCACTCCCACACTCCACCCTGGTGCCAGGCTCTGTGCCTTCCCACAGTCATATCCTGTGCCTTTCTCCACCAAGTGTTGAAATTGGCTTCTACCACAGCCTGTCTTTGGCTCTGAAGACCAAGAACCACGAGGACTTGAACTTGAAGCTACTTGGGCAATTCACTGCTCTTTTCTTGAGGCACTGACCCCTTGCCTTCACAAGGTGTCTTCAGGTCACTCAAAAATCCCTGAAGGAGAGCAGTGCATGATTTCTCTCACTCCACCTCCAGTCTCCACACTGGTGAGGCCCATTACTTGTTGACATTTTCTCTTCCTGGTATCTGCAGGAACCAAACAGCAACAGCAATGTGGTTTTGCTTAGGGGAGGACAGGAGGTGGGTTCTCTCTAGTCTGGAAATGTATTTTCCCTTCTTCCCAGTCATTTATTGTTCTTCTCTTGGCACAAGAAGAACATATTTTGGACATGAATTTCTCTGTGGGTGTTACATTGAAAATTAATCTTTCTCCAAGGCATATACAGTCTGGGACAGTTTTGAAATTCGTTTGAGCGGATGGAGATGGGAGGGAAATGGGGCCATTCGGTGGGGCAGGCAGAGTGATGGGGCATGTTCCCACAGCCCTGCCTGGCCAGCCACAGCACACACCTCCCCACGCTCCTGCTGGGCTGGCCAGCCCAGGGACGGGCTGCTGGCACGAGGCTGAGGTGTACAAGTGCTGATCCAGCACAGCACATCCCAACGAGTGTCCCAAGTCACCTGTCCCCTGCAAGGGAGCACGGAGCCGCTGCCTGCAAGGAGCCACCACCCTGCCACCACAGGAGGGACCTCTCACCAACACATGGCTCAAGGTCTGCCATGATTCCACGTGTGATTTCCCAGCAAAACATCCCATATGAGCACTGCCTACTCCCCTCCTTCCCCCTCTCTGGGTGTCTTCACTCCTGTTTCTTCTTTTGCGGTGTGGCGTATTCCATTTGTATGGTGATACAACAGAAAGAGCACAGCCAGGTCCCAGCCCCCTGTGCTGGGCACTTTGGAAAGAAGAAAAAAAGTAAAAAAAAAATTGTAGAGCTTTGATCCAAAAGGGTCAAAGAACCACAAAAATCATTAAGACTGTATGTGATTTTTTTTCTGCTTAAATAGGAAAAATAAAAAGCAGAAATGTATCAATTTTCTATAAAAAAAATTCTAATGAGTCATGATGAGGTATTAGAAAGTGCCATGTATGTACATATTTAGGCACTCCTCTGGCTCAGAGTTATGCTTTACACAAACAAAAGGCTTCTCTCTACAGATTTTCACAATAGGTTTACACTGAGCCATTACGATCTATCATGTAACTGAGTGCTTAATGACTCTTTAATTTAAGGATTATTGACACAAAAGATGTAACAGCTGCTTAAGAGTTACTACACAGCAGCAGCTTTCCAAAGATATATCACTTTATTATTTTTTATATTTTCTAAACTACCTAAAGATGATTACATTCATGGCAGTGCTGTGAAAAAGAAAAATTCAATGGGAAATAAATTAGAATATACTTGACCTCAGTGAACCATGAAAAAAAATTAAATTTAATGTTCTCAGTTGAGATCAGATTTCTTCTTGTTTATTTCTGACAACGCGAAAGCGTTGAAAAACATAACTAAACTTATTTTATCTGAAAATAAGCCTTCTAAGCTAAGACTCTGTATTTTCTGCTGAAGTCCAAAAATTATTTTTTTTAGGGAAGTTATAAGGCCCTTGGAAAAAGCCTTCCACAAAGGCAGCACTGACAAAAGTACAAGGGGTATGGGTGTCACTGTAACAGCAAACACTTAAAAATGGAAGAGCGTGTGTTAGGCTGTGTGCGTGTATACTTCTATATATTTATAACCCCTTAACAATGAATATTCCTGCTGCCAAGCATTTGGAGACAGAGTTGATTTCCTTTCAAGTAATTGATGTAGGCTTTCTTCAGGACCCCGTCCAGACAAGTTCTCCACCGTGGAGCAGGAAATCACACCGTCAAAGGAAAGCTGAGCGCTCCTTCCACACAGCCCGGGTCAGCCCCTCCAAAACACTAGATTTATACGACTGCTGCCAAAAAAACTTGCATTTCCATGCCCTCCTGTTGCTAAGATAAAGGATGTTTCCTACTGCCTCAGAATGCCGTCCTCATTTAAAACTCCAGCTATGTTCTGACAAAACACACTGCTGTCACCCCAAATTGAGCAAATGAGCCTACGTCCTACAGTATAAAGACCAAAAGAGTTATTGAATATCACCCGGGGAGCACAAAATCAAAAGGCTCCCATTTCTTCCTGACCTTTTTGGGGCATTTTTTTCCTGAAATCGGCCGAGCCCTTCAGCCTTCATTTCTCATGCTGTCTGTGGTAGCACAGGAAGGACAGCCTGGACTTTGCAGTTTCAAACAGATCAAGTTTTGTTAAATAACTTTTTCTTTTTTTTTCCTCCTTCTTCAAACCCAAAGCGGAAGGGAACACTGTGAAGAAAATGGAAACTGGCAAAGAGCTTTAACTTCAAATAGCCTTATAAGTCAGCGTTGATGTGCAAAACTAATTCTGTTTTTTTGGCATTCAAATATAACCCGACAGTTGCAGAAGGGAGGGGTGAGGGCGGGAGAAGCAAAAGGCAGATTCCCAGCGAAGTGCAAAGTACGGAGACGTGTGCTACAACTTCTGTTTATCAAATGCAATAAGGATTAGATTTATTGGCACCACGTTTTGTAGGGGAGACCACAAACTTGACCTGGCAAATTTCAGGAAAGGAACCCTCGGACAAAAAGCAGTTCTGTACTGCTGCTGCCTCGGTGAAAGGCATTTCACTCATGGCAGAAGGGGATGTTTCCACAGAGCAGAATACCAAGCTTCAGCAAAATAGATATGCAAATAACTCCATTCATTAAAAAAAAAGAAATAGCACTGAATATAATGTATCTAAATATTTGTTCAGGGTTAAGTGATGTTGTCTAAACAAGCAGAAAAGCCCTTTTTTTATGTAGATTGGCTTCCCCCATTAGGAGTGCCAGCCACATACGTACTACTTGTTTATTTCTATGTTTTCCATTTCCTATAGCTCTCTTGTGTTATTTTACAGATGCATGAAGTAAGCACAGTTCTGGCACTGGTTATTCATGTGAGCCATACTGTCATTTGCTCAGGCCTAAGCTGAGTAGCCCTTGCTCCCACTCGCCATGAATGCACTGATGGGAACACACATGCTTCTCCCCCATATTTATTTCTATATATTTATTTCTATTTAACATCTGCCACTGTGTAGTGCCATTATTCAACTGCTCCCTTCTAGGGAAAAGCAATTCACAAGTCTGTTCTGAAATGAATTTTTCCAAATATGTTATTTGCATGAAGTTTTTTCTCATTGGTTAGTCACATCAAATCAAGACAGCCCATGATCACAGACAACTCTACCTGGCAAAGTTCGGGCCCCTTTTGGTGGGGCCTCTCTCTCAACACCCTATTTGTTGGTGATAAAATTAAATTTTCTGCTGAAATTTTCTACTGGAGCCCCAAGCAAATCCCCAAAAGGAAAAGATTACATTTCAGCCCGTAGGGGACCTTGCTGCTAACCATCAATAGCCGGAACAAAGAAACAGACAAAACAAAATATTTGGAAAGGAAAATGCAGCTTTGCACACAGAAGCCATCTCTCAACCTCCCCCCAGCTAAGAGTCCCCGGTTTTCACAGAAGCTCCTATAGAGCTTCACACACAACACTCATTTTCTTTTACCAGTCTTCTTCACCTTTACTTTCATAAACAGCTCTTCTCCTTTCTTCTGGGGAGGAAAGCAATCTACCATACCCAGGTGGATTTAGTAATGGAGGCCTAACGCAGGGGGACAAAGAATACAAATGGATTAAAAGATTAGGGAGAAGAGTATGGCTCTCATACTCTCAAAGTCTTTCACCTTTCAGGCTTCTGCTCTGGATATGTCTGATGCCAGCAGGGAGCAAGCCATGTAACCATCAAGGAACTGTGGTGGCATGGAAATCTCTCCTTCAACTTCTAGGAGTTATATTAAGGGATCATTAAAACAGATCTGAATATTTTAAAGATATATACTCATTATCAAAGTCCCATATCTACCTTTCTGTTTCTTATATTCTTAATGGCTATAAACACACCAAGATGGCTTTTCAGTATAAAAAACTCTCCTCATACTTTTCACAATTAAATTCAATTTTTTGAGGTATACTTTGTTTTTCTGCGACTTCATATATCAAAGATACACATCTCTATACACAACTTTTAGTACACCTGTCAGTCAACCAGTTGTTCTTCATTTACCAAGTTAAACTTCCTAGCAATAATCTGCAGGGAGGGAAAAAAAAAGAATATAAAGACAACAATCTGACTCTGCCATTCTGCCAATCTGACTACTATTCCTGTACTAATGCTGAAATATAACTTAACCACTCCATAATTTTGGTGAAATCATGTTGGAGTTGATCATTGTGGTATTACCAATGGCTAAAAGTGACAGTTTATGCACATAAACTTCCATCTGTCTCTTACAACACAAGTCACTTCTTCAGCTCCAGAAATTATAGAGAAATTATCTTGTTTTTCTCAAGGCAAGGGAAATAAAACTGGCAAAGTGTTTGAGAAGTAAATCAGCCACACATACAGGGTCCTCTCTTGGAATGCAAGGAGTGAGCTCAACAAGTAGAAATTCTTCAGAGCTAAGTGACATATTTGGTTCAGGATTTAGAACCAGCCATGATTACGTCCAAAGTGCCCTCAGTTAAGAAAAGCAAGTTGCACAACAGAACCAACAGCCGTGACTGAAGCTGGTTTAATAATAAACTCAAAACTACTTAAAATGAACTTCATGTTTCCATGGTGATGAATACATATCTCCCTCCAGACTGTCTTGTGATGTAGAAAACATTCACCAGTAGTATTTTGGTAGCAATCTTACTAATGGAAAATTCATTAGCGTTGTTCAAGATGGTGATAACACTGGCTTGGATTAATTTTAGACTGACCTTGGTGAATTGGCAGATGGAGATGAAAGCAGTACAGCGCCCAGTGGAAAAGTAAAATTAGTGAAGATACCTGCTTGTGACATGTTTTTTAAAAAAGAAGATGACTGGTAGCTGCTGAAACAAGTGTGCAGACCTATTAGATTACTTAACCTCTCTGGTACCTGCTGATAAATCCATTTTAGCTTTAGTAAGCTCCCTCACCAGCGAGTAGATTTAAATCTTCTCAAACAGATACAAAATGTTATCATCTCCTTGGGTTAGCCTTGCTTAATGGCAGCGAGGCATGGCCAGTTGCAGACACCCTCAACATAACATATTTGACAGGTATAGGATCAGGCACATAGAACAGGAGAGGTCCCAAAGCTTGTCTTTACTCACAAGGCTGCTCTGAGGGTATGAACTGCTAAACTCTGTCATCATCCCTTAACTTACAGAGCTCCTTAATGCGATATGGTGTTCTATTCAGGGGAAAAAAAGCCTTCTTAAGAGTACACATTTGACTTTGATCCGGTGACATGTTTCTGAAGGAAAGCATCTGACAGGACAAAGATGTACAGTACTTCATTTAGCCTGTGTGCCACGTGTGGCAGTTGGAGGATCCCTGTCACAGCCCCTTCGGCTGCCATCCGGGATCGCACGGCGCGGGGGATTGCTGCTGGGCTTCGGCAGGAAAAGCCTGGTGAAGAGCTTCTCTGGGCTCTTTCCAACAAATTTATTTACATGTTCCATTCAGAAATTTAAAAAGTAGACATTTTAACTTGCAATCAAAAAAAAAAGAAAAGCAATAACTCTTCGCATCATAGAAATGACGTTTGTGTTTTCATTCAGAAAGCCCATAAGCATGGGTGTCATTTCAAGCACACAAACAGATGTTAATCAGCCTGCTCAAGAACTTAATGCTACATGTATGCAAAACACTTTGCTAGGAAAAAACCTGCAGATATGTACTACAGACACACATAACTTCTTTCAGTCAACAGACCCAGAAATCCTGCCAACTCCAGGATCTGCAGTTTTTAAAACATGGTCTCTTCCCAAATATGAATTTTGGGGATGTTTTAATCAGAAACAACGACAGACTCTCTGAAAATGTAACCAGAAATAAAACACAGAGCTTTTGGTGCACAATTGCACTTGCAAACATCTGCACGAGTCAAAATGCTAACTAGCTATGAGTAGGTAGCTGGTATTTGTTGCGAATAAAATTTAAATTAAGAGATTTTCTGGTGATTTTCTTGAAAACCTGATTTAGATTTAATTTCTCTCTGTGTTGACAGACAGTGCTTTGTGGGTTTCTTATCCCTTTTTTTGTTTTAGTCACTAAATCTGAAAGCCATTCAGCAGAACAGCACGTTAGGATATGGTTCTAATTTAGAAAAGAGCAAAGTACAGGAGGGGAAGGAAAGGTTCCCTCCAGGAGAGGCGTGAGGGGAGACGATTAGCAAAGATGTGCCAAAGTGGACAGTGTTTATGAAAACAATCAGCACTACATCTAGGTCTCTGCTTAGATGTTACACAGTCTAGTTTCCTACTCTTGTTCCTTCAGAAAGCTGCTTGGGATTTCCAATATTACTGTCAGTTTAGCTGACTGAGACTTTAGTAAGCGTGCCTTTTTTAATTTCAGAAAAGGAAGAAATGTACGATGTTGAGAAGAAATATGTGTGGTATGTTACACAGGCATGCAACAAAAAGATTTCTTTTTCTCTTGTGATTTCTGGTAGTCAACACCAGTTCTCTTTTTCCTGTAATCATGAATCTAAAGGCACTGATTATGTCAAGCAAATTCCCTGCATGGGTTTAGAAACTAATTTCTTCAAGTCTCACAGCTTGGTGGCAATATTCAAACATTTATTCAATTACTGCCAGTATTCATACAATGAAATTGGTGTCTTGAAAGAAGACAACTAAACTGAAAAAAAGAAAAAGTTTGGGTAACAATTTTCAATTTGCCAACTGAACCCAGGTCTCAGTAGAGATGAGTGTGATCTATTCCTCATATTTCCCTTCATGCAATCAGCATCCTAAATGTATTGCAATTAAACCACAGTCTAATTAAAACACAAAAGACTTTTCAGTAATGAATCTTTCTGGCAAAAAGCATCTTCAACACTTACTTCACAAACAATAGCATTTGTCAAGAGATATTAAACAAATTTCCGAACTGAGGCTTTTCACAGCAACTTGGACCATTTGGTATTTTGGTCTTTGGTGCTCAGTGTCAGCCAGTTCCTTATGTTCCTGAAACAGACTAACAATCTGTAGGCAAATATGCACAATTTAAAAAATTCATCAGTGTGCCTGGGATTGCATGTGGTTTTCCAAGGGAAGTGGCTTGGCCTATCACTTGCTGACCTATTTTCGCCTTGTTCCACTTCAGCATGTCCTCTCAGCTGAGTGCTGGAAACTGCACTCATTTCAGTGGGATAAAAATAACAATAAAAAACTTAGTGCCTATAGCAACCCTCAAGCTACAGAGGGTGAAAAGAATTACATTTTTAATTCACAAAGCTCTTTTTACATATAATCATTCCTTTTACGTAAAGGTCAAGTTACAAGACTTTCTGCATTATGCATAGTGATTTTCATTTTGGCTTATTATTCACTGGTATAAAATTTATGATGTCAGATTTCATGACAGTTAAACCTGAGTTTGCTCTGTTTCAGAATGACATCTGGGTATAGTGAATAACAAAGCTTCTATGTTAAAATAGCCCCATATTTTTAGGTTGACTCCTATAAAAGAAATTAGACCAAGAGATACTTGAACAGATGTTCAGAAATATATTTCACTTCAAGTGCTGACAAAGTAGAATGGGAGCAGAGTTGCATAATAGGAAATTATTCATTAAAGTCAATCATGAAAAATATTCAATTATTTGGAATCAAAGTGTTTGGGAAATATTCTTTTCTTTCTGTACTATTGCAGGGAATTTGATATTCAAACCCAAAAAACCCTAAGAAACATGCTCGGTGCTGTTGCTTAATCCCTTTATGAGAAAAAACAGATTTTTCAAGGTAATAAATGTATAAAAGAGCATTTTATTTGTTAATGTGTGTACCAGATAATGATTTTTAGCTGCCAGTACAATTATTTATTATGACAATGCAGCACCTCTAGTGATAATTGAGTAGTCTTAAGGTGTTCTGTGCTGTTCATTCATGCAAAGAATTCTTGTCAAATATTTTAATGAGAAGAAAAGTATGGCAGTCAAGATTAAAAGTCAAGGTGACCTTTAACTGTGGAAAACAGTATCTACATATCACCTTACTTTTTTTTTTAAGGTCATCACTTCTCTCTTGAAGAGTCAGTCCATAAATGGAAGCAAGCAGTGCAATGAGAGAGTGAACTATAAAAACCATCCTTCCTTCAGAATTAACCTACACCTATTTTAATATCACATTACACCTGTTTTGGTATAAATTTCAAACACTTGCTGTGGTGTCTTCAGCACAACAAGAAAAGAAACCACATGTTAGAGAAAACAGGGATATCCAGCTGCCCCCCAGGCCTTGCTAAAGCAACAGCGCAACAACTTTGGGATTGTCACTCTTCATTATAAAGAACAAACTTGCTGTGACCTGGAAAGCTGTTCTGATGGGCACCTGATGGCCTGTTGCTCTAAAGAGTCTTTGGGGACACCAACGATGCTCCCACAGCACAGCCTGACCTGTTTCCTACTGTCGTGCTTCCAGCTGCCACCGTTAGCCAAGAGGGTACCCTGCTCATGCCATGCTGTGCACAGGTTCTGCTGCATGAGCAAAATCACCACTGTGACCTTCAACAGGGCCAGAGGAGTCTGGAAACACTGTTCCAGTTACCAGGGGTGAAACACAAACAAATCGTTGAATATTGGGGTGTCCACGTTTTCCAGCCTGCTCGCAGCAAACGTGTCCAGTGGGGATTGATTCCTGTGCTCCACACACCTCTGCTAGAAATCCCCCAGGGGCCATCCAGCCAGCCCAGCTCACAGGCAGAACCTCACACTTGCAAAGGTCTGCATTTGTGCTTCCAGCCTTCTTATAGCTTCCCTTTCCTGCTCTACAACTGGAGGGAAAGACAAACCGGGAAGCAGGGAAGAGCCACCCGCAGTTCACCCCCTAGACCTTAGCTGTGTTAAAAACGAAATTTTTTCCATCCAATATGGCTGCAAAAAGAAGAATCACACCCCAAGGGCTGCTTGAGAGAGACCTCAGGGTTGGTCCTAAATAATGGCATGACCCTACTTTCTAATTTCTTTACTTTATCTCCCATTTTATTTGTTTATCTGCAATCTGTACTGACTTTTCCACACCGAAAGCAGTTCAGGTATAACATGACATGAGAGTGGAGATAAGGCTTCCAGATTGGCTCTGGTTTGGGTCCAGCCAGCTTGGCTCACGAGCACAGGCAGCAAAATTAATGTTTACTTGCATCTGTCCACAAAGATACATTCTTAGTTATATATACTAAGAGGATTACTCATGGAGTATCGTTAATCATTTTTATCACTACCAAACATAGTATCAAGCACACAGAAAAATGTAGTTCCTAATTGCTACTATGGAGACAAAGCAGTAGAGGAACAGGAGATGAAAATAAAGTACTAGGTGTCATTTCTTCTGTGAAATTATATGTGGAATATTTTAATTAATGGGTGATATCATTGATACAAGGTTCTAAGTTAATCTTAAATAATTATAACAGCCAAACACAGTAAATCAGATTTTTAAATTTCCCAAGAAAAATGTTGTGGATAAAATTGCTAAAACATGTAATAATTGAATGTATTTATTAAAATATGACAACACTAGCACAGCTTCAAATCAGAGCCTGAACTTGCTGCAGCTCTAGATTTAATAGATTTAATGGGTGTTCTTCCCCACTAAGATTATCCATTTTCTTCTGAAGGCCCATTTGCCACATATCATGTGGCTCAGATAATCCATGGTTTTTTTTTTTTTGTAAATATTAGAATCTGCTTAAATTAAGTTGCATTAATGCATTGTACTTTAACTATTTCATGTGGCACACATATAATTTAAAACAAACTCTTGCAATTTGGGCAAGTGACCTTTCTGTGTCTATTAGGAATCCCCACTGAAATTTATGCAAGTTAGACTTGAAACGACTACAGTACTTAAATTTGTACTTTTTACTTTTTCTTATTGGTTGGCTGCTAATGTCTGAAAAGTGGATTACATTCCTACAAGGGCTGATGCTATGCACTTTGTTTAACACACAACTATATTTAACACACTAGTCTGCTATTTTGGCTTTATTGAAACGTGCACAAAATTCCTTTTTTAGCCACTGAGGAGACTTGGCACAAGTTATAAAGATTTATTGATCTAGTACTAACTAGAGTACATTACAAATAGCCAAGTGCCAAACAGTTGCTTTGCACCAGATTGCAATTTACAAGTGAGGAGAGGAAACTGGGTTCCTAATTATGTACAAAACTCTAAGCTTTAAAAAGTTGTGTACTTGTAATTAAGGTCTTGCAAAATAAATAGTCTTTCTCTAACTGAGGCAGGCTTTTACACCAAAATCTTTTCTGTAATATAGATACACAAAAACCATTTTCTTTAACAGAATGCTGAGCTCAAATATAAAGAAAATTCCTGAATTGGAAAGTGTCACCACTCTCCAAAACCACCACCATCCCCAAGAAAAAAGCCACTTCTAAATTTAAGTATCTAGAAAAATTTAAATTCTTTAAAATCTTGTCCTATATAGTTTTGATTTTGAAAAAGATTTACTAAAATGTCTGTTCTGATTTTCTTTTAATTTTTTCTGTATTTCTTTGCATTTATCCATGAGGACAAGGGCTCATAAAACATATAAGGGTATTATGTCACTGTAGTGTAACTCTTAGAAGTTGTCTATTATCTTTCAAACAGATGCTTGGGCTAGGTCACAGGTAACGCAAAGAAAGGGATCTGACCTGCAAAAGTGAAGCAGAACTGGTCCAAGGACCTGTGGCACACATGATACAACCCTCAAACCCAACGAAGGCACTTGCATCAAATGAAGTCAGTCTGGATAAACCAGCAGTGCCAGAGCTCAGAGGGTGACATCTGCTAACCACAGCCTCATGCCAGCAGCGAGCAGGCTCGACCCAACCACCAACACTTGGGATTTCATCATTGGAACCAGCAAAGTTCCCAGAGCTTATTCTGTTAATTTATAGGGGATTTGCCACGACATTGGGTGGCAACAAGGATGTGATTGAGAGCAGCAAGCTTTTCCAGAAACACCTACTGACACTTCAGGCACTTTGGATCCAGTGCCACTGTCCCACACAAAGACTGATTTGTGGCTCACAATATGTGCAAAGCTAAATCAGACACCGAATAGCAAAAAAACTGACATAAGAAACCCAAAGCAAGAAGAAAGTCATATGGAAAATAGCAAGGGAAAAGCATAGCCTTTCATTTACAAAGTTATTTTTTAATTATTGCATTTTAATGCAATAGAAAAAAGCTGTAAATAACTAACTGCAAGTGCTGTAGCTCACTAACAACACAGGGGTGTGTCTTCTGGAGGTCCAGCTCCACAAGTGCCAACAGCCAAGACATGTACAGCTTTATTACAGCCCCTGGATAGACAAAGTATGTAGAAAATATGAAACAAAAAGAGGATGTGTAATTTAATATGTAAAGTTACTTGAGATACACCAATTATGTTAAATACATTTATAACTAGGCATACTTCTGCATTTAAAACCTTATTAAGAGCGCAGGATGCAGAAGAAACAGTCTGTTTGATCTGTTTTGAAGCTATGGTAATAGGAAACAAGTTTTCCTGCAAAGTCTCTCAGGACCATCAAACAGTCCTTTTTTCCCCCAGAATAAATACAGAGCCATATTTGAAACCCTTAACCTAATGCTCACAAAGAAATCTCCCTTGTAGACACAGTTGTTTATTAAGGCTAACCCTAGTTCACTTTCCAGTCATATTTCAGAGATAAGAAAAAAATATAGAAATAAAAATGTCTAGCAGGTAGTTTCATTTGCCTCTTTTATTACAAATCCATATTCAGATATGTTAATATAAAGATGTACAATATTACATAAAGGGCACAAAACCTGACATCGTGACACTGGTGGCTGAATGGCTCGCTTATTGTAGTGGTTCTTATTCAGCTATTTTCTAGTGCTCTCATCAGTCTTTTGTGTGAAAGCCTTTGGTGAGAGTCAAGTCTGAACTGATAAGGCCTTGGAGACATAATCACTGGCCCTCATTTTCCATTGACAGCCCCACACAGCCAATTCACAAACATTTTCATATTAATATTGAGCAATTTTCCTACATTCTAATCCATCAAAGTAGGCTATTAATCCTTCCCCCGTGCTCTTCTCTATTCAAATGCTAACAATTTTCTTCTCACAAGCTAAAACATTTGTCCTACAGCCCCTCACACAAAGACACTGTATTGTCAGCAGTGATTGATCAGAGTATTAATATGAGGGATGCAATGTACATTGTATCAATGATACCACACGGATGTGGAGGAAAAGGTCTTTTTTAGAGGATAAATCAAATGCAAAATATAATAATTTCTCAAGGAGCAACACTTTAAGTGTTTTGCCTGGTGTATTTTATGCAAATTTATGAAAATATCTGGAGGTGTAAAATGCTTTTGAATTTGGAATGCAAAATAAATTCAGGGATGTCCCAGGTACAGGGACCTGGGTGAGGAGCACCCTCCAGCTGGGACTGGCTGGGGACTGAGAAGGCAAACAGCAGCAAGGCTACTAAAAGCCACTTGTTCTCCAATACCATATTTTTTAGAATTAAAGGGGGCAAGGGAATAAAAACAGACACCTTAAAAAAAAAAAAAAAAGATGAGGATAGCTCTTTAATGACAAATGCCTTTTGTCTCCTGGAAAGGAAAAAGTTAAACAAGGCCAAAAAGAATTTCCAAACTTTGGCCAGTGGGTTCCTCACTACAGGGCCACCTGACAATTCCTTCACCCTTGTGGATGGCCAAAAGCTCTCCTCAGATGGTAGAAAAGACAAAGGGCATCTGATAGACCTTTTCTTGTGCCCTAGTGTCAAATAACTTGGGGTTGTTTATTAAAAGAAGGATGCCCAACCTTAGGATGCTTTATGTATAGTTTAGACCTTCCCTGTAAAAATCACAACTCAGCAGCAGCTTCTGCTGAACTGCAGGAGATAAGCACAGAAAGCAGCAGCAAAAGGGGGACAAGTCTGTAAGAGATGTGTTTGTAGGGAGGTGAACGTGCTGCCTGCAACCAGAGCAGAGGCGTGGGCACAGGGGGGTGGAGGGAGGGAAGCTGTGGATGCACAGAGCCCTTCCACAGCTGATACACCCTGGCACAAATTAGAGTAATTTCAGGGATGCTGTAATTTACAGCAGGTTACAGCGGTTCTTGGCACAGAGCTCATCCCTCTGCAGACAGAGCCCCCCCACATCTCAACACGTGTCCTCCTCCTTACAGGGTGTGGGCAGAGGCAGAGACGTGCCAGGTGCTGTCAGCAAGTCAAAGCCATCAAGCTCAGCCTCAGGTCCTCCCTAGGATCACTTTGCTGGAGCTGCATGAAGCAATTTAAAAGAACATGCAGCTGGATGACAGAGGAATCCAGACCTCCTCGAACATCCAGCACCCATTCATCCATAAAAAGGAGCAATTTGCTCACTTCCAGTAGCACACAATACGGGGAGGGGGTGTGTGTGCACACATGAGTATCATTAAATAACTTTAAAATAAAATAAACACACACAACTGCTTAATAAGCTGATAAATTCAGCACATTTCAATACAAGTAAGAGAATGAAGCTGAGGGTTTACGAGATACACTATATTTAAGCACATACAGCTAGCATCTAGTGAGATCACAAATCACAAACTGCAATTGATGCATAATATTCTACTAAAATTAATTTTAATTTCCTTTTTTTATATACTCCTTCATTCTCTGAAGGAACAAAGCAAACCTAAGATAGACAGATATAAACTCAGCCCAGCAATGCAATTGGACTGGCAGAGCTTAGTGACCAAATGAAGTTTTATCACCGGATTTAACCCACATCCCAAAGGAAATCATTCCAGCTCTGAGCACCCTCTGCCATCCTGCTGGCACCCATGTCTGAGCATGTGTGTGCCCTCAATGCATCAGGGGAGATGGCAAGAGGCATCCCATAGTTGTTAAAATGATTGGTTGATCTAAAAAGACAATTTGTTCATGAACTTATGAGAAAAAGACAGAAAACAACCAACGTAATCTGGAGAGCTATTTTTCTTTTTAGCACCTAAACTGTGTTGGACTCAGAGAGGCCTGAAAGCTGCTGCTGCCTCCCAGGATGAACTTGCTCCAGGCTGAACCGCCCTGTTTAAAGAGCTTGAGTTTCTATGCACAACATCCTATTTCTGTGCCACTTACCGTCGGTACATTGTATCTTTACAATGAGCAATTAAAAATATTTGTACTTTGAAGCCACTTAGGAGCTCTTCCAATTACTTATATTAGCATTCTGGCAAACGCTCAAGCCTTTTTAACGTTGAGTCAGACTCCTGAGCCCGCATCAAAAACTCTCCAAAGAGCAATTTTGATTTTCTCTACTTCCAGGCAAGTGGAAGGGGCACCACGAGCTCTCCTGCAGCCCCACAGGGATCACTCCCTGGGGAGGATGATCGGGGTGCTAAAGCTGCACAGCACCAAGTGCCCCCTCCAGAAGCCGCGGAGGGTCCCCAGCCGGGGAGGCGGCGCACGGGGCGGAGGAGGGAGGATGCTCCCCGGTGCTGCCGAGGCTGGAAGGTGCCCAGATGGGAGGTGCAGAGCTGAGAGTGCTCAGCTCAGAGCTCCTGGCTGGCTCTGGTGAGTCAGGGCTGGCTCTGCAGAGCCGTGACTCAGTGTCCCCCAGCGCAGGGCAGGAGGCACCACTCTGCGCTGCTGAGCCTCTCGGGCAAGTCGCCCTAGATGAGGGTGTTAGCTCTGCTTGAATGATGGCCAAGGCATCAAGGTTAAGCTTGCACTGATATAAATTAAATTGGATAAAGTATTAGTCATTTCCTGTCCCGTGCTGTTATGGATTGTGATGTACATTATGAAATAGCAATTTTAAACCCAGAAATACATTGATTTCGGTTTTAATTGAAATGATCTTTGTTTTGTAATTAAGCTATTAGGTGCCAGAAGAATGATTTGCTTGAGGTTCAAGCATGAGCATTAACAATCTTTAGAAAAACCCAAGCTGGATACTGTTTGCTAAGGTTGTTCTTGTGCAAAATATAAAACCCAGAACTAGATAATGATAAAAATAAATCCACTAATATCTTAAATAGAAACAGCAGAAAAACCAGATACCATCTATTGAAGAGCTTATTTTCCAAACTAAGGCACATTCAAAAATGTACCCACAGATTTAGCAATTCAGAGACCTTAAAATTTTAACAAATTTCATCTAGAAGGCCACATGAAGACTGCGAAACCCAGGATTTAGGGACTTGTATTTGAGAACTTTCCCTCTGTGCCTTCCACCATCGCATCAGACAGTAGGAGAGTCTCCCACATCCAACAGCAGGTTTCCACACCACACCTCTGCATCTCCTCTCTGGCAAGATACTGTCCAAGGTTAGTGAGTTTCTGATCACTCTACAGATATTCCTTTAAATTAAACTTACGTCAAACGTGGTCTTTCTTGTTCTTTGATGAGGCAAAGTTTTTTTTTTCAAGACAGAGCTGGTTCTATTTTAAACAGTTTAAGGTGTTAAAACTTGTTTTCAGCTACGTTGCAAGTGTTCTAACCCAAAGTGAGTGGAACTTGCAATCATCACTGGAGAAAGAGCTGCCATCAGGGATCAAGCGTGGGTTTATCCATTTTTCATATGTAAGTCAGATTCACTTTGTCAGTCTGGAGATTTGACAAAGTATAATTCAGAACAGCTCAAGCTCACCTTCCACTGGACTGAGTAATCAGATCAGACGAGGGAACACACCAGTGGCTCTCCAGATCTCCCTGCAACACCCCTTAGGAACCTCTCAGTACATGTGCCACTTCATCTTCCCAGGAGTGCGGGGCTGTCACCTATAACTGTGCACACAAGAACTACAACCCCATCTCACAAATTTCCAGCAGCAGAGACCTGCAGTTTAGGAAGGGAAACTGTAGAGTTTAAATCTTGCTGATGTTTCCAAAGGCCGTGGAGTCACTGCAGAGGCTGTGGAGCAGCTACCAGAGGTGTGCAGGGCTGTGTGAGAGCCCCAGCACAGACAGCAGCTGGTGTCATCTTCCCTGACCCTTCTGTTGGCAGCATTGTTCCTAAAAGACACTGCCTCTAAGGTGATGTCTCAGCATTGCATTCTTAATTAGTTGATTTTTTTGACAGTGGTGCTGCTTCTTAGGTATAATACAGTAGATGAAAGACCTTTAAAGATACTGTGTGTGACGCAGTTTAATTTGGCTAAAAGATAAGGGTTTTTTTAAGAAAAGTGACAACCATATGAATTCATTCAGTAGTATGGAATGTAGAGTGGCAATTAAAAACAAGTCAGAAAGCAAAAGGTTTATTTTAAAGTTAAATTTCTTAGAAAAATAATGATGTTCTTTTTTCTACAAGGATATCACCATTGATTGTAGCCTAAAAATTAGCATCCAGTGATGAGAGAATATAAATACAATTCACTACAAAGGAATACTCATATGTTGATATTTTTGTCTGGATTTGTTTGTTTGTTTGTTTTCATTTGAATTTTTCCCTATACCTATGTTCAAATGTATCTCTGCACTCCACATAAAAATATGATAACCTTTCTGATAAAAAAAAAAGTATCTCTTATGTGATTTAATATAATTCTGAGAAGAATGACTTTGACCAATTGGTGTAGTGGCTCACTGCACTAGTGAACAAGGGTTTGTGCATCCACTGCTCCACAGTCTGAGTGCTATGCAGGCTGAATAAGGAGATGAATTTAAAATCTGTAAATGACAAGTTTGAAACTTGACTGAATCAGACAAAAGATGCTATATTTAACACTTTGCCCTCTAGTTTCAGACCACCTTCTTTTTAGTCAGCTGAACAGAATACTCACAAGTGGCTTACAAGTCTTTATGAGCTGTTCAATTTTTCCTGAGTCTCTAACTGAAAACATTAAAAAGTGGGTGATGATAATTAAGGTCAAAATAAATCTAAATATATAAATATATAAATATAAGATTCTTAATTAACGACAAGATAGAAAGAGTGAAAATTAATGGGAAGAAGTTTTGAAGTACAGCATTTGAAAACACTGGTAATTTACACAATATTACAGAAAGCTTATCAAATATTACTAGATTTATCTTTGATCCTTCTGAAATATTCCTCAAGGCCTGCTCAGTACAGTACATCAGTCACCTCCTTATTTGACTAAGAGGGAGTGTGGCCTTTTTATTTTATTTATATTTTAAAATATAGAAAATATCACACTACAATGAAGCAATCAACCAGTAGCCTGTGTGCTCCAGTAACTGGAAAAGATAGAAAGTCAGTGAGTAGATAATTATTCAAGGTCAAACCTTTCTAGTGTGGTGCCAGAAAAAAGCAAACAGTGAGGGTTAGCCAATACTTCACAAACACTTGTTTAAGGATTTCCTAATTACTATAAGTGGTTCCTCTGGCCCTGGCACTTAAAAAGGCAGCTGTATATGCATGATGTCATCCCTGCTGCCCATTATCTCTGCAGTAAATTTAGAGGATTAAGAAGCAAGCAAAGCTAAATAGTCCAAATAATAATGATTTTTCATGTTTCCTATCATTAAAAATTAACTACAGAAAAAAAAGGACAAATTAAAAACTTGGATGTAATTAACTACTGAAATGTATTTGAACGTTTTTGCCAAAAAAATCAGAAAAATATTTAAAAATGACATGTGTGCAGCATGGCCACAACTCCATAATTAAAACACAGCTCCTCAAATATTTTCCTACCTTTGTTTCTAGAAACACTTACTAACCCCTTTTGAATTTCTACAGAATTAGTTTATCAAGTGCCACAATGTAGAAGGCCAGACATGATCACACACAGACACTTTCCCTCTCCTACTCTCTGCCTGTGAAGTTTGGAGAAATCAACTTTTCTGTCCCTACCTCTTATTTTCTATTAGGGGAAGCTGCTCCTCAGCGCTGGTCATTTCTGTGTTCACCTTCTATTTGTCCTTGGAACAGGAGCCAGTGAAATCTGTGCTCCTGATTTGACACTGCCAACTTGCACAGCCTCGAGTGAGGTTTCATGGTCATTCTCTTCTTGGTTTTTTTTTCCTCCTGTTCCCCTTAATTTACAACTACAATCCAGGCTAGCATTTGTCTGGTAAAATCTCTCTCCTGCTTGTCCATTTGTAGCAGAAGCATCTGATTGCTGCCAGGAATCCTCTGTTTTATAACACGTTAGAAGCTCATGTCAACACTATAAGTCAATTTCTTCTGCAGCGTTGTCTAGCTCAAGCAGGATTTGTCCTTTTGTCTGAAGCTTCAGAAACAGCTACCAGCCACCAATTTAACTTCTGTACTTTACTGTGTTTTCCATCTAGTGAAAAAGCACACGGTATTTTTCTTGGATCCAACTTATTTTGCACCTCAAAACTAACAATATAACTTTCCAGCCTTCCAGATCTGGGGAGCTTCTACCACCATCTTTTTTAACCACGTGGTCTCTTTTCACCACGATTCTCTCTCCTGGTGGTTGTGAAGTTGGATGTTGTCTCCAGCCACATGGAACATCCAGGGGTGGTCATCTTGGTAATACTGGCATACAAAACTCTCCATGGTCTGGGTCTTGCAGGAGAAACACTCCAGTTTTTAATGCAGGAGATTCTGTCAATCTGTGTTTGAGTACCTTCTAACAACTGAAAAGAATTTTGTGCTGTTCCTATACAAAGGTGAGATGTTCCTGAAATCCAAAGCTTCTGTTTTAAGTAAAGTCCAGATTCTGCATCCACACTGAACACACCCCCTGCATCAGGAGCCGTGTGGGACTCACACAGCTACACCACTCAGCACTTTCCTTCTCACAAGTAGCACAGGCAGTGCCTGCACACAGAAACTCTTCCACCTAGCCATGGAAATCCTGTGAACACTCTCCACAGCAGCACAGAGCAGGGACAAAGAAACAAAGAGCTGTGGCTGTGTACTCATCAGATCCACTGAGGCCCCAGAAGCTTTTCTATTACCTTCCAGGAGCTATGGGTCAAACTGGAAATCAATTTCTAGAAATTAATGAGATGGAGTAAGCTCTCAGAAAGAACCCAAACAAGCCCATCTTTATTCTCCCTTGCAGTATGTCTCCCCTCAGAGAGCAGCACCTGCAGCTTTTGCAGAGCCCAGCCATCCTCCTGGCCATGCTGCTGTGCACATGGTAACCTGGCAAAAGGGAAGCACAGGGAGAGGAATGCTGCCATGCTTGAGCATGGGAACTAAATGTCTTACACAGATGCACATACCAGAAGGGAATGTTAGACCTGGTCTGACCTTCTGCACCACGGAGACCATAAAACATCACCAGCTTCCTTGTGCCCTGCTTTGATGAGACGCATGTACAAATCCAAATGGGAAAACACTTACACATAAGCTTTAGGACATATTATGCACAGAATGACACCTGCTTTTTATGCTCTTTCAACATACAAAATTGTCTCTACAAGAAAACATCACTCTTCCCAAGCTGACAGAAGTTATATTTCTAATAATAAATATTCTGCCTATGGAGTAGCTGTAGGATGTATGCATTTCATAGTTCATGAAGAACTGAAGGGGTGAGAAGGAGGCAGCAAACCCAGCTGAGTCCTGCTCAGACAGCTCCAGCACAGGATCCCTCTATGCAGACAATGGCAGAATAGTAAACAGTGATGGAGAGACCAGAAAGTGTGGGGACTTTGAGGCAATGGAAGCGAGCAATGCAAGAAGGAACAGGAGATGACACAAAGTATTGTGCAAAAGAGGAGATGTAGAGAGGTCAGAGAGCTGAAACTTGACTGAAAAAGAAGCACAGGACATGGAAACTCTTCCACCTTGAAAAAAAGGGACAAGGGGGAGGTGTGGTATCAATTGATAGAATCTACCACTAAACAGACATATTTAAGGGGATATTATTTGGGGCTGAGCAACATGAGAACACTCAAGTACAGAAGAATATAAAATAAGTTGTTCCTGCCTTAAGGAAAATAGAAATTATTCAATCTGGTGCACTTCTGTTCAGACACATCAGAGGCAGAGGGTGGATCTGTCCAAGTACTGCCCCCCCCTCCTCTCTGCTCAATTCCTCCTTCAACAACCACGATGGTCCTGCTGATGGAGAGAAACCTTGCCAGAAGCAGAAACAGGTAAAGAATAAAGGGGGAAGGAGGCATATTAACCCAGCAAAGTGGTATTAGGAAAAAATAGATCTTTCTCTGTGATTTGGGCCTCAGAAAACAGAAGTTTCTTGGTAAATTCACACTATTAATTTAGGGTGTATGGAACTGCTTTAGCCATCACCCAAAGGTCAAGAACAGTGCAATCAAAGGCATAAACCAGCGCAGCAAGGGTGACTTTTATGGTGCATAAACAGAATGAGTAAGATTCCATGACTCCTCATAGAAAATAAGAAAGTTTTATGCTATAATCAGCTGTTGCAAAATGACATGTTTTCAATCCAGCATCCAAAATATTTAGGTTTTCCCTTTGCCTTTTGGATCTCTGTGTCATACCATCACACTTTGATATCTTAATGGATGCAATTTTGGCAGAAAATAATTTACTCTGAAAAAATTCTGCACTAGCATTAGCTGAGCTGAAAAATAACCTCTTAAAAACCCACATCATGTGAAATAAGCAGATTGTGAAATTATGCAGTTCATGCCATAAGAGTAATAAAATAGCAAAATTAAGGGGCTTTTTTATTTATAAGTAACTGCTTTCTTCTACCTTTTATAATGTCCACCTCTTAGCATAACAAAGCTTTTCATAGCTTACTAATGGCTCCCTGTCACTAGTGCTGAGAACTATTATCACTGCACTGCCCCTTCACATGGGCCTTTCAAACATCACTGTTTCACTTAATTCTTTCACCTCCTTCAGTTCAAATGCAATAAAAACCTTTCACTGGCTGACAACTAGAAAGGCAGAACAGCCTCCAACTGCTGTATAATTCAGGAGGGCTCTTTCTCATTTTAATTGGCTGCCTAATTGGAATGTTTATGGGTTCTGCGATAGCTTGGGATGAAAAGGCAGGGTGAGCAATTATGTGCTCAGCATTCCTATCTGGCAGAGTTAATAGTTTTTTTTTAAAAAAAGCTAAAGTTCACTGGAATGCCATGTTTTTGTTCTCTAAGAAATACCTTGATTTGAAACAATGTAATCCCCAAGTCAGAAATTATGTCAAGCTGTGCTTATCCAGTAGCAAGTTTGAGCTTTTGGAAGCCTCTTTGCTCCTTTTTGATGTTAGCATAACATGAAGAACAGGAGGCTATCTGGTGGCTGTCAAGTTTTTAACTGCTTGCTCCCTCACTGGCTGGAGATAAGATGTAAGCAGAGCACTTGATGGACTTGATTAATTCTCTGGAACGAAGGTTTGTCTTTCTTGGCTCAATGAATGACTTCATTCTAGTAGATGAGGTCACCCAAGTCAAGGCAATAAAGTTTCTGATATTCACATGAAAGCCAGTTTTCAAAGCTGGCAGCCCCTAAAAAGAGAAGCAAGTGTTTTCTCATTTACCTACGTTCTAGTGGCAACATCCAGCCTGCTGCCCTATCTATCCTCTCCAGCACAGGACTGTGCTTCAGCTGAAGAGCAATTCTAGCACGAGATGAGATTTAAAGGGAAGGAGACAAAAAGACACACTTTGTTCGAAGAAACAAAGATTTTTGTCAAGTGATTTGTCAAAATGCCAACAGGAAGAGAAAAATCACTTTCTAGCTTTTTAGCCTGACCAGAACAGTTTCATTTCCACCACCTCCCCTCCCAGGCTGTCTCTGTGCCCCTGCTGCTGCAAACCTCTGGGGCCAAAGAGCAGCTTTGTGGTCCCCTGTGCAGGGCTCTTGTATTTCAGTGGGAGAACCCAGGTACTGCCAGCACAAGGAGCAAACACGGAAGGATGCTGTGCTCTTTTGAACGCTCGCACCCTTGCATGCTTTGAGCTTTAAGGGCAGGTTTACAAACCGTCCTTCACAAAGCACACCAGTCGTTGTTTTTCCTTTCTCTCTTTTAATAACGACCATTTAGTGCAAAAACAGGAAAAACTGCTGAAAAGGGCTGACTAGCTTTGTAATTTTCTAATTATCACAAGGGCTTGTTCAAAGATGTTTATTAATCTCGTCCTTTTTGCTTTTCAAAACCATGCAAATGATAAGCAGTCCCTCCAGTACTCACTACAGCCTAGCAAGTGCAGTAAACAACACACACAAAAATTCAGTCTAGTCTGATGTACAGATTTGTTTTTTCAGATAACCTGAACATCCTTGGTCTAGTATGAGGGACTCTAACACATTCTACACTCCTTCTTCCCAATTCACTTGTGTTCTTGTCTCCAAGTAACAGAGCAGTCAAAGTCCTGTGGATTATTAAGGTTGTTTTTCAAGTGTTTGAAGCGTCTTTCTAACCCATACTTCTGTTATTGTGGGGCAGTTTTCCAGCACGTGCAGTTACAGTTGGAGCACGATGACAGGAGCATCCATCTCAGGTACAAGTGCAACCAAATTGCCAACCACAGCACATCTGCCAGATCCCTTCCAGCTGCTGCCACCACACAGGAAAAGGCCACAAGCTACAGAGGTTTGGGACATTGTGGGGTTTTCTAAAGGCTTTCCTAGGTAACATGGAGAAATTAGAAGGTGGTATAAATGCTCCCATTAAGCTGTGGAGGCAGAGTTTTACCCCAGGTTTTATTGCCATCTGGAGCCTGGAAACCTGTGGAAGAAGTGCCTTGTTTGGAAGGTCAGAAGCCTGCACCACATCAGAGAGCCAGCTCTGCCTAGAACACGCTTAGGAAATGTTGATTTGGTGCACGCCAGGAGGGATTCCTGGCCACAACAGCTCTTAAGAAATTCTTGCCAAAGGACTCATTTTCAGATTCGCATACATCAGTTCAACATCCAAATTATACAAAAATAAAATATGACAAGTCGTATCCTTGCCACTATAGATGCAGTTAACCTGTAAGAAGGCGGTCAATCAATTAAATAACACTTTCAAATAAGCTGTTGAGTAAACAACACCACTTTTAAACTAATCTTTGTTCACATTTACCTAAAGATTGTGACTTGCTGATATTAAGAATTTCAGAGGAAAAATCTAACTGCTCAAGATGTCCATCTCATTTTATGGGGAAAGGCGATTCAGAAAATCCCATATGTTTGGTAAAGGTCCAAACATGTGGACGCTTATGCAAACCAACAATTCTTTGAAGTGTGCTGCTTTCCAAAGTCCAGGCTGAAACTTAAATTTAATAATCAACAGGCAGAGCTAAGGCAGAAACCCTCTGCTAAACTCTGCAGGACTGGGATATGAGAGGAGGCGTCTCTCTGAAGTGACATTATAGGCCCAGATGTGCTGTAAGAGAATAAGAGTCTGTCTTAAGATGGCCTGTAGACCCTGTGAACTTCCTTGTTTCGTGACTTTAAAGCAAGAAGAAAAATAAATAATGAAACATATTAAAGTCATTATTGTAGCTGTGCGCGCCTTCTGAAGGTTTGGGTTTTTAAAAGCTCCAACCTTTGAAAAAAGTGCTCAGTGAAATTAAAGGCAGCAAATCTACACTGACCTCTATTTTTATATACTAACAAATTTACATGTGGAACTCATTGTCACGAGATATTATTAAAGCCAAGAGCTTAGCAGGATACAAAAGGGCTTAGACATTTATGTGAATAATAAGAACATCTACAGTTAGACCAGAAAGGAAAAAGACGTTTATAAGTGACACTAAAACTCAGAGTTGAGGGCATAGCCAATTGCTAGATGCATTGGTTTAGGGAAAAAAATCCCCAATTGATGCTTTTTTTCCATAGCTGTCCATTTCTTTGCACCTTTTTGTAAGCATCTGGTACAGACCAATGTCAGAGGGACCATCCAAATCTGAGCCAGTCCAGCAGGTGTTACATCCAAAACATAAAACTCTTTATTATGTAAAGCTGTCATGAAATATTTTGAAAAGACTGCTTATTCCTCGCCTAATCCTTTAGCATTTGGCAGCTCTTAAAAAGGGTAATGGATATTCCACAGTACTTTGTATATCCACAAGAAGAGGGCAGTTGTTTGCAATATTTTCTCATGTCTTGTGCCAGGACCTTTTCCCCTTTACGTGGCATCAGACTCCTTGGTCCCATATGGACATTCCACCCCAATCAAAACTCTGTTCTACAAAAAACCTCTGGAGTTTCACACCACCATTGAAAAGTCCCATGATTGGGTGCATGAGATGCACTCCCAAATCCCAACAGAGTCCAGAAACTGGGAGTGCTGAAGGAATCTGCAATTGTAAGCAAAACCTTACAAGTGCTAAGGATCAACACTGCAGAAAAGGTCAAATGAATGAGTGCTGTGAGGCCATGAAATTATCCACTTTTATCTGTTCAACACCTGAGAGACATTTATATCACTAATGATCTGCAAACCCATATTGACACCAACACAGCATTTGCTGCTAATAAGTGCGTGTTTGTGTCTACAGGAGAAAAACTGAGGCCTCTCTCTTTTCTGCATAAACTTTGCCTATCTTATTCTAGCCATCCTAGTTTGATCTTTGCTGATGTTTATTAAGTTTAAATATCAAATAAAGTGATTTTTCTGCTTGGAATAAAATACCAGGAATGTGATAACATATTCAGAAGAAAAGTGAAAATGACCCTTAAATAAGGAATGCATAAACTCCTAGAATTAAATTTATGCTACTTAGCATCACATTAAAAATATTCAAAATATAAATCAAAATTCAAGGGTATAACTTATATTCAATTTCAAATTTATGGCATTTTAAAATAGGATGATTTCCTTAAATGTGCAATAAATTTGGTTTTGTGGAATTGCACATGCCACCTTATCATGACAGTTGCTTTATCTACACAGTCCACTGAAGCCTAGTCACTTTATATAATCTGAATTCACAAATCAACTGTCGTCTTCACTTCACTGATTCATTGCTGATGGGCCTTTCACAAGGTAAAAAATCCTCTCCAAGTTGACAAGAGTAATAAATGGAGAGGTGAGAGCTGCCTCTCCATCCTGCTGTTCTATTGTGCTGCCGATAGTGACACATGGCAGAATGAGCTCATAAACCAACCTCATCTTTTGACCTCTGCGGAGCAAACGGAAACAGAGGGGCATTTATGATGATGACTATATTTAAAGACCAATAATGACTAGATAAACCCCTGAAATCTAACTAGCTCAAGCAAAGCATGGAAAAATGGGATGGCTTTGTGTATTTAATGTGGTGAAAAAGTGTTGAAAATACAGCTATGAAGTTTTTGGAATAACCTAGAGTAAAACTCAGCTGCACCAGGTTATAAGATGCTTACAACTATCCTATACACACAAGAGAAATCTTGAAAAGATTAATGAAACTATAATTGGATTTTTTTTTTTAATGTTGTTCTAGGTTGGGCAGAAACAACACAAATCAACAACTGAACCAGAGTAGAATGGCATTCTAGGAATAATCAAAACTTTTTAAGTTAGAAGACTTTCTTTAACCAATACATCTCAGGAGAGAAAGGACAGATGGCCTTTTACTACACCTATACATACAAATACATATATATATATAGACACATACATGTGTGCATATAAACACATATGGCCTTGTACTATCCTTTTCAAGTGTTGTAGTACTAAATTTTGAGTTATTAGGGATATTGTCATTTTAGGAACAAACACTAGCAATTAAACTTCAACCACCTCATTGTTTGCCTTCTCTAGTACAGACACAAACTCCATTTAAACATGCCTGGGAACACAGACTCACCTGGTTAAAAGTGTACTCTGGCTGCCCTCCCTCCACACAGCCCCACCCAAAACCGGGCCACAATAAAACAGAATTAAATCTATTTGCTCAGAAACACTAATCGCTATTAATATATTAAAATGGGGTGATGTGCTCTGTCTGTTCACTGAGTCCAGCCCAAAAGCCCCACAAACACCCAACACCACGGCTTCTATTTTTATTGATAAGGCTCTGTTTATTGATAAGCTGTGTTTGAGCTGGGTCAGTTTTTGGGTAGAGCTCAGGATGTGGGTTACAAGCAATAGCCAGGCTAGAGGTCATATTCCAATTAGGCAGCTCTGAAACCTCATGAACTCAGGATTGTGAATTAATAAAAATTAACTGAATTCAAGGAATTTCACCATCAACCACAATTCCTCGTTTATATCTTGTTTTTTTAATTCTACCACCCAGCCCTGAGTTGTACCTCCCTCACCTAATGCCACAATTTACCACGGCAGGCCACTCCAGAAAGTTTGTAAGGTGAAATTCTTTGTAAATAAAACAAAAAAAATAAAAAGAGAAAAGGTTTTTGTCTGGGGGGATTGTTTCTTTTTTTTCCTCAAAAACACTTGCCTTCACAGGAGTATGCAAAACTCAGTTGTTCACGCTGATTATCTCAGGCAGTATCAGTTGGCTTAGTTTGAAAATCAGGTGTACTGTTTCATAATTTAATTATTCAACAAAACCTTGACTATAAAGCATTCTCCTAAAACCTAATTAAGAGTATGATTTGATAAAAGCACATTCTGCAATTTTAGTTTACATTCCCATATGAGTGGGAGTGTCATTATTTCATGCTTTACACATTTGGGGCTTCACAGGAGTGTTTGTTTTTTTTTTTGTTTGGGTGGGTTTTTCTTTTCCACCTTTCTTTTCCCAAAGGTGATTTTGAATTATATGAATAAGTACTCCAAGCTTAGATCACATCAATTCATTAAATGCTGGCAACATTCAGTTCAGATTTAAAAAAAAAAACAAAACCAAAAGACATGCCCCTAAAAACAAACCAAAAAACCCACCAAAAAAAACCCCAAATAATAACAAAACACCCCAAAGCCACAACTCCCTAAAAATACCCCTCAATAAATATAAGAGAAAGACACGGTAAAAAGAGCACTATTTCAAAAGTTGGCCCTTGTTCAAGCTGCATATGGTCACATAATCTTTTAAAATACATGATTCAAGTCTCAATTTAATTATGTAATAGCACAAATGGAATTACACTGCAGATGAAGTGCAGTATTTCAGCTCTAACACTCACTGGAGCTGTGTGACTGACCCAAGCTTATTTCATTTGGCCATTGTACTAGAGGGCTTCGTCTAGATGCAAGCACACATAGCAAACAACAATTTCAATGCAATATCCCCTCCCCTTGATCCAGATTTTCATACAGGCTGGGCCAGGTTATGAAGATAATTTGTCAGGCAGCTTGCAATGGTTACGACAATGTGATATTAACGTGTATTTTTCTTGAACTGGTTTATGTGCCATACATGCTCGTGTGTCTGCTTAAAAATGCAGATTCATCTTTTTCCCATGTAAGTACTTGTGTGCTATTTAAGTGGCAGATAGTTATAGCAATGTCTTGGGGAGCAACTGGAAAAACAAGAATTTTCTCTTTCAACAAACTGGGAACGCAAAATCCTACCTAGCTCATTCCTCAAGGCTTGTGTACTTTCTGTGCTGCAGCAATGGGCACTTTTCCCACCTGTCCATGCTGGATCCTCACTCCAAAGGCTCTGCTGGAGGCCTGGAAAAACTGTGGGCAGTGAGCAGGGATGGGCTGATCCATGTCCCACTCTGGCAGCAGAAGGGGAACATGAAGCTCCAGAGCCCAGGGCCTTGGCTGAGCTGAGAGGCCTTAGAGAATGAGTGGGGATGGGACATTTGTACACCCTGTTAGGACACATTACAACAGTGACCCTTTACTTTTGTTTAGAAAGCAATTATAGCTGCTGTACCTAATTGTTATAATAAACAAAAATTAAGAACATAGTCTCATTAGGCTTTTATGAAGTACATGTACATCATAGCTTGCAGAAGCATTCCTGCTAGCCACATCAAAGTGAAAGACAAAGCAGCACAAGATTTAGATTACAAACATGATTCTACACTGCAAAGGGAAGGTGCCTCTCACAGAGACAGCGCAGTAGAGATCTCAATATCCAGAGCATGGCAACCTTGTCATCCCTGAGTCTGCAGAAATGGGCTCTAACTGGAACAGCTGAGCAAGATCAAGGAAAAAGCCCCAAGCCAGAGAAGAACAACGTTCTCCTTTTCTAGCCTACCAAAACAAAGCAGGGTGGATAACATCTGTAAATACCAGTGGGGAGAGGTGTGAAAGAAATGAGGCTCTAGGGAGGAAAAAGAATCACTTAATTGAGAGAACCAAGTACCAATCAGCAATTAGAAATGCCAGGAAATTGGAAATTAGAAAAAGGTCATTAACCAGCAAAGTGGTGAGATCCTGAAACAGCTGCCAATGAAGGGGGTTGGGACACAAGAAACCAGTCTGAGCTTCAAGTGGAACTTGAAAAATAGAAGAGAGGATTACATCATGCTATGGCTTTCAGACTTTTTCTGTCTCCTCATCTTGAAATTTTGAGATATGGATTTTATTTTTGGCTCTTTCCTTGACTTTAGAAAAGCTCCTTTCTCTTTTGTAGAAGCTTCTACTTCCTTTTAATATAATTATTCAATTTTAATGGATAAAGCTCTTGTACCTCTATTGCAATTTAGAGGTTTGAAAGATTGAAAAGTATTTTTTTTCTATATTGCACCTTTTTTTTCATAGTAGAATGCATCTATAATACCAATGATTACTGCTGTTCCTTGCAGTTGTGTCAACATACCTCCTCTTTATGTCCCCACTGTCAGGGGTTAATGTGCAGATTAAGAGTCTGTGCTCCCCTTCTCTCCTTTTTTTCAATTCACACCAGCTCTGTCACCCTACTGTCTTTTTCCTAGCACCATGCTGAAGATACACTTCCTATCCATCCTCATTGCCCCACACCACTGGCCCTCATTCTCAATCCCACATTTCCTTCTGTCCTCTTTTACCTCCATGCAATAGTTTTATTGCACCATCTGATTGGTTCTTGCCCCACTAGCATTTCCTATTTTTCTTTCTACAGAGAGGACAACTAAACATGCACAAAGCCTATTTAGATAACTAAAAAATATGACACATATCCAAGCAGAGCCCATGGATTCAGCAGGACTCTGAACTGTAAGTTATTAAACTAGAAAACATCCTCTAACAGACAGCAGAATAGGCTGCTTCCCTTTCTCCTCAGATGTTTGCTCTATCCTGTGAAGAGACAGTAACATCTCCATGACATAGACCTGACTTTCTCGCCTCTAGGATCTTCAGGGGATCAGGAACTAGAAAGATCATACATTTGCTCAGGTTTGAAAAGACCTTTAACATTGTTGAGTGTAACCATTAACCCAGCCTTGCCAGTTCCACCACGTCCTTAAGTGCCTCATTTATATTTCTTTTAAATACTTCCAGGGATTGGTAACTTAACCACTTCCCAGGGCAGCCTGTTCCAGTGCTTGACCAGCCTTGATGAAATCTAGAGAGGAGACCCAATATCAATGATTACAATTGTACAGGTGACAGAGCAGCCAAAACATTTCCCTTGGAGGCTTCTCAGCAAAATGTCTACAAGGCAAGACTCCACAGTCCCCAAACACAAGACAAACACTGCCTGTTGTCACCTTCGAGGGCTTCTTGGTGCCTTAGATCATCTAGTTAATGTCTTATACCTTTCATGCATTTTCTTTTAGTAAAAAAATTTTTGAGTATGTAGCAGGAGGACAAAGTCATTTGGCTAAGAGCAAACAGATGGGCATTAGGAAAGGAAGGAGGAAATCTCCCAGGATTGTGGACCTCTCTCCCCCTTAGGCTGACCAATGTGGCACTTCCCTCATCCTTGGTTTCAAAGCCACTTTGAGATGTGTCATCCACAAACGTGTTCTCATAGTACAATCCAGATATTTAAATCCCAAATCTAAAGACTTCACATGAAATACCAAAAAAAAAAAAAAAAAAAAATCCATATAATTAACCACTTATGTAAAATGCCAGTCACAGAGAAGTTAAACCTGGGCACAATGTCCCAGCTGGTGCTTCATGCATCGTGGTAAAACAAATGCCACTGCTGCAAAGCAATCTAAAAATAACCTTCTCCAAAACTGCAAGTGCAAACAACCTACTCCTGCTTGAAACACCACTAGGATCAAGTTCTCTTTGATTTTACAGCATCCTGTAATCACAGCCCTCTGAGAAATTTTTTGGCTACTTTCAAAAATGTTCGAAATTTACTCTGCAAAATTAATGCACAGAATCTGAAAATTCAACCTTAGCAAATACAAAAGACCATTTGATTAGCTACAAATAAAACCCCCTTGAGCTAAAATGAATAAGGTTTAAGCTACTTCAAATTATTTTCCTGCCTGATAAAGCCATTATCACATTTAGAGCGTTTACAATGCAGAACTACATTCCTTTGATCATCTTATAAAATTAATTGATCTTGCTTATCTATTGTACTATTTTAAATCATTTTAATTGAGGACATTAGGAGAAGTAATGGTAACAACCAATGCATTTATTAGCTACTGACGTTCAAGGCAGCAATGTCATTTTCATAATCTGAATTTCTCTATAACAAAATTCCATTCTTAATGGAATTTACATATAGATCACCCCCAGCCACAAATAATTTACTGTTACTTTAAGTCCTAAAGGACAGGCAGAAAAACTGTGAAAAATCACTCCAGCCATACTTAATTTTAATTATTCTTTAAAATCAGATAGAGACCCTGAAGTTAAATTCTCATAATTAAATACAAATTAAAAGTTTCTAAAAGCCTTATTTTCATCTCCAATTTTAAATGCAAATGAACACATAAGAAAATTGTCCCATGAAGAACTGAGTAATGTTCATCTACAGTGTTTTGTTCCATAGCCCCAACACTTCTCCATCACCCAGAGTCCCATGGAGATCCCCACTGAGTAAAAGGCTACAAAAGGCTGAGTCCAAGATTTGTTTTTAGCTTCATCCCCAGAGGAACTCCTGAATCAAGAGAGTCCCATAGCAGAAGTACCAGCCCTACCTTTCCAAGTGCTCCAGAGGAAAGGACCTGTTTGATTTCAGGCTACTCTGAGGTCATTTCTAATTCCCACAGTCTAATGCTCTTGGCAGGAGAGGTAAACACAAGGTTAGTAGAGTTGGAAGGCAAAAGGATAAATAATATGAACTGGTTGGGTGGATGTATTTGGAGAAACTAAAACGATACAGAAGTAGAGGCAGTTTTTACTTAGAAAGCAAAACCAAAACTAAAACTACACCAATTTTAGCAGCTGAGCTCTCGGGCTGTGGGTTTTCCATTGGTCTAGTAACCTCCAGTGCACCTTTTCTGTCTCCTTTACAAGCCCAGACCTGCATCTTCCCTCCATGGCTGTGGTGCATCTGGCACACTAAATTCTGCTTCTATTACCAAAGAGCCCATTAATAACAACAGCATTGACTTCCAGGCTGTCAGAACCGTTTTCATTTCAGATTTTTCTCTTGCTGAAACAGCAACGAGTCTAAAACAATGCAGCTATGTCTCCCTCTAGTTTATGGTGTGATGGTTTGAACAGCATAGGTATGGTTAACATCTCATTACTACAACCTAAGGCAGTAGAGCTCTGTGTTCAAAACTTCCTAGAGTGTTATTAACAATAAATTAACATACATATATATGTTAATATATATTATATATTGTATACTAACAATACATTCCTAACACAGAGATTGCTAAAAAACTACTGTACCTGTTCACTTAGGGAAACTTAACACATTCTAGGTCAGTGTGAAAACAGTCAAGTTCAACTACCCCTATTTTATTCACCTGCTTTAGGTGAGGTCAGCCAAGGTGTGAAGGTGAATGCTGATCATACCAAGGTGATATGTTTTGTGGTAAGTAGCTCAAGTGTAAAACCCATTCAGAATTTCATGGCACAGTAATCATCATTCCTCACCTCACTGGCAATGTCCTTGGCATGGCCAGGATCTCCCTGCCCCAAGCACCTGGCTGCTCCAGAGTGCTCAGCAGGTGACCTCTGGGGTTTGTCCCCAGGTGCCTTGCAAGGTGGCAACAAAAACCATCCTCCAATGGCTCTCTAAAACACAACAGTCAGAGGCTTGTTTCAAAGACCCCTGAAATCTGAAGGCATCTGTTACTCAGTGTAAGCAACCCAGTAATCTTGTTGGCTCTATCAGTAACTGGTCCTTTGGTTCCATTCTTACAGGAGCCAACCCCAGCAAAATGCACCCCAGAACACAAATCATGAGTCAGGATGACCAGACACAAGATTTTTGTAAGATTTTGAGTAAGTAACATGATTGTAAGATTTTCTAAGGTTTTATTGAGCAATCCATGACAGAATGCTAGACCTTTCTTATGGAAAAATGAAAGGTGATTAAGTCAAAGTCTTAATCTTTGGAGTCCTCAGGAATGTGAAAAAATGATTTGATGGTAAATGAAGCAGTTTAATAATTCCCCTGGTCTATGGCAGGAAGTTCTACAATGACACAACTTGTCCTGATGCCTGAAGTTTTGATTATCTTGCCAGAAACATGAATACTTAGTCAGGCTTTTCAATAAAGCAAATTTTCCAGCAGGATACTAAACAGTAGGTATAAAGGATTTTTTTTTTACCTGAGAACAAACCTACAATGAAAAGACAGTTAGGGCAACTCTGATCCTGGACATGGTCCTCCAACAGACTATTCCTGGATTTATGGCGTTACTGGTTCTTAAGTGCACACAATGAAATCCCTCTGACAGTCCTGGCAAGCTCCTGCAGAGGAATCAACCCCGGGCTAGTAACAGTCATGACACGCCTCCAGTGGAATGTGTCTGAACACAGCCCTGGGTTTTCAGGCTTGCAAAGCAATAATCCTAACATGAAAAGCAGTTAGACAGCTATTAACACAAAGTTCTCTCTGACATGGCTTGACCAAGGAGTGTGGTGTCAATTGAAAGAAGGGAAGACCAAAGAGGACACAGTTGGAGGGTTTCCTTAAAACACAATTTTGTGGTAAGAAGATGTGCTAGGATGGAGTTCAGGAACAGTAATGGCAGCACTAACAGATGTTTTAGTCTTTATCTATAGACTTAAATCTTCAATATGTACCTTTGTTACATATACCAAAAATCCCATCTGCAAAGTATTTACTAGATAACAATTTCAACAAATCTATGAGCCATAGCTTCATTTTAATTTTTATTTCTTTGCCTATAAAAACATCTACAGAGGTGTCAGTTCAAGGCCAATCACTTGGATGTGATCTCAGTTTATTTACCAAACAGTAACCTTCAACTTAGATCAGGCTAGGTTTGCATGTTTGAGTATCTCACTTGTCTTGCTCTGCCAGCCTCCCTAGGGGTCTAAATCACTAATGCTAAATGTCAGCCAGCGTGCAGGACAACGCATCTGGCACCACCACAGACTGGTCATACCTCGTGGCAAGGCAAGGAAATGCTCTCTCCCTGTTATGGCTGCATGGGCTTTCCTAACCTGTGAGGAATTTGAGCTGCTGGGTACAGGTACAGGGGAAGCACACCTCCCACTGGCAGAGCCCTCTGTGGAACACCTTGCAGCACTGCTCCTGGGCAATCTGAGAGATTTGAGGCTCCAGGAGCCCAGAGTCACTGCCCTCAGTGAACTCCACCTGCCCAAGTCCCTGCAGGGCCGGCAGGGCTGCTCCTCAGGGCACTCCAGCTGTGTCCAGCTGCAGTGGCACTCCCTGGAGCCAGCAAGTGCCAACACAGCAGGCAGCAGCACACACCTTCCAGGCACACCTCTGCCAGCCCATCCAACTGCAGGCAGCAGCACACACCTTCCAGGCACACCTCTGCCAGCCCATCCAACTGCAGGCAGCAGCACACACCTTCCAGGCACACCTCTGCCAGCCCATCCAACTGCAGGCAGCAGCACACACCTTCCAGGCACACCTGCCAGCCCATCCAACTGGCTGCTCCACTCACTCCACTAGTGTGAAAGGGGAACACAAACAGCCTAAGGGAGAACATGCGAGTGAAAAGGACAGTGACCCAAACAGAAGCTTGTCTATGTAAATAATCAGGGATTCAGAAAGACAAAAATAAGCCTTTCAAACAAATCTGAGCTGCCTCAAGGCTTCAGGCTGCCTGTGACAGCTCTCTACAGATATTTCCATCCCTTCCTCAACTACAGTAAAAGGTGAAAATATTGCATTTCTAAGTGGAAAAGTGCAAAAAGCCCAAGAGCAGGGGGGACTGAAACTGAGCAGCAAGGCCTGAAGACTCCCAAAGCTGGCAGAAGGGGTGGAGGTGCAGCAGGCAGCCCCTCCAGCTCTTCCCATCCACTGCCACCCCCTGCTCCTGGCCTCTGGACACGGAACCATGCACACAAACCTCTGAAAAACCCCTGTGCTCCCGTTCAGCTCCCTCCTTTTCCCTTCCATGGTCTTTGGGAATGAACTGGGGGGTTGGAATTGTCACATAGATAACAAAACACATGCAATTCAAATGTGATCTCCTAATGAAGGAGCAGCACTGACTGATCCAAAGAGGAACATCCCAGCAGGGAAAGCAGGCTGTGAAGTTATGTAAATAAAAGGGTCCCAGGGAGAGCCCTCTCACTTGCCCATGTGGGAGAAACACTGCTGGGGCAAACACATTCATCTGGTACTGCGGTGAGGAGGGGGAGAAGCTGCACAGCAACCTAGCTCAAATGGAGACACACAGAATATCCCTCTCCCACCAGCACAACTGCAGTGTTTCCACAATCACAACTGCAAATTTTGTAATAAAATGAGACTTAGAATCATAAATTATATGTAAATTGCTTGTGTATAATTTACGAATACCTAGGGCTAGATATTATTATTCTCTGCATTGATAGTTTTCTGCCAAATGCTCAGATTGCTGCTTTGTAGCTTAGCATCCTCCCTTCTCCTCTGTGACCCCAGAAGTGAATACACATATTGTAAAAAAGCAATATTTACTTATGACCAAAGGGGGAAATATCCTTGTTTTGCTGAAAAGCTTATATTTACTATAGGAAATAATAATAATAATAAAAAGTCTAAATTGCTTCCCTCATAAAAATACTAAAGCAATATGATCTCTGCTTGCCTATGATTAAGGGTGCTTTGTAAACAGATTGTTGTTCATTTTGTGATTCAGACACCTCCATACTGCAAGATCAGGGTCTGTTTTAGTCTGAAAATATTTAGCAACCCTACAAGTTAAACATGATATATATAAATAGAACCTTCTAATTAACATTTCCCTTTTGTCTGACACTTTATTTGCCTTTATTTTTTTTAATGGATAGCAAGCACAATGACAGCATGGTATTACTCTTGAAATAAACCTGCCAAGACAAAAGCACGCGTCTTGGATTTATTTTTAACAAAAAGAACAGAAGTAGCATCTTTTCCTAGGGTTTGCTTTTGTTCTGTCTGTAGGTTGCTCTGATCGTAGGTTGATTGGTTCAGTACAAAGCAATAAGTAGAAAATACTTTTTCTGAAGAGATATTCAGTACTTTAACCTGCCCTCTAGACCTGAGATACATGGAAGATACTTAAGGGTCATCTGTGTTATTTGACAAGTGTTACATCTGGTATGACAGGCAAAGATACAACCTTAGCACTCATCTGATGGTGCCATTTTGAACCTACTTCTGGTGGCAAAATGTTATTTTTTTTAATACAAAATGTGATAGCTTAGTGCTGAAACACGGATTTCCAGACAGAAGATAATATCAAAGTGGCCATTTGTGATGTCTGAAATTGTAACCTCCATGTAAGGCTCAAAGACCCATTCCACACAGAGATATGTACATAAAACACTGCAGGCATTTCTGGATGCCCTTTAGCCCAGGTGTCTAAAACTATTCCAGTGAAATACAGCAACCCAAACCCAGGTTTTTGACATTTTACAGAATGATTATGTGGGAAACTCAAATTAGATAGCCATGTGGATGCTCCCTCCAGTCACAAGAATGGCTGTCCCCAGCTGCTGCACAGACACCTCAGCTCCACACCGCTCTTGAGATGAGAGAAATGCGGTCCCTTCGTCTTTCCTTGCCTAGGTAGTTACTACCCAATTTCTCCTTCTGATCCATCTCTAAGGAACTTTCTAGGACTGGAATATAGCCCAATAACCCCCCACAAAACCTTGTTTTCCAGGACTCACCTGCTGCCCCTTGCCCCCACCCCACAGTGTAAGAAAAATTCTTTTTGATGACTGGTCTGAAAAAAAAAAAAAAAAGATTCCTGAGGAAATATCTCCACATACATACTCCCCTTACTTATTTTAGGCAATAATTAATTTTAAAAATGTCTTCATTTTAATAAGCCTGAGCTATAAGATTTTTTTTTCACATGTTGCATAGCCATGGTGGAGTAAACATGAGGACACCCAAGGGCAGCCAGGACAGAGGGAAAAGGTGCATTGCAGCCTGTGCCTGCCTGCATAGCTGCATTAAGCTAAGCCACAATCTTGCCTTTAAGCTAATTAATTAACTGCTTTCAACCATAACTGTTTCTTCACAGCTTTCTTAGTCTGGCAGTGATAAATACACAGTAATGATGTTAACAGTTTGGATTTACACAGCTGGTGTAACATACAGAATGGCATTCATATTTATGGACTTGGCAAGGTCCCGAGCTACCCTGCACTAATGTATCACCACTGAAATCACAGCAACTGGGCAGATTTACACCACTGAGGGATCCAGTGACCCACTGGGTGTATCAACTCCCATATGGGCATTAAGCCCAAAAGCAATATTTATATATTCATAAAAGTACATACTCGCCAAACAAGCTAAAGGTACTACACTGGAAATCACCTCTCTTCAATTACTGCATGTAATTTTTAATGCTGTTCAAGTTTAATTACAGTGAAGTACTTAGCTGGGCTGCAGCTGATTGATCACATTCTTGACTACTTCTCCTCACAACTGCCAGATGGAGAGATCTAGATTAGTTTACACCACATAATGAGAGCTTACTGCTGAAATATGAATGAATACTGCATAGTTCAACCTGACCTGCTTCATCAAACTTTATTTAAAAAACCTCACCTCTTGCTAATCAATTCTTTTTATTTGCCTTTCTCAGCTTGCCAGGAATTGCTTTGCATTTAGGTATTTTATTTAAAATGGAAATGTAATCATAATACATTAATTTAGTCAATAACCAAATGCATAAAACATGTCAGGTTTGGGTTTTGTGGGGATTTTTAGTATGACCCTGTTTGCACATTGGTTGTGTTCTTTTACTCACTTGTTTCTTTGGAGGAACTTTTGAGTTCCTCAGGATTCATGCTACTAAAGAAAGATGATTGTATTTATAATGTTGCTCATTTGGTCCATCTGTGACAGAGGTCAAGACAGAAGGAAAGGGAAGACCATTAATGAGAATATGTTTCTCTCAAGTCCTAGTATTTACGCTACTTTAAATTTTTTCTTCTCCTGTATCCCCTCCTTTCAAAACCAATAAGAAAATACATCCTTCATTTATTCATTTCAAAAACGTGACCAAGCAATGCCCAAAACACAATGAAATAATAGAGAAGTCTTTTCAGCCAGAATCACAAATCAATTGTTCATCTTCAGCATAATTATCAAGACAAGACCCTGTGTCCTAGCTCAGGAGGAACGGGACAGAGACAGAATAGAGTAGGGACTCTTGTATTTCTGCTGTGATTCCAGAAGCAACCTAGAGAGATTTGCAAGGCAGAAAGTGTTAACAGCTCCTACAGCTTCAGACAAATATGTGTTAGTTGTAGCATGTTTGAAATGAATTAAAAGTTAACCTCACATCTGCAGCAGACTAAGTGCGTTACACAAGCCTACATACATGAATTTAACTTTGGAAAGAGCTTCATAAATTCTGGATAAAGGAGCAAGAAGGAGGCCAGTTTGGAGCTTGCTGGGAAGGAGCCATGATGAAAAAAATTGAATTTAACCTGAAGTGGCAGAGGCATGGCTGCAATCCACAGCAGAGGGTCACTGTGGGAGAGCAGAGGAGCTGGGGTGGTGCAGACCAAGGACCAGGCAAGTGCTGTTCTACAAGCAAAGCAAAGACAAGGGTGCCAAAAGTTGCATGCTTGTCCCACAAACACACTCCCAGGCTGATTTTTGAAAATAGATCATCACAGCATTACAAGAAATGTTTGGAGGTGTAGCTTTGGCTCCTACTGAACACTGCCAAAGTAATTTCATTCTCTTTACTAACATGTGTACAGATTAATTACCAATGTAAAATGCAGACTGCCTGAAGAAATGCAATGCGTTTCATTTTCGCACCTGGTGCAATCGGGTACACTGATCCCTCCCAGACTGTTGTGTTTTACTGGGTGTAACAAAAGAGACTGTAAGCAAAATTATCATTGCAAAACCTTTCAACTGCTTGGAGAAAAGAATAGGAGAGCAGTCAGCATCAGTTTTCCCACACAGCTCAGTTGCATCAAAGTGTTTATTGGGAAAAACTTCTGTAAGACAAAATTTTCAGAAGTATAAATGTGATTTAAAGAAAATTGCATGGATGGATGTTTCTTCTGCAAATGCTATTGAGAATGACAAACTTGCAAAAAAGTTTATACATTTCCTATATAAAACAATCAACTGCAGAACACCAAAACAGGCAAAACAGATCTGGCATCTGTCTGTATTCCATTAAATAAATGAGTAAGCAAAGCAGTTGCATAAAAAGTTTTTTAAGATGCATAAAACAATGGACTACAGATAATACTAGAATGGGAGGACAAACCCATTTTATTTTACAAGGTAGGCAATAATTGTTTGTATGAATGGCTGTGTCTATCTGTTAGTGCAATAACTGCCTGCAGAACACATGAAACAAGCTAGTAGCAATAATTATCTGGAATTAACAATGAACATAAACATTTCTTTGCACTTGCTAAATAAACAGCAACTGGAGCTTAGTATTCACCAATGGTGCAACCAGAGCACAGCCCTTACCGTGATGAAAGTGAAAAGCATTCCAAAGAAAGCAATGGAGAAGCTGGGTCTCTCCATTAATAACAAATAGATAATTTGAAGTTTTAATTCCACTGGTTCTAAAGCTGCATGAAAAGACTGGATCACAGCCAAAATGCAATAATCACAATGTCTGCAAATCAAAGAAATAAGCCATCAAGAAACTCAAGTTTTTCTGTACCATGTAATTATCAAACAGTACCAATCCTTCTTGCTATTTGAGCTTTGAAAAAAAGACCTTTTAACAAGCATCAGCAAATGGACCAGGGTCCTAAAACTGTGAACTCTCTCTGTGTCCCACCACTGTCACACAGACTCTGAGAATCAGTTACTATGCTTATTTTTGCCATCACCATTATGAGAAAAGCGTATCTTCTGTGTGAAAAAGGATGAAATACAAGGGCTTTTGTACCTTTCCTCTATTTGATATAGCTCCTTCTCTGTATAGAAGTAGACAATGTCCTTATTTGCTTTTTTCTTCACTACAGCTGCTTGCAGTTTGCATACTGCTTGCCTATCTGATTGGAGATGAGCAGGTGTGTGCTGCACTCTATTCCAATTTACATTCTGTATTTTAAAACAGACCATAACTTGCCATGGGCGTTTGGTTCCAGGACAGAATGCCAAACACAGAACAGGAAGGTTTGCTTCTTAATTGCCTAAGTAAATAAAACTTTCTTGTGAAATATGTTACTATATAAAACATTGATGAAATACCACAGGGCAGTTCTGCATTTTCCAATCCCCACCCTCACAAGTATGATAACTACTGGATTTCCCACACTACCTTAATAGCTCGAATAGCTCTTCCTTTGGTCAGTTAAAACCATCATAATGACCAGGAAGAGTTCATTTGGGACATCCATGTAGGTTCTGTTACTTTGCTTAGGGGGTGTAGGGGAACATACAGAAATATAATTTGATATGTTGGGACAGTGGCTGCAACAAGGAAATTAAATTATTAATTGTCTTGACTTTTTAGAAAATTTGTTACTGCGGTGGGGAAACCAATACCCATGATGTACATCACAAATACACAATGAGTGACACCCTTTAGATGTGCAGCACCAGTCTGAGATGTTGCTCCCATTGTCTGGTATTGCTTAGAAATCAAGGTCTGATTTGGATCCTCTCTCAAACCCATACACAGCAATGAAGGCTACCCAGACTGTCAGGGCAATGGCAGTCAGTGACTAGTTCTGAAAGTTAATCATTTAGTATGCAACTGGTATATTTTAGGAGTCATGATGCTATTTGGCTTCATCTATTATACAGATATTTTGTTCTATCCACCTTGACCTTTCATATTAAGAAAAGGTCCATGAAATCTAAATTATCTTGATCAATATTATAGCACAGATTTCTTCAGACTTGCTGTTAACCTACATACAATCCTTCCACAAGACTTGAAATGCCACAGCAAACATTTCTCATCCTGATCTATGCCCGGCACAGATGTCTTGGAGCACAGTATCCCACTTCCAGCAGAAGTCTACAGATGTTCTGAGGGTAAAATTAGTCCAGCCCAAAGAACTCTGCCATCTTCTATTACCCTAAGACATTGCCTTTGGATGGTACAATGAGATCCTGAAGCAATTTTCCTATACATTTCAAAAGCATTAATCTCTCTCATCACAAATTTGGCAAATTCAAAGTTGGATGCGAATCTGAGAACACAACTTATCTCTGTTTATGTTCAATGTTTTTTCTTTTCCCTTTCAAAACCTATTCTCATCTATATAATTACAAAGTCTTCAAACCTGTGCTCTTATTTCTGACATTTTCTGCTTTTCACAGTATCCTTGCATCTTTTTTCTGCTTTTCCCAGATCATCATAACAAACAAACAATCATTAATTATTCCAACTATGTTGTTGTTATTACATCATGAATAGCAATCAGGATTAATCTCAGCTGTGTTAGTAATCTAAAATTTAAGCATCCACTCTTACCAGTTTCTCAGACAGACAAGTCAATCAAGACAAGAATCTGTAAAATTGAGCTATACTGTGTCTGAGACATGTGAAATGGAGTATTTTGACCTGTGGAAGTAAGTCTTCCTATTGCTTGACTGTAAAGGAAACCTCACAGACTGAATTTCAAGGTACATAATATTAAGCAAGATAAATGCTTTTATTCTCATCTAATTCTTATTTTATTGTTGCTTTGTACCTCTACTGAAAAGTTGTTCATTCCTGCACCTACAGTAAATGTTAGTACTAAGTCTCTTGAACTTCCTTGGCCTGAATCAAGTTGGAAAACATTGAAGTTTCTGTTGGAAGAAGTACCCCATATTCTCATACAACCTCTCACTAACAATTATTCAAGTAAAGATTAATACAGTTCAGAACATTGCATTACCAGGAAGGAGGAATATATTTTGAAATACATCAGTGGTTAATTCAACTATAATATCTAAAGTATTGTAGAAATGGGGATAAGTTTGGCTAAAGCAATTTTCAGTTTACAGAGATCTGTCAAAGGATTTTTCACTAGAAATAAGCTGGTGATATAAACAAACTTTTGATCTTTTTTAGTCTTTCATGTTTTTTCAGAGTCTGTCCAAATAATATAGAACAGCTTGTACAAATCATTCTATCTTTTGCAATTTGAAATAGCAGTGTTTTAAGGAAGATTTTCTGATTAAAAAAAAATTAAAATTGTTCCCAAGTAAGACATTTGTGTTTTAAAGAGGCCATTAGGAATTCCTAATACCACTGTTGCTCTGTGCAACTGTTATTTCCATCATAAATATGTCACAGGTTTTATTAACCAAGAGAAATGTGTGGTAGTTTTACCAGCTGTAGAGGATACTATGAAACAATTTCATTGAACCAATTAAGTCATACTTATAATGTCTTTTCCCCCCATTCTAAAGGGCTTTTCATTAAAGTTATTTTCGCACTTATTTTTAAAATGATGAAAAAAGAAGGATACACACCATTCAACACAATTCAGGTAACTCTGAGTTTATATTTTCAAGATACACTGAACATATTTTAACCCTACATTAACAAGAAGGATCAGTCTGTACACAGCAAGAATGTTCTCTTTTCCTCCATACAGTGATTTATAAAGAAATTTCTTACTAAGTGTGGGTAGTTTTAAGACAACAGATGGTCTTGTCTCAGTACAAGAAATAATAAAAGAGTGGATGATATATCATCTGTCTCTAATAACGCCTGTGTAGGCACTTGACTTTCAGATTACTAAAAAGACCAATCTAGAGACATAAGATTTGTAGAACAAGCATGGAGTGAGAAGCTCAAGCAGTGAAGACAGTGAATAAAAACATGCTCTTGTTGGAAAGAGAAGTGTAAAAATATTTTAAAGACAGGCTTTTAAACGATCATTTTTCAAACATCTCTAACTTAATTCTATTGCACTATGAATTGAAGCCCTGAAACTGAATGATGGAATCCTGCAGCTATTTCCTCTGTGCCAAACCAGACCAAGACTGGGGTTGTGTAAAAGCTTTTTTTGCAGCTGCAATTTTACTTATTCAGCCTCAGAGGTGAATCTCATTTTGATCAGCAGGATTGCTCTTGTGAGCCCAGTCACAGTGACATTCCTGCAAAGTCACCACACTTTGCCTGGCTGTGGGAGCTCCTTAGGCTAGCCGGAAGAAAGATGACCACAGATTTTATTAGTAATCTTATTGATTTGGAATTTAAATAGAAAACCTAGTCTGACAAAAAAGATGAAACACTTTCTGCTTAGTTGACATTCTGACCACTTTATTTTAGGCCTGATTTCTCACACGTGGAAGAGTTAAACCCTCAAAAGCAAATTTATCCTTGATTATGCTCTCTTAAGCCCAGAACTATGTTTATAGGAAAACATGAAGACATACCCTATATCACTCGAATTTTGAATGGGAAAAATGGCAAAGTTCCATCTCCTTTTCTGTACTCCTTTAATATTTGAGAGCTTGTTATTCCAACATGCACTCTTGGTGTTTTTCCATAATTCAAAAATTCTCCATGTTATTTTAATACATAAATTTTATTAGAAAAAGCTTCCATTTGCCTGAAGTATGACTGAATGCTGATAAATTACTGTGGGGCTATAGCAATTTTTCCAAGCAGTCTCCATGCAAGTGTAAATTTAGTCAAACAAATCAAAATGTGAGTTATGTTCAAGTGAAAATAATGATATCTATTGAGTGGTCAAAAACTGTTAGTAGCTATTAATAAATAATCCTCAGCTCATATGGTAATGTCAATCAGCACTATTATTTTACCCATATAGGAGTGTGGTAAGGTGGAACTGCACAGTGATGTGCAAGTTAATGATAGTACACAGCACAGTATTGTCAGAGCTCAAGAATGCCTTTGATCCCTGCCTCAGTTTCAGAGCATTCAGGTCACCCTTTTGCACAGCATTCGAACGTGGTGCACGAATACTTCAACGCAAATCCCAGAATGAATGACTGAGCTGCTCTGGGGCACAGTGGAATCGTGACATTATCAATTATATAAAAAAAACCTCTAAGAAAACCAGCTACCTCACATGTACACATAGCCTTTTTCAATATTTTCCATCCAAACTTGGAGTGTACAGACATACAGCGAGCACAGACGTCAGTCAAAGGCGTTGGGAGCTCCTAGGAGGAGACGCCACGCTCTGCTGCACCCGAGATGTACAACCAAGAAGTTTAGATAGGCCTTTGACATAATGGACTTGACAAGAGGAAAACCTGAGCAGAGAGGGCACCTGGAGAGCCCCCAACAGCCCTGTGACATTTTCATACCCAGACCTGAGCAGGACCTGAGCTCTGCCTGTCGCTGCTGCAAGGTGCCCAGCGCCTCTGCCAGTGAAAGGTCTCTCACATCCATACTCCACTTGTTGGAACAACCCCAGCCTGTGGAAAGCTGATGCTGCAAACCAACAGCTGGCATCTGAGAGTATGGCAGGAAAGAGATAGGCTGGTGGGAAATGGCTCTCTGGGAACATGAGCAATCTAACAAAAACTGGCTGGGGAATTCTGGTTAAAAAACCACTGTACTGTTGCTGAATATATGCTCTACAAAAAAGCAGCAGGGGATGGCAGTAAGGATGAGGGCAGAAACTAATGTCTTTCAGATGTACACCTGTGTAAATTTCTAGGACAACATACAGATGGTACCCAGACTGGGGTTTTCTGAGCAAATAACAAATCTATTAAATGTGGGTAAGTTCTGTATTAATACATATTAATGAAATATGTATTTACACAAAATGTGAGTATTTCTAGAAGAAACAGGGTTATTTAATTTTAGTAATACAAAAAATTAATTCAAGTTATGATGCTGCCTGGTTGTACTAGGGATTTTGCGTCTAGGAGATATCAAAACAAAAAAAAAAGGAAGAAAGGAAAAGAAAGGTCACTCAGTATAAAGGAGAAAAAAAATCTAAAATAGTTCCTTTATTATAATTGAATTGGCTACAACTTTAAGCAGATATTTATGTTGATTTGTAAACACAAACCCCATACTCTAATAGAACTATACTTGCAAAGTTCTGGGATATTAAATGGTTCTAATTCTATTCTACTTTATGACTAGTTCAAGAAATGACCTCTAGCTAGATCTGGCCTTGTTCTATCATGCAACTAGATTTTTCTTACAGAAAATAAATTAAAAAGGTGTGACCTTGCTGAGGGCTTGCAGAGAAAATGAGGTACATCTTGTCACAAGCAGAAGAGCCTATTTGAAACAGGGTTTGTTCAATTTGAAAGGCTGCTGCTTTCCTCAGATCAGAAGTTAAGATAAAGGCAGTTGGATGAAAGAGGAGAAACATTTCCAAGGGATGAAATTAAAGAGCTACACTGGAATCCCATTCAGTGACACAGTGCCTTTTTTGTGTGAGGGTTTATCTGGGACGCATCAGCCACACCTTGTCCCCGCGCAGGAGCAGCTCTTCACCCAGCACAAAGCCTGTGCAGAGGGGAGGATGAGGGCTGCTCACCCATGGGAATCAGAGGACATTCTCCCCCACACAGCAGGGCATGGCAGAAATTAAATAACTTGCCTAAATGTTGCATATTTTGCGTGGGAGAAAAATCTCAGCCGCTCTCTTGAGAGTCCTGTGCTTCCCATCACCAACCCATGTGGCATCAGTGGGCAGTGTTCCCAGATGGATAACACCTCTGACTGAAAATTCAGATTTTGAGGTAGTAGAATACCCCACCCAAAAACGGGCATTCAAACCTATCTCACCTTTATGACTGGTAGCTCACACTCAATTAACTTTTAATTTGGCCTCCTAAAAACACACAGCAATTTGCTTGACACCAGCTCACCAGAAGAGCTTATATTTGGTGTCCAAATCAAAATAGGTTTCTTTCATTATTTCCCTTCTAGGATCCTAAATAATGGGCTCGCTCATGATCACAAAAAGTCTCAGGCAGCAGGGCTGTGATCCAGTCATGTCCTCAAGTGCTTCTCTAATTGGCAGGAGCTCGGTCAGGTTCGCCCTCAGCTCACCACGTCCAGCAGTGCAGACCAGCAGCACGTGGGCTCTTCCTCTCTACAGCTGCAAACCTGCAGCACCATGAGCCCGTGGCTGGCTCCCTGCTGCCCCTGAGCAGCACACCCAGAGCTGCTAAGGGCTCTGACTCTGCTCTGCAGCACTGCAGCTTGTTCCCAGCACAGCAAGTGCCCCGCAGCCAGCGCCCCTCAGCACTGCTGGGGGACCCGAGCAGGGAGCAGAACCCCTGAGCCAGCCCAGGGCCAGGCTGGATGCCACATCACCTGTCCCATCCCTCTCAGACTCCAAGGCTCCTGGCAGGGGGGATGGATCACTCCCACAGCCACAGCAGCATTAACACAGGCTCCTTCTTGCAGTGCTTGAAATGTATTTAATCCCAACGCGATTATCAGGTACCCCTGCTTTAAGCATCGTAAAAGCAGAACCGCAGCCTGCAGAAGATTGCCTTACAATTATCTCCCAGCAGCTACTTAAGTATCACCCAAGCATATGTTGTGCTAATTCTTATGACCACATACAGTTTCATTTCACTTGTTCAGAACAAACCCTGACTGCGAACAAAGCTTTTGGTGAAGTGACAAGTGGAATTCCAAACGAGTAAGACAAATATTTCCTCCAGAGGCTAAACCTACTGCAAAATATTAATCTCCTCTCCTACACATCTTCACATGTCTTTGGTGAAACACCTGTCTGGAATTGTTAATAACAAATATTTTTCAGGGTATACACTTCAAAGACAGTACTGCAATGTCAAGCAGTGTAAAACTTTTGAAGTAATTTTAGCTAAATACTTCTGTGACAACTGTCTGAATCAATTTGTCTTAGCTGACTATATTCTGGTATTATAAAAACCCAAGACCTGGCTATCAGCCAAAAAGGTAAAAATTTAAGTGAAGTCATAGCTAATAAGTTGGACAAATCAAACACACACAAAAAATGATAATGTTGTAGTTGATTTAGGAAATGATCAATGCCCTCTGCTTTCTTAACTTCCAACAAAGCTATTTTTCCTTAAAAGGATTGAATGAAAGAAAAAATGCACTAAAGGCCAATTCAATAAAGCAACGAAACAGCAACAACCCAATATTAAGGAATTACAAAATGAGAATATTATGTCCTTGCCTAGCATAGCAAAATTTTAGTCCTTAGCAAGGAAAAGGATAACGATTCTAAGAAAGGATGGCTATTTTTAATTGCTGAAGAACCTCAGATCACAGGCAAATAATAAGGCCAAGAAAAGGAAATAAAAAAGAAATAATTGTGTGCATGTGTTGGAGGGGCAGGGGGAGAAAAGAAAGCAAACCAGGGCTGGAGACTTAGCAAAACTTCTGAGAGTTACTCACAATTGTGGTAGCAAAAAAAATTACCACCCAACAAAGAAGGTCAAGCTGACCTTAAGATTCTAAGTCAGGCTCTTGAAATCCTAAATCATACAAAGCGCCATCACTTCAAGGCATACAAACATAAGAGGATTAAGGTAAGTGTCCCACCTAAAAGCCTGAGAAAACAAAGATTAGTTTTAAGTACTGAAAAGAAACACAAATCATATGGATGCTCCGTGCACAGAAAGGAATAATTGTTAGGATGTCTTAAGAGCACAGTAAAATAAGCACTACATAACATCACAAAAAATCCAGGTTTGCTTGCCACTTTTTGAGTGCAAATATACTCATGTCAAAATGTAACAAATATTAAAGGCTTAAAGAACCGACTCAAAACCCATTGAAGTCATGGTAAGATTTGTATTGACTTCAGTTAGCCAAGACCCTCTGCTTAGAAAGATTAAGTAGAAGACAAATAAAACTATTCTTCTTAGGGGAGGGCAGTAAAACTGCTTCTCTCAGCTCACTGTACCTACCTGAGTGACTTCAGTAACGCACTTATCAACCCAGCCACACAGCAACAAAGGCTTTCCCTATAGATAAACACTCAGAAACAGTTTATGCTAGTTATGCTATCAGACTCTTGGTCATATTTGCATTTATGCTGCATTTATGTTAGCAGGACAAAGTGTGGTGCCTTTTAAAGGATGACATTAGTTTTGGACTTTATTCGACAAGTTTGAACTGTAATGGTCATGTCTTGACTTTATGAGATGTCAAATGCAATTTGAGCATGCGCTCCAAATTCTGTATTCATTTTCACGTCAGGGAATATTTAAAAATAGTAGTGATACAATTGTTTATGCTCCTAACTACATGGAAAGAAAAGTAATACCCATGATTTATGGGCTGACCAGCTTTCCACCAGTGAACACCACTGCAAGAAGTTATTATTTAATTGAAGAACTGAAGTTTGGAAAAATTCCATTCATCTTCTTGTTTTATACTTGCTGGAAATAATCACTGACTTGTGGCATTACTGAGCACTTATGTTATCCTGTCTCTCTATTCCAATCCAAGTCAGTGAGACAGAAGCTTGGACTAACCTACCAAACATGAAATCTTCAGATTGTTCTATTCATTAAAATTAACACTAGCACCTTTGTCCTGTACTAGTCAAAAAGCCTCTACTGAATCCCCTCAAATATCTATTTATTTAAATGCAAATATGAAATTAAGGATCTGGGAGATCCCCGTGCTTTTACAAGCACTTTGTCAACTAAAATAGTCCCTGACATTAAACAAGACACTTGCCAAGTGGTCTCTTTTGAACCCAGCTGAGAAGTGGATAAAGGTTTTAGAGCTGAACCAGAGGCGAAGGGCTTGGCAGATTCCACCACATCTGAACTGTGCCCCCAGTGCTGCCTCCTCTGTGGAAACTAATAAACCACACTGTTTCAGAGGAAAAAATACTCTGACAAGCAATTAAGTCCTGTCAAGTCAATAACCTTTTGTCATGAAGACACTTAATGGGGGAAAAATTCCCTTTTAGTTTATACTTCATTCTTACAGACTGTTTGAGGAAGAGGCACCTATCACATCATAAGCAGAATTGGTTTTTTTCTAAAGAATTAGGCACAGTCTTGGGTCAATTTTCCACAAGGAAATCAAGACAAGTATGGTTCTACTGGCCAAGATGACCATTCACTGGGAATTATAGCACTCTGTATTTAATAAAAATAAATTTCACCTATATGCCCAACACACTCCAGACATTTAACTTCTCTTGTGTTTTCCTCCTAGTCCTATGAGAAAAGAGTGGATATTCTTAACCTTCTGGATGAGAAGCAAGTAGGAAGCACATGGCATAGAGGTACTTCAAGACAATCATGTCTTCCATTTACATTTAACATCCTAAGCACAATCTAAAAACTTGTTAACATCAGACCGTTTTCAACCACTTTCATAGCAACATTCTCCAGAATTCTGTAAAAAGTTTTCAAGAAGTTTAGCATTTTTATTCACCAAACACTAGGCTTTTGCTTAGAAAATACTGATAATTATTTTAAGATAGTTTTGATAATGTTTTCAAAGAGATGTAGAATTCCCACAAAAGACTGAGTTAACGTTTTTTGCAGAATACTGTTTTTATAACACTAGTGGCTAAACAAAAATAACTTCTCCATTGAATCAACCTGTCTTCTGAGCCATTTCTCCTAGTCAGATACAGACAAAAGCTGCGCTGTTCAAACCCATTTTGGCCAGCTGTTGCACAGAAGAACACAAAGTACATAAGGTAGCAGTACACAAGGTCACAGTGCAGAGCAAGCACATATTCAGAGAGTTTTCACTGCCATTTCCTACAGGTTTTTAGCACAGGCAGAATTTCAATCTCATTACTGGGTCACCCACTGCTCTCACTTCCTCTGTCAAAGGACTTTCCATGGCAAAAGTGACAGCCATTCAACAGCTACATCGAGGTCTTGTTGTGTTGCAGGGAGCAGTGTAAAAACACAAGGTTGGACAAATAAATGCTTTGTTTCTTATCAGAACTGCTTCAACACCCGAGGGAAGCACAGCAGGAGCAGGACACCCTCCCTTTCCCTGTTGAGAGGAATGCAGTGGCTGAGGACTTGTACATCAAATTCCTGAGATGCTGCCAAAGAAAAAACAGCAGTATCCCATGACCTGGCTCCCACCAAGCATCGCAGTGAAGCTCAGCCATGGCTGGGCCCAGCCAGAGAATTGATGGCAGGGATGCTGTGGGGGACACAGCTCTGCTCTCCTCCCATTACCAGGGACACACAGCTCCTGTGGTGACTCCTCACAGGATCTGTAGCCTTGCAGGGAAACCCCTGAAGGAAATGCAGCAGCAGAGCTATTGCCCATGGCGATGCTATGGAAAGAAGTGGTAGTGACAAGATGACATTGAGAGTCTGACACTGTAGATTAGCCCAGAACCATATCAAAATGACTCGCAGTTATCAGATCTCGATGACAATGAGACTCCAGCATCACTGTCATCTATACTGAAAAAATAAATAAATGCTACATGCCACTAGCCACAGGAATGGGCAGGCATTGTAGATATGCTGCAGCAATGCTGTCTATGGCAAGGATGGTTCAAGAGCTTTGATAATTAAGCTAAACTCAAACTTACGCAATTTTGTCTTTTCCATTAAAGGGAAAAATATATGCATGAATACTATGATTAATCTAAGGATAATTCATCTTACAATCACAGAGCGAGGTGCTGGTAATTGAACAATACCAATTAGGTATCAATAAATATTGAATTAGCACCCATCATTTTGATGTGCAGAATGGCAAGGATGGATGCATCAGGCCAGTAAATTGGGTACCGCATGGAAAACCTTCTGCATTCCAAATGCCCTCCTGTGAGCAGCATCCAGCAATCCTATCTGTAGGCATTAGGCACAGGACACATTAACAGTCAGCAAACTCAGGCTACGTGCAAGGGCAAGCACACAAGGGCTCTCTGCTACACGCAGTGTGGTACCCCAAATCAGTTCTCTGACAGACACAGAGCAATAAGGCAAGTGGCACTGGTGGCTGTGAGCAGACAGCAAGGTAGGAGGGACAGCTGCAATTATTAGGAGCAGTCAACAGCAATATCCTACGGGCAAGGAAAGAACACACCCATGTATGAACAGAGGAAAATAAAAACCACTTTTTCTCTCCCTTTTTTTCCAATGAAAATATGTTAAATATGTTAGGTTTCTTTTTCCATTCAAATAATTTTACCAGAACACTGTTGTAACTGCTGTCCAAAAAACTCGATTTCTCTTCCTACAAAATTTTAGAAGTAGTATTTAAATTTTTTTTTCAAAGTAAAATGAGGTGCTTCAGACTGACCACCAAATCATTTGTCTTTTATTGCCACACTTGTTTTTCTCTTCCTTTTTCTTTTTCATAAAAGTCATACATGGAAACTACAAGCTAATGAAACAATGATGAACATCTACTTCAATAACACCAAGAATTCTCAAATGTGCTTTGTTTGTTTTGTTTTTTTCTGCAAAATTAACACATTAGAGACTATTTACCACTGTACAAAATTCCTTTTTTTATTTATGAAAGCTACATCCTTACTATCATGATGTGAAATGAAAAGCCTCCTGTACTTGTTGCATACAATTAAGCTGCAACAAAAGCCAGCCCAAGCCATTTCACATTTCATAGGGCTGCAATTATTCTTTAACTGTTAGAATATGCTGTCCCCCAGGAGCTAATTACAGAGAACCTCTCATCACATACAAGAAACACACAAACAAATCCTTCAAGCACAAAGCAAATGTTCAACATTAAAGAGATGTATTCAGGAAGTCACACCAATCAGTTTGGTTCAGCTAATTACTAATCTGATTTCTGGAGTAGTTGCATTAGATAATTATGATGCCCATTCACAACTTGAAAGCCAGGACTCTGACTGATTATAATAAAGATCTAGGACTCGAAATAAAAGTAAGGGCAAAGTATGAAATATACATCAGAACGGGGCTGATGGGGTACGTTTGTTTACTGCCAGCACTTCCTTCGGCTCTTTGCTTTGGAAGGCCCCATCCAGAGTTTGCTGAACCCAGCAGGAAGATTTCCATTGATATCACTGCCATTTGGATCAGGCCCAGAATAACAAGGCATGGCTTTGCCTTGCAGATTACATTCATGAAGGGCCCAGGAAGGAGCTTTCCTTGCTCGATTTCGGTCGGGCGAGCGCCGCGTTCCCAGGCAGCGGAGCCCATCCCGCGGTCACTGCCCTGGGCCAGGCTCCCACAGCCCATCCTCCAGGGCCCAGACAGAGGCAGCCAACTCTGGTAAGAATTAAACTCTTCAAAGAATCCATTGTAAATGTGCTTTAACTCACATTTTGCTAGGTTTCAGCTTCTGCAGGATTTTTTCTACCTCCAGCAATTGGTTTGCTGGAGTTTGAGCTCGCAAAGGTGCACGACCCAGAATACAAGGTACAATAATTCCTCTAGTTTCTGACCCAGCTGATATTCTTAATTACTCCACTGGAGTTTATACTTGAGACTGGCAAAAATTTGCTTGATGAAACACTAATAATTATGCTTTATAGGAAAAACATTGTTCTAATGTCTGATGAATGTCTGAGTTCAGTTATCAGTCCAGCCCTTAGTTTCTGCTCCCTTTTAAAGACTTCACCAGATACAAGGGAAAACAAGTTTTTTAAAGACCATTGATGCATTTAGAGGTAGCAATTCATTGCAAGTGACAACCCAAGTATGAAGCAAAAAATTAGGAATTAAAACTTTTCACTACACTGCAGCCTTGCACATCTCACACCAACCAGAGTAGTACTACTGCAATAAAATAAATACAAAAAGTGTCACCCTGATTTTTTAAGATTTTCTAAGCCTTCTGATGTTGACATTCTTTTAGAGAACTTTCTCACACACTTTCTGTAAATAGCACACTGGTTTGCATTCCTTTATGGAGGAGGAGAACTTTGATGGACTGTTGGTTTGTCCAGTGTCTTTGGAGAGGTGGCACTGTCACCCTCCAATCCACTGCCACTTTTGGAAATCTATAAATGTTGGAGTCAGAAAATAAACTTCCCTTTTTTTGCTCTTCACCTTGAGAGCAGCGGTGTGCGCCTGTGTTCTTTCGTGTTCCATAGCGACAAAAAAGCGCAGAACTTGACCTGTCATCTTCATCATTATCATGTGCAACACCTGAATTTCTGAGGAAGGCATGGTGGCACTAAGTAACTGTGAAATTTAAACAAATGCTGAACTTCAGGCAGGTTTACCAGCTGCAGTAGAATGTACTTGGTGGCCTTTTGCCAAGTTGGGGCAAAAGTAGAGATTAAAACCCCATATTTTAAATTAATTAAAGAGTAAATGAAGAAGTTTCAGCTGCAACTTGAGGTTCACAAAAAACTCTAGAATAAAGATAATAAAAGAGATAAAGGCTAGAAAAAAATTTATGAGGAGCAAATTCTCTCATAGATCCTTGAGACTAATCAGCAACAGCCTCACAAACCTGTGTATGTCCTTGAGGGGGTGCCCCTGCTTAGCCCACTGTGTAGGGACTAATCACATCACTTTGTGCACCCACATCTACAAAACCACATGAGTAGTTTAAGATTTTTTGTTGGCTAAACCCCCCCCCCCAGAATTAAATTCCCATTCATTCTGGCATTCCTCTACCTGAGTATCTCAAATAAGGCAGAACTGCACTGTAAAGTGTTTGCACATAGTCACACTGGACACTTTTTTGAAGCATTAAGGTGAAAGGGATTCTTTGCTGCTGTTAAACTAAATGAATGAGAGTTGCAAATCTGTATTTCAAAGTCAATAGGCTACAATATTTACAGGGCTGCCATATGTGATAGCTTAAAATTCAAAACTGAACGAAAATTGTGTGGGGTGGAAACTAATGTTATGGAATCTGAACCAAGACTACATTTATATTTCACTTTAATGCTCTAGCTGTTTAATCAAAATATGAATAAAAGGTCTGAAAGACCAACACACAAAAATATCATAGTTCTGGAATTTAGCTTTAGCTTCCTATTGTCAACCAATTACTGTGTAATTTTTTCCCTGTGACTGAATAACTAACTGTTAGCAAATAATGAAAAGGCAATTACAGCAGAGCTTTGTTCATATTACCTTCTTCATTTTATTCAGGCTATAATTATTGTCAGTGCTGGAGGCTTACTGTACCATGTAAGTGGCACCAGGGAAGAAAATGGAATGGGCTGGTGCATGGAAAATTGCAAATGTCACAGCTACCTTCATCATCACCGTTGGACTTCAGAGATTAAAAAAAATAAGCAGTAAAAAGCTCTCCATGTATGTTTTGCAAATTCTGTACCTCAATCTGTTGCAAAGATGATGAACTGGTAGAAGGGAAAAAATTCAAGTAACATGTTTTCTCGTTTTTTGTTCTTAACCTCTGCTGCCCACCTCCCCCTAACATTTTTATTACTATTTAATTCCCAGAGGACAGCTCCTTTTTGCCACAGTGTGCCTGAAAAAAACTCATGGAAATATTCTTATAGCAGCAGTTCTCATTAAGGATGTCCATGCTGTTCTATAACACAGTGGCATATAAATGATGTATTTTATGGGGTTTGATCTTTAGTTCTTTGCCACATACAGACATATCCCTAGGAAAAAAAAACAAAAAAAAAGAACACCATGACCTGTGTGTGCAGATTTAGTGTGCCATTCTTAGGGTTTGACATTGACCATTTATTTTGACCATTGTTTCTCTGGGCTTCTAATATGTATCAGAAATGATAGATACAAATCAGAAGTGTGATATTTTAACTTTTTTTTAGAAAGAAATAACTTTCTTGTGTGTCATTCACATTGTTTTTTATTTACATTGTTGTTTACAAGAGATGAACTCAGAAAAACTATATTTGATGCATTTTATTCATGTGCAGTGTTGCAATTGTGTATGTAAATCATTATACAGCCAGTTAATTTTTCAGTATAAAGTAAGGCTGACATACATTAGAAGACATCATGGCTTGATGCTGACTTGTGTTTAAACTTGCTTCCAAACTGACTGGCAAATTTTGGTATAAATTGCTTATTTTAATGCATGATAATTCTTCTGATCTAGGTTAGTAAAAGAAGAAATGCATCTTTATATTTTCATAAAATTGAGCTGCTTTGTACTTTCATGGATCTTCCTGTCAGACACATGTATATTCATCATCTTTCTTTAGTATTTTAATGCAGGTTGTTTATCTTCTACTGCTGTTGCTGTAGTAGACACTTCCACTAACACTGCATTCATAACCCAACATTCATAATTCTTCCTTCTCCTGATACAGCATTTGGCCATTCAGTATCCCCCAGCATGTGAGCACTCTCATGATGAGAGGAGTGAGGTTTTGGAGACTGCTTCACCCAAAGTGAGTTCTAGAAGGAGACTGTAAGTCCTCCAAAAAATCACGTAGATGGAAAAGAAAAGCGCAATGGGAAATGGCACCAGGTGAATCCACAAAAACAGAAAAATAGAAGGTGCCTCTCCTAGGCCCCTTTGCAGCCCTAATCCATTTTCCTGCTGGCCTTTTCCTCCCAGGGGGCCCTGCTCACAATAATCAATGCCTTTCTCCGGGTGGTGGGCAGGAGCCTTTGGGTGCCCCCTCCCCTGGCCAGACCCTGGGCCAGGGCAGGGCTGTGGAGGAGATTTCCCCCTCTGTATTTCTGTGAGCACCACCCTGCTCCTTCAGCTGGGATGGCTCTGGGGCTGCTGCCAGGGAACAGCAGGGGGACTTTTGGCACCCCTTGCATTTATGGACAAGACCATCAATTAAGCCCAGAATATAAATCACTGCCTTTCTGCTCCCAATGACTCAGAAACTACGCTAAGATAATATGCTTGTCACTTTTATAGCTAATGTCTGCATTTTTAAATAATTTATTTAATTCATTAAGCCTTTCTTAACTTTGATATCAGAAATTTCCACATCCTTGTGAAAATGATCAAAAGGCATCATATTAGGAAAAATATTAACCACTTATTTTTTGGGGGCAGAACAAGGAATCACAGAAAATTATTTGGAACTAGGTACTTAAGAAAAAGTAATTCTAATTAATGTAATTTGGGAGAGACATCCAGCACTACTTTTTTTCCTCAGGTTTAGCCAGCAAAGATCAGAAACTGCTTTAGTGCAAACTCCCTCTTCCAGATAGGAGAATTAACTATAGAACACCCTTGAGCCAGAACAGCTCACAGAGCAGAGGAAGGGATCAGAATCACACTAGATGCCTTAAAATGTCTGAACTTTATTCAGTGTTAATTAGATGGAAAAGAACTGAAAGTAAGCACAGTTGGTCATCCTAGGTAAGGGACACCCAGCCTGGAGTTCATCACCAAGAGAAAGACACCTCAATGGATGCAGCATTGCTCTCTCTGAAGGGTCTTCATGAGAGTTTCAAGTTTTTATTCTTTGCTTTAAACACCTACTGCAAAAATCTAAAGACTTCCAGCTTCCTACTGAATTTTCACCCAGCAGTTTCATGTGAGTGCCTTTTACGCAGTCACTCAGGTTTTGTTTTGTCACATGAGTGTGAGGTTAGTGTTACTGCTGTGGGTGACTTCTTTCAGAAAAAGTTAACATTGGGGGTATTCCTTGCCTGACTTCATTACTTTAATTTAACTTCCACACTATTAGTTGAAGTCCTAGGTGTGTCTATCCTATGACTGCAAACAGACATCATCTCACACCAGCCACTCATCCAGACACCTGATCCAAGAGCCCTAAAACACAAATCGGAGTCTTTTAACCCCACCAATGTTCTGCCTAACCTGAAGCAACACCCTTGGCCCTGCCACAGGGAAAGGCTGATATGCCACAAACCTTTCCCATAAAGTGTTTTTCAAAGCATGGATCAACATTATTCATGGAACATGCTCCCACTTGTCACAGTGGCCTTGTATTTAGAAACACTGAGAGCTTTCACCATCTGATTGTGGTGAGCAGCACTTACCAAGAATTATCTCCCACACACAAAACATTGCTCTACAGTGAATCTATTCTATCTGAAACACCCCTGGTGTGGAGGCCCAGATTTCCAGCATGCCCCCTGTGATGAACTGCAAGAGCAAAACTGCCTGTACTGTCACAGGCAGCCTGAGCCCAAGGGGGAGTGAACTCTGGTCATTCTGGAACTGCAGAAGCCTGTGTGGTACCCATAAAAAAAAAATCTCTGCCTCTTGCTCTCCAACTACACAACTGCAATTGCAGTAATGTATCCAGGTGGTCAATTAATGCCTGTAAAATGCAGATGTCTTAACAGAATAATAATAATTTAACTATCTTATAGAAATTATATTCAATTCTTAGTTTAATTCATGATCCATGGGCAAATGAACAGCTTAAATAGTTTGTTTTCATTTTTCTAAGTAACAGTATATCTGGGAAACAGGAGTAAAATCAATTGCATACAGACAGCACTGTAAGGGCATTTCCCTTTTTATACATTTTGCCTGGCAATGCTTTGGGACCTTTGTGGTCTGTGGTCATTTTTCAGCTCTCTGTGTCAACAAAAACAGACTTTTCAGCTCCAAAAGAAATGCATCACACATTAAATCCTTACCAAATTTAAGCCTACTTTGTCATTTTTCAGATCCTGAATAATATCATAAACTTTTGGGATTACAGAAATAATAATGACCAGAGCCCAGGCAATTTAAGCCTGCTGTGCTAATCGCAGAGTAGAAAGTCTTTTATAATAACATCTACATGCTAGAAAAATAAAGATTTCAAACCACCCAGAACCCTGCTCTTTCCACTCCCTGCAACAATGCAGAGGTCATCGCTGAGATAATGACGCACATCCTCCAAGCCATTCAGTTCGTGTCCCAGCACGCATGAAAAATAATCTGATCACTTTTTTTTCATTAAAAAAACCAAACCCACTCTTTCTTAAAACCAAAATTAAAAAAAAGTCCCCTGATTTATTGAAAAACGTAGTATGATGTCAGTGTGAATTAATGTTTCCCATAGGCATACTAATAAGCTCCATGACATAATAACTTGTTATACTACACCAGTGGGACCTTAAAATTATTCCAAAGATAACATAACACAACACTTGAAGCAGCAGGAAACTTCCAGCATGCTTTTAGATGTTTTACAGTGTTACTAATCTTTGAATTGCTTGGAAAAACTGAAAGGAAACAGAATATTTAAAATTGGAAGCACTGCAGCTAGAAAATGACTCCATTCCAAATTCCAAATGTGCACAGGAGATTAATGTCAATGTAATAAAAAAAAAAAAAAAAGGCAGCAGAAGTGGGGAAGTTATTAAATGCACTTTCAAGGTTGGACATGTGCCTTTTGGTAGTCCTGTGAAAATCTGTTTTTATTTGGCTGAGTTATGAGGGTTTAAAAGAATGGACTTGCACACACACCAATTTCTTACCAATGAGAGGTAGGTTTCATTTATTTATTTATTTGCAAATGAAATTTAAGCTAATGATTGTCCAGCAACAACATCAGGACATGCTTGAGAAAAGAAGCAGAGACTGCTTTTTCTGTAGCACATAAGGATACCATCTAATGTCAAAATCCCAGGAAGTCAAACTAGAAATTAGTGCAGGGTAAGCTAATAATCTGCATGGTGAAGCAATGTGCTCTCCAGGGCTAAACACTCCAACCAGACAAAAAAAACCTATAATTGAGTGGTGTGGTTCGGCCCACTAAACTGTCAGAATTTGTATTTTAATCTCCACATTCAAACCATTTATTCAAACAAGTCACTTGAGATGTGAGGGAGGAGCCATAGATTGCTCAAAGAAAGGCCACTGGGTGAGTGCTTGGGCAAAGATCTCAGTGCCCACCTAAGAAGGCCACAAAGATCTTCCAGCTGTGAGACAGAGAGCCCCTAAAGGTACAGGGAGCAGTGCCCAGCAAGGGCTGGCACACGCCAGGCAGGCAGTGGCTGTGGAGCTGCCTGCCCACTCCAGCCTGCACTGGCTCACCTTGGTGAGCACACAGAGGGGGCTGATGGAGGGGCAGGTCCCTGCCCAGGTGATCCCTGGCCCTTATGGCTTGTGTGTCTTGGACACAGACACTCTTCCCTTCTCCCACTTATCACATTTCTGTGTCTGACATCACATTTACTGCATCATCTCTTTGAACCAGCTTCCTTTATGTCCACTTTTGTTTCACCACCATTTCCACCTGGCCTTCCTAAGACACGTACAACAAGTCTCTCTGCTTGTTCATTTCTTAAATGATAACATAACCCTGACCATTGCTCCCAGCTAAACTGTACAGTGTTCAACCAAAGCTAAAAATGAATATTCCATGCAAAAACTGTTAACCTTTGATCCAGACACATCTCTGGAATAAGTGATCCTGTTGTGCTGCAACCCTTTGATCACTCTCAAAAATTGGAACCATTTGCAAAAGTAAAGCTTGTGATTTGCACAAAAACCAGACCCGACAGGATGGTTCACAGAAGGCTGGAGTATCCACACGTTACACTGGGCATGCTTGTCCAGTCCAGCCCTAAAACCATTCCCACTGTGGGTCTAACATGGGTTAAACCCAAGTTTCCACTCCACAGCCTTGCAGAGGGAAGCAGGATGGTGTGTCTAAAACAATTAATCACCCCAAAGGCAATGAGCAAGTGCTCTCACGTTAGCAGGCACCAGGGCAGCTCTGAAAGCTCCACCAGCCATGAAAGATTCAGTTCCCTATTCATTCACTCAGCTGCTTCAACATCATGGGAAGCTACAACAACCGTGTGAAACCATTTTCCACAGCGAACCTAGAACACCTGGGGAGCTCTTTGTAGTCTCTGCCAAGCAGCTATCTTTAAAAGGAAGGATAAACTGCAATCTGAAAATGTCAGATACGGACCACGACCGGCACAATGGCAAGGCACAGTCAAGCAGAGAGAAGGGCTGCAGTAGGATGGATGCTTTGGGCTAGATAAAGAATAAGATGGAAATAAATGTAGGGAATTAGGATGGAAAAGGAAGTATTTAAGAGTATGCAAAGGCTACCAAAGGATTGAACAAACACAGCAGCAGAGATGAACAGAAAGTGATACATGAGGAATTTTGAAATTTGCTATTCCCACGATCCGCCGAGAACAGGCACAAAAAAACCAAAAAGGAACTAAGTTATGAGCTGGAAAAGTTCTCCTCCCACCACCAAGTAAAAGAATATTAATGTGATATACCACTGAAAAAGGTATGGGAGCTGTGTACTTGCCCTAACTGAAGATTTCATGGTAATTTGAATAAGCCATGATCCGAGGAAAAATAAAAACCTATACCAAATATGTTTTAATTTACTTTATCCCTTACAATGGACCTGTGGTGAAGCAGTGAAAGAGAAAACTTATTTGAGGAATTCAGTGTGGTTATTTCACAAAACCAACACATTTCCTTCACTGAAAAGCAAAACATAATCTGAGAGTTTCAGACTGAAGAGACAATTCCCCTTAAATTCTGTTTAATTTCTAATATTTGGCATGGCAAACAAGTTTAAACATACAGGAAAGGCTCACTTCAATACCAACTTTTTGTCCATATGAAACATCCCTATAGAAGACTCCCCTTTTGGTGGAGACCCTGCGCAGAAAAGGTCCACAGCAATTTCTGGTTTTTTTCTTGTAAAAGGGATGCACACAGGCAAAATTCAAGTTTCTGAGAGTCTTTTTGCTAAACATTTTGCATCATCTATCTGTAGAGATACTCAGATATGTTGCCTGTGCTGTTCACAGACATTTTCACTGACTAATATTCAATTTAAAACTATTAACAATAAAATATTTTTTTCTTTTTTAATATTATAGTATATATTAGAAGATATTATACAGCATATTTTTTTTTACTTCTTAAAAATATTCTAATTTTAAAAAAAATTTATGTGAAAGTGTTCAGAGCAGATTTAATGCCACTTAACATCCCAGAGCATACTTCAACATCTGCTTGGTGCATTCATCACTCACTAAAAATCTAAGCAAAAACAGAACCTATCAACAGGCACAGTGCAAAAATTCAGCCAGGAAAATGGGTAAAATTAAAATGGTAGAGATTGAAAATGCTGTCATTTGGTTCATTTGAGCCCAGATAACAAATATTTATTTAATTGAGAAACACAGTCCATGAAAACTCACAATTGTGTTGACTTTTAGTCAGATTGAGAGGGTGTGGTCTGTTTGTCAGTCAGTAGAAGTGTTGCTGGAAACTCTTATAAACTTGATCTAATTGGACTTCGAGATTGACTCCAGCAGACCATACAGAGATACCACCAGCAGTACATTTTATCTGTACGCATTCCCATAATTGCAGTCTTCTTTTCTCATCAGAGCTTATCTTTTGCATGGCAAAATGACATGACTTGGTTATTAGGGGGACCAAAAAAAATGCAAGTGACAATTAAAATTTAAGTGTAAATTAATTACATGCCTGACTATTGTCAACTGCATTAAAAGTGTGCTGATGCCATCTAATTGTGAAAAAAATTGAAGTTATGGTCCATGTTAAACACCAAGGCTCTGTAATACAGGTGGCTGATCTAAAACCACTATTTCTGTGGGCCTGTTGCTCTTGTGTTAGACACAGTATCAGCACAGCTTCATACAGAAGACGATAGGTAATCTCACAGGCTGCTCTAATTTCTCATCATTGATTTTCTGTAGGGTGCACAGGAAGCATCTTCAGGATTTAGATGGTTCCCATTTGCAAATATTTCTAGATAACATAGTCATATGCAATTATAGAACTAACCTCTCAGAAACAAACCCATCTTGCAGACCAGTGAAAAGACATTCATTTTCATGATATAAAGTCATGGGTAAGAGAATAAAACATCTTAGAGGATCCCTTGGTAGCTGTTGTCACATTTTTAGAGACTGATGCTATAAGGGTCTCATTCAAAACTCATTGATGCTGGGGCAGTTATTCCTATGCATGTCAGCAGACTTCAGAATGAAATAAGAACTTACAAAGCAAAATATCTGAGGGAACCTTACAGATGTGGCAATGGTGGCCTTAAAAAGGAAGTTCTTGTCTGAAGCAAATTTCTGTAGCCAGCAGGTTGGGGCTGGGACCAGAGGAACCCACTTTTGTAGAACTGCTAACACTCATAAACCACCTCCCACCCCCAGATGGTCTTATCATTATTGGTACAAATGTACACTCCTCTCTCAATCTTCCATCTCAAAAGTCCTTTACATTTCTATTTTCTTCTTGTTTCAGGCAAGTTGCCATGCAGTTCTTTCATATATGTCACAAGCAAATAACAGATGCCCTTGAAGCATCTTCCATGTATATCACAAGGAAAGAGAGAGAAGAGAGAGATGAAGGAGAAAAGAGGGAGAGAGAAGAGAATGGAGGAGAGAGAGAAAGGACATATATCAAGGTCACAAGCACCTCCCTAGAAAAGCAGGAGATAGAAAAAGGAATTTGGCTGCAGAATTTTTAAGGATTTCTCATGTTTCAGTAGCAGCAGCACGAAAATTTATATCCTTCCATACCAAGCTGTTGAAACCAGGCTGGAATGCTACACACTGCTGTATGGAACACAGACCCATGGCAGTGGATTAGCTTAAAGCCACTGCTGAGGCTGGACTCAGGCATTTCAGCTCATTCTGTGCTCAGAACAACCTTTATGCACAGGAAGGCTGGATGGTGATCAGGGAAGGCAAATGCAGTAACCCAGAGTCCTTCAAACCTTACCAGCAATCCCCTGTCTCTGAGTGCTTGAGATGGTTGTGTCAATGAGCATAAGCACTTAATGGGGCTGATAAATCTTTAAGACAGAAACTGTCACAAATTGTGTTTCTGCACATTCTGTTAAAACAAATCCAGCCTTAATCTGAATCTATTCTACCTAGACCCAAGCAAGTCCCCAGGAAACCACGTCCTACAGAAAGAGAAGCAATTTAAGAAATACTGCCAGCTGCAAAGAAATTTTAACCTTGGAGATATTTTTCTAGAAGAAAATTTAAGGCTCAAGAGCTAGAGATCACAGATTTCTCCATACTTTAACAGACTTGCACTGCAGCAAAAGGAAGTGACTAGAGAAGATCAAGCAGAAGGTACATACTCTAAATACCTGTCAGACAGCCATCTCTGTCATGATGACATGAAATTTCAACATGATAAACAAAGTTAATTGTGCCTTCTCTTAATTTCATTAAGCATCCCTAATTCTGAAGGGGGAAAACATAGGAATACAGGGAAGAATCTGCAAATTACCCACATAAAGGCTACTTAAATGGAACATAGATCACAGTTTTTTTTACTTTTGATATGCTATGATACAGTACTCTGAGGTGCAAAATCACTTCATGTGGTTTCATTTAACAGTAAATTGCAAAACCTTTTATAAATTGCCATAAGTGTAAAGAAATCCTGGTAACTGGGATTGTTTGCCAAACTATTGGGCCACGTCAAAAACTCTATCCAGTTAATTACTTGGGCTTTATTTTAATTAAGAGAATAAGCTAAAAAATGTGATCAAGCTAGTCACTACTGAGGAGAAATAGGAAGAGTGTGAAAATCTGGAAAAGAAAGCTACAAACCCACAACCTTCAGGATTTCATGACTAGGAAAAATAATGAGCACATATATTTAACTAAGATGTCAAAAATTTGAAAATTAAAGTCTTGATTACATCACAGAAATGAGATGAGAGATTTACCAAGGTTTAAATCTGCATTTTGACAGAAATTGCCCATATTGCAAGTACTTGGAGTCTAAATGCCATGTTAATCCCTGTATCAGTGCTTCATCTTGGAATAATTGGAGGTGTGAACTTTAAAGATGAGGCTTTCCTAAGCTTACTTTAAGAAATATCGTCTTCTTTGATAAATCCAAAATCTGGGGTGCTCACAGTGACCAGCACCAGTTGTGCACAACAGTGCACTGGCAGGCCACTTTTCACAAGCATTTAAGCTAAAAGTCTATCTCATGCATGTGAAAATAATTATATAAACCTTGGTTATTAGTGCCACATTATTCAAGAATAGCTTGGATGTGTGGGCCAAGTCAGCTGAAATAAATCCTCATAGCTTTGCTATGGGTAATGCATAGACATTAGCATAAATTAGCTGAGGATCTGTCATATCTGACTCCTTCCATGTAGCAGCCTCAGCTCCATGACTATTTTGATGTTTGTCTTTCAAAGGCATTAACCCTAAAATCATCTCTTCTGACCATTCATACTGAACCTAAGGTGACAAAGCAGGTGAGGAGTGGAGCTGGTATCACTGGAAGAGGCCAACACTTACATGAACAGCAGGAAACTGTTCTGAAAGCAGCTCCCTCAGCAGCCTCCACCAACATCCTGATGGTTGCACTCAGTCCTGCCAGCAGATGATGTCACAGGCTCCTTCACAGACAGCAATAAAAGCCACATTTCATTTTTCAAAAGTGCCACCAGCAACACACTATGTGAAATTTTAGTACCATCAGGAACTTCATGCATGGTTACAAACTTCTCAAATCACCAGTGTGCTTTAGGAGCTGACCCACAGTCTGGGTGCAGGATCACATCACAGAGTTGTGTGAGCCAGACAGACCCCCTTGGTATGAAATTTAACAGAATTTAATTAAAATTAAATAGGAGATTCCTCCCAGCACCAGCCCTGATGCCCCCCAGCCCACTGGCACTCAGTCCACATGACAAGCAGGAACTCACAGAAATGTACAGCATGGTGCCCACAGCTCCAACTCTTTGCTCTATAAATCCACAACATGATTCACATTACCTGCAAACATATGCATAACCCCAGAAAAAGTAATGCCAAGTTATAGTTCAGCTCAATCGGAGACACCTTTTGCAAACAAATACATGAAAAGAACAAAGTGTGTAAACTGGCTTTTGTAGATATAAGAATTGTGCCTTTCCTACAAATAAATTGATGTTAGTATTTGAAGCCTATTGTGTACAATTAAAAATGTCTAATTCACCCCAGACAAGATTGTCTCAGTGAAAGCCTGTCACCTTCTATATGGGAAAGACATGCATTATGTATTTTTTGCACTGACTTATCTTTGTTATGCATGAAGCATGTTTTAGCAATATATATATATAAAACCTAGAAATATGCATTCAGTTTCTGTGATTCAGAGTTGCTACAATTAGCAGAAGTTAATTTTTGACAGCAATTTCCCAAAAAAGCAACAAGGAGAATTTGAGAATAAGCATCCTTGATACAACAAAAACAAAGGGGCTTCTTATGCTTGTCTGTTAACAGAAAAATCTATCACAACTCCTTGCTAAAATGTGTAGGTGAAGAATTTGCATTTTTAGAATTCAACTTTGAAGGAGCAAGTAGCTTGTTAAAAATTACAGCAATTAAACATAAATTTATAAACAGCTTCTACTTCAAAATTGGTACTGAAGGAGTTGGAAAGAGTTCATTGGATATATAGGCATTATCATGTTGCTATTTGCAATAATGAATAAAATGTGAAAGGGGACCTGTATGGAAATGGACATAATGTATAGGTGATAGGTCTGAGAATCTGGTTTCATGGAGCATTTTTAGCCAGGCCTTCCATTAAATGGAGCAGGCACTGATCCAGTGCACCAAGTTGCAGTTTTCTACTCTAGTTAGATGGCTATGAAGGCCCAAAAGTGACATGAGATAAGACAATCAAGTCTTTTTCCTTAAGGCACATAAAGGTCACAAAATAACATTTAATTACCCATTCTTGTAACATTTATAAAGGAGCAAATCAGAATTACTCCAGAGTGAATATCTAGGAATCAACAATGAATGAAAACATAAATGGCAATTATTTTGTGTATCTGAACAAAAAACAAAATAACTTTCTGCCAGACGAAATTAATTCCCCTTCCACATACTCCAACTGGCCTTGGTATTTTGCAAAAACAATGCTACAACAAGTTTGCTGAATTTTAACATGATTTAAAAAACACCCAAACCAACAAAACAAAAACAAGCACAGCAAACAAAAAAAAAAAAAAACAAAAACAAAACAAAACCTGTCCAGTTTTCCCTAACTAAGCAACTTTTCCCTACTTTTTTCTGATTTTCATGTAAGGTTTAAGTTAAATTGGGGCTGAGCATTCATTTCAATATTATGCTTTGTGAAGTGAGAAAAGGAAGAGAGTCTGAGACTGAACCATGCCAGTGGTGTCCAATTCTCTACCTACCCCAAAAAACTGTTAGTAATACTATTTGAGGCAGCCCTCTGTGTGGAAATTAGCACAGTGCACAGCTGTTGTACACAACAAAAACCTCTTTAGGCTGGGTGAGCTGAGGAGCACGTCCCTGTCATTACCACTGCCATAAGGGGGGAGCAAAGCAGATCCCAACACAACAGCCTTGACCTCCAACAGCCCAGGTGGGAATGGATCCATGCCCAGCCCTCAGTGGGTCCCAGCCCCATCAGGGCTCTCCTGATGCTGCAGTGGAGCCTGAGCTTTGCCACCCCATCACCAATGCCAATGGAGATGGCACAGCCTCAACCCCACCCTATCTATGCATCCTGAGGTGTATGAGAAACTCCTATGGCTGCTTAGCTATCTTTTCAGTCTTTTGGAGCTTCTCTTCCTTCAACCTCCACCTGCAAGTTCCCAAGTCCTCTGTGTCCTTGTGGATTTGCCATATTAATAACCCTACAAGACATGGGCAACATTTGGTACCAGTATGCTTCATTTCTAACCACATTATGCCTCAAAGGCTTGCCAAGAGATACAAAGACCAACAATTTAGAGTCAGTAGCTACTCACAGTGGTTTGCAGCTCTACTGCTGGAAGAAATACTAAGAATTGAGAAGGTATCTGCAATGGGAACTTCAGGAAGAAGGCAATGGCTGTGATGAAACGCAGTTTCAAGTGAGGCTACCAGTTCTCATACAGCTGACATCAAATCCCTGAGGTTACCCAGAAGAAAACTGAACCAAAAAGCCTTATCTGATTCCAGAAATCTGTATGTTGGCAGCCACTGCCTTCATTCTTCTTAAATTATCACTGAATCTGATATGTTTATTAAGTGGTGAGCATTTAAAACAACAGATACTAGAAATGTCTGTTCCCCACATTACATAAGTATCTTAGAAAGCACCTGAGGAAGAAGGGAGTTATTGAATCAGTATAGCCAAAGCAACAAAACATTTGGGAAAAATATCAGCAGGGGAGCTTCTTTTGGAATAGTGAGAGAGTTTTGCAATTCTCTGTTCTCAAACCATCTCCCTGTTGCCATTTCCCTACTAATTCAGACCACAGTTTCTAATACACAGCCCTCATCAAAATGAAGAGCTGAACACTCTTATCTACAGGCAGACCAGACTGTCTGGAAAATAGCCATAAGACAGGAGTGATCACTGAGTGATGACAGCTTAATTCACAGCTAAGGTGCTATTAAAACAGCTTCCAGTGTTTCCAAAGATGTTCCAAAAATCAACTGTCATAACCCCCACCATGATACCTGGTCATGACAGTAAGAAAATGACCACATAATCCCTGTACTCTTCCTTTAAACACAGAGGATTAGCAGATCATGTATTTCTGTAAATCTTCATTGTACCAGACAGTTAGAAGTCATGATAAGAAAGAACCACGCTCGTAGTCATGACTAATAAAGCAGAGCTTGTCACTTCTTTTGGGGTCACAAGAGGTGGATTAAGCCTATCTGGCTTCCTTTACAAAAATACGTAGGATAGATTTTAAAATGTAAATGACCACTTTGGATTGTGTAAAATTAACTGCAGAGGTACTAAAAATGCATTTATTATCACAATAATACTGCTGTTGAAGTGTTGCTGCAATTGAAGCAAGAGCTACCTCTAATAACAACACAGGGAGAAGCCTGAATTACAGGACCAAGCAGTAAAAACAGCTGACTAAATGGACTGTACACCTCCTGAAGAAAATACACTTGGCTTTTGCATAATTTGTTGTTTCATCATATGGCTCTGCCTGATGTGTATAAAGCTCAACCACAGATGAATAAAACAGAAATCTCATGATGCCTGATGTCCAGAACAATGATCATCTCTGTCTGTAAAAGTTCTGGGGTGCAGAGCCAAAGTGCACCCGTGGGCAGAGCTTCAATTCACAGCTCCTCCAAGTGCTTTGAGAACAATCTACACCCAGGGAACCTCTACCCATAAACCAGGAACATTTTCTATGAATTAAGAAAATACACTCAGAGTCACTACAAGCCTCTGGAAGACAGAACCCCAAGCAATGAATCCCAAGGGATTCCCAGGGACTTGGCTTGGCTCTTGGCAAGGCAGAGTCCAACAGAGGCCATGTCATCAGAACCATCTGCACAGAACCCAGGGAGTGGCATCTGCAGCTGAGAGCTGACAGTGCTCAGAGCAGCACTATTTGCTCCCTCCTCCCTTGCCATGCCAGCCCAGCCAAGGAAAGGATGCTCCACAGACCTGTGGGTGCAGCTGAGGAGCTCTCCTCAGAAGTGCTGAATGAGGAGCTGAACACCCCTGCTGGCCCCTGGAGCACCAAGAGCTGAGGTTTAATCTCCTAACCTGCTCCAGCCAAGGTCACTTTTTAATCCCGAGGACAAGACATCACACAACTGATTGGAAAACCTTCCTAGAACTGCACCAATTCAAAAAGAATTTTCCAACACTTAGGCATAGGTAGAAGAATAGTAACTATAACTGATTGGGAGAGATTAAAAGGATAAATCACCGAGGATGTTGGGGAAGATAAAGCCAGTAAAGTGAATAAATGTTCTGGGTGTGGAAGGAGACAGGCTGGTTTTATCAGCCAGCATGGAGTCTCAGACCTAAGGCTATTATGATTAACGTTGCTCTGTCCTTTAAAAACCCTCTAATGTATTCAGTGAAATGAAAGAGCAAGAATGTGCCTGAAGTGAGGGAATGTCATGACAGCTCTGGTCTGAGAGCCCTGGAAATGCTGGAACCAAACCTTTCAATTTGGCAGCATGAAAGTCAGGAAGCAGAGTGACTGTAAATGGTCTGGAGAAACGCTCTTGACGCTGTCCCGCTTTTTAAAATTACTCTAGGCTGAGTAGTTGGTTGTTCAGGTACAGAATTATTAATTTTTGTCTCCAGAGATTAGTTTTGCCATTATCACCAAAATCAGCAGAAAATTTTGTAGACAGGAGTTTTTAAAGGGCTACATAAGGTAATTTAGTTGTCTGAATGGTTTTTTTCTTTATTAATTTTAGGAGGTGCAAGTATAAAATATTGAACTTGAAATTTGTGTTATGTTTCAATTCTATTAACAAAAGGAAATCACTTGCTTTCTGTCTTGAATGCAGGGCAAAAATTCCAGCACATAACCCTTTATGAAAAATAGCTACATTTGTAGGAGATGGAAAGCCAAGACTGCCCCTTCCTTTTGGTCCTGGGAAAAATATCCTTTAAAATATGATCATTTTGAGCCTCCATATATCCGGAAATTCACTAATCACTTCTATGTGCCAGTAGCTCAGCATAAAAAAAAATACTATTACTCCCTTCCATAGCTTTAGCAAGACAGGTATCAGCGTGGCATATTCATATATCCCTCTGTGATTTATATGTAAATATGCAAACATCTTCTTGAAGGTCTCTTATTTTCGAAAGAATCCTTTTGGCAATTTGCTATTAAAGCTGCATCCGTACATAGAATATTAGGCTGCCCTTTGGTCTTGGCAGAAAAAAGAGGCTGTCATAAAGCTATCTTCCTTTTTCCAGAGGCTTACACAAAGCAGCAACGCTTTCAGGGGTAACAATATTCCTTTTAAAGTGACTTCTACAGATAGTAGCTACTTTCTCCACAAGTAGCTTATGCAGTGCTTAAAATGGGCTCTTCATGAAGAAAGATGGAGTGTAATAAAAATACCGTTCCTAATCTGAAAATCTAAGAGACACTGGATGAGCCAGTTACATGTTTTGGGGTTTTGCTGCCAGGAAAAAGCACTGCCTCTCATCTCCTGGACCACTTAGGATGATTTGGAAGACTAGTCATTATTTCCTTTTGTTTTTTTCTCCTATTAGATCTAGTAGAGCTCCATCTTGGCATGTACAATTCCCCCCGGGTAAGCAGAGAAAGAAGCAATTAAGTACAAAATGCTAACAAGATGTCTGAGTGAGTCAACTGAGTTTCTAAAGTATCTGTGGGTTTTTTGTGCACCTAAAAATCATTTCTAGGTCAGAGAAAAATAAAAGTTAGGGTAAACCTAGAAAAAAGTGTCATATTAGGATATTTATATAAACTGTCATTCTTGTGTTTTCCCCAAACCTCATGTGCTCTAAGCTATCAATCAACAGCCTCCACAATCAGACTTTGAGTCCTGATGGAGTAGGAAGATGTCATCCAGGGAGGAAAACATGTGGAAAATCTGTTAGCCATGTGTGTCATTACTGATGTCAACATTTAAGTAAATATGCAAGAACTACCTAAGGTTCCTACAGACCTACTGCAACAGAAATAACTGAGAGAGCTTTGCCAGACTAAATGGTGCCATGTTTATCTCAGTCTTTTCTGCATTTACTGGGTTTTACAAGTCTGTAGCACAGGTGTGCTTTCTAGGAAAGCTGCTGTGGCAAAGAAATTCCAAATTCCAGAGCGATTTGTTAAATTAATAGAAGTTTTCAGCTTTAATTTCTCCCCAAACCTCCTGAAAATAAACATGTATTCTAAGTATTTTCTGAATGTGAGCTGTCATATAATTAATTTCAAGTGGCAAAAGCAGCATTCAGAGTCTGGAGATTCCCAGTGCAGTTTCAGAAAGTGAGAGTTACAAAATGCAGATGACATCAGCAGTGATGTGGTGTTCAGATCACAGGGAGATTACAGCAATTTTACAGGGAGGAAGAGGGACCAGCCACTTTTCATCAAAATATTACACAAATACTGATGAAGGCATAATCTAGTAAGAATTAGGATTAAACTTTCTAAGACTCCACTCATTCATAGCCACATAGAAGACAGCAATGAATGCTGTAGGATAGACATTAAAAATGAGAGATTAGAAACACAGAAAACTTGAATTAAACAAGAGTAATGTCCAATGCTCAGAAGCAAGGCACCCTACACAAAAGCTATCACAGGCTGCATACATCTGTGTTATGCTGGAACCCAAATGCACTGTCACTAAGTTTTTAAAAATCAAACACAGAGTCCTGAGCAACCTCAGATTTTAAGCCACTAAATCTCAGTAATAGTTTTTAAGGAGAGTTCAAAAGCAAAACAGAGAAGTCAAAGTCCAAAGGTATCACAATGGCAGATCAAAGTGTGAAAAGGGATTAATGGCATCTTCAGCAAATGAAGTTTAAAATTCTAGTGTATTAGGGAAGGTCTTTTTTGAAATGGTAATAGGCTATACCTGAGCTGAAAAGACAATTAAGATAGTGTTAATTTTTTTTATGGTAGCTGGCAGTAATATTTTTATCCTGTTAATTATACAGGAGACAGCAAATGTACATAATATGATAGCTCCATGCTGAGATGACATGCCTGCTGCCTAGTTAAGTGGCTACATTTATCCTATAATTAGCTTGCAGGAATGTGATTTGCATTGCATACCTAAGAGTATATATAATGTCAACTATGCCACAAAAGCCTAAAATGGAAACTGACACTCTCTTAGCTTTGACCTCTGGATAAAACAAGGTGATGCCTCTCATGACCTCCTGCTCTTTGTATTCAACCACACAGAAGAAATGCATTGAAGTAATGCTAAATGTATGACAAATTCAAAATGTGCAGAAATTTAAAGTCAGGGCAGAAAATCAGTGCTGATGCTTCAGCCTGAACTCATCCTTTTCCAGAGAATGAGGATAATGATGGTTAAAAGGCAGCATCTGTGGTTTATTGGTATTAACTCTGAGAATTTTTTTCTCTTGCAGGTAGAATTACAGGAGCATTTCCTGGGTATATATTTAACTGGCAGAGGAAGTACATAGCTTTTCTAGGCAACTACAGATGTAAAAACTTGTTATTAAAACTATGCTACTGCCTTCTGTGTCTTTGGAAAATTCAGTATGGGGTTAGGGTGCACAAGACTTCACTGCTACAAATACTGCACATCTGGGTGAGCATGGAGTGAATGAAATCTTGGAATGAAATCTTAAGTTGAAGATACCATTGTCAACATTTGCATTTCTGCTGTCATTTAGGGACAGACTCCAATATTCTCATTGCAGGCAATCTATCAACTTACCCCTAGTTATTCCACTGATTTCAAGCTCTTTGTCCTTTTGGCACAACTCTTTGCTCCTGATATACAGCACCACATGGTTCTGAGAAGAAAAGGGAAACCAAGCGGCCACAAACAACTCTGAAGCTTCACTGAGTGGCACCAAGTCTTATCCAGACTTAGTACACCATGAATTTTACCTTGCTTTGTAGTCCTGCAGTATCACTAGAGGCTTCAAGCTCTTGGGAGCCTATTCCTTATCCCTTCCCACTGCTGGGAGAGGATAGGGCAGCTGGTCATCTCACCAGCCAGACTCCAGCTCACAGTGGCCATGGAGGGAGAGAACCTGGGGAATTGTGCCCTTGAAACGTGGCCAGGAAAAGTCACCAAATCAGAACGAGCAAAGCCAGGTGACAGACACCATCTCAGAGGAGCACAGAGGAAGGAGGGAGGGAGGGACACAGGGCAGGCTCAGGGATGGTGGGACTGGCTGAGGAAGGGCTCTGGATGGAAACGAAGAGCCAGGGAGGGTGAGAAACACAGTGACAAGCAAAATGCGGAAGGGACCTGAGAGAGCTCCAACCCAAGCACTCTTCAGACAGAATTCTTTCTGTGCAGCGCCACAAACTCCTCCCATTGTGACCCCAGGCCTCTGAAACAATGCTGGAAGGGCTGCTACTGATAACAACGACTATGAAAAATTAACACATGCAAGAAGATATTTACTTGTATTTATTGACTTGATATTTGCCTGTACACATAGTTGTGATTCCAGCAAATCCTTTCCCTGAATTTTTCTTTACTTCTCTACCAAAACAGTGGTAGCTGCTATGGGTCTTGACACAAGGATTTAGGTGCTTTTTGATTTTTTTTCTTTTTTGCATTCTCATTTGACTGAAACTAAGTCAGTTATGGTTTCTCACACCAAAACTTTGGCCTTTGCAGCAGTTCCAAGTTGTGCTCACTACATTTCAGCCAGGGTGCCTCACAGGTTTTGATGCCATATGAAAATCTACAAAGCACTCTCTATTACATATCTCATCCTTCCTTAACACTTGCATTTTTTGCTTGCACAAATACTCCAGCACTATGTGCCTTGAACAGTTTGGCAGCTTCTAAAAAAAACCTTCTATTTAACCTCATCTTGTGACTCTTTGTTTCATGAAACTGCTTAGCTTGGTGCAGTAGGTCTTCTCCAGTCCAGTGTAATGTGGCTCCCAGGACTTGGTCTGATACAAAACTCAGGGAAGTCCTTGCTCTCCTTCTTAAAGTTTTGCCTTTTGAAATGAACCTATTATTCTGTCTCTTTCTTTTTGCCCATGATGGAATGATACTCTAAACTTCTCTGATTAAAGTACATGGCATGCTCTCAAGTATGCATTACTACATCTGTTTGCCTTATTGAACAGCTGAAAAGCATTCAAACTATTATTCACTTTTTTTTATTAGCATTCAGTACATTTCTGTGTATGTTCTGGCCAATATTTTTTTTTAATAATAATGTTGATTGCTACAACACCACCTGGTGTTGCTGGCAACTGTGTTCTGAGGACAAATCTGGAGATAGCTGGGGTTTAATTTAAAAGCCCAGTTCCTGGAAGCATGTGATTAGATAAGAGTTTTTGAAAGGGTGGGAGGTGTTTGTTTGCTACAAAAAAAAAAAAAAAAAAGGAAAAAAGCCTAATCTTCTGAGGAAAACCTGAATGTGACCATAGTGTACCCCCAAAGGATCAGAAAGATCCTCAGTCTTTTCCTATTTTGCATTTCAGACTTGACTGTTTCAGTACGTCCTTAGAAATGGAACATATCCACAAAATGCACATACATGCTTAGGCATGCAGATGCACAGACTTCACAAACACCTTGATGGGGTATAGAAACAGTAATTTAGCAATTGTCATCAAAAGAATGTTTACAATATAAATCTTCCTTACACCTCTACCCATACAGCAGCTCCTTTGAACCAGCAGGGTTTTCCAAGAATAAAGCACAACCAAGATGCTTCTGTGAACATTTGTACTGACTCTTCAGCAACTGGTCCAGGACTTTGTGTGGAACCACTGCCTACATGTTACCTGTTTGCTGACAGGCAACTGCATAAGAACACCTTTGAACAGTGCTTCAAAATCAGAAGAAATCAGTGAGGTACACAATGCCACAATTCCTCCAGTGTAGGAGGGCAAGGCACTGAACTGAAGCCTCAGTTCTGCATGAGGCATGAAACAGGCAGGAAAGTTTTCAAATTACTTCCTTACATTCAATGCAAATCATGTACAGAAGAATTGGTGGCTTTTCATATACTCTTAGGGCTTGGTTGTACGACTCTATTTCCCCACATGCAGAGCAGTTTAAGAGTCTAATTTTCTCCTTTAAACTACACTCTCCAGTTAACCTGATAGGCAAAGGCTTTTCCAAATTCCCACAGCAGTGTTATCTAATAATCAACCATCAGGATGCTATTGCCAGCCTTGATGGAGCACCTTATTTTACAATATGTTGAAACACAAGCATCTTGATTAATCTTTACCAAAGAATATCGTCCAGAATTTGGTTTTCAGGTTGCTGAAGTCAGTCTATCAGGGAAAAGCAAAACCAGCAAACCAAATCACCACTTTTATCCCACATACCCTGAACTAGGCACGTTCATCCAGCCACACAAGCCATGTTTCTGTCTGTGTGTCCTCATTCCTACAGGCAGCCCCAACGTGCACAGCCCCCTCTCCTCAGTGAGCTTCTGCTGGCAGCATTGGGACCTTCAAACAGGAGCAGCCCCCAAGTTTCATCAGTTTCTCAGTCACCAACCAGCCATCAGCCCCACCCCTGTCCTACAGAAGGGACAATCTTTCCATGGAATATTTCTGCCTGGCTTTCCTTGATAAGCTTCTCAGTCCTCTGCTCTCCCTCAAAGTCACCACTTGGCCATTAAAATGTTTCATAAAAGGCAATGTTTTCTAAAAGCCATTCTGGATATGTATAAAGAATCCAACATCTCTGTGCCAAGGTGAGGTGCCTACAAATACAGCTCAAACAGGGATGTCATGGATAAACATCCCCAAAAAGAAGCTTTCCTAGTCTGCCCCTTCTTGCTTGCTGTTTTCACAAGGGTCACTTTCTGTTCAACAACAGGGAGAGCACAATGTTCAAAAGTCAGTAAAAAGATGTACAAAGTGCCATTCTGAGTTCCTGGTTTATACTGATATCAGTATTTAACTGGAAATCAACCTCACTTGATGGTGAGTGAAATATACTTTGTACAGTAGGATGCTGCCCCCAGGAAGTGTGAGAAATAAATGCCATGTACTAATGGTGTTTTGGACACAATGTGAGCACACCCTGTGGGTTAAGAGCAAGGAGGGGGCTACAGCAAGCTACTTGGAGTTTGCAGAGCACCTGAAAAAATGTTGTTTTTGAAGATAACCCCAAGGGAAAAACTTGTGGGAAATCTCCTAAATGGTGTGAAAGAAACACAGCTTTAAGATCTGCCAGTTTAAACAAACATTTTTGTTTTGTCTTTAGCTGGAGCTAATGAAGTGCCCCACTTATTCTGAATAGCTAACGGGTTAGAACAACTAATACCAACATAGCCTTAGGTAAAGAATCCTGAACTCAGCAACCACCTTTGAGTATTCAGAGCTGCTGCTAAACAAGCACTGAAATTCATTGAAGCTGAAGAAATGGATCCACCTTCAGTTCCACTTTGAATTTGGCCCTATTTACTGAAGGAACAGGGGAGAGTGGAAGGTATGAATTATCCAGTCATTTGAGCAGGTGGTGCTGAGATATGCAACCAATGTTTAAGATTCTAACTATGTTTTTAATATATATATATATAATGCCAGGATTTTATATATATAACCAGTATGTGTGTGTGTGTATGTTTATGTGTATATATATATGTATATATATATATATATGTGTGTGTGTGTGTATATATATACACATACCAGTATATATATAATAGACTCCTTACTAGTATTAAGGAGTCTAACAATTTTCTAAATAATTGATTTTTTTCCATTAGATAGCCTGGATATTATTCTGAATATATATATATATATAAAAATACCAGTATATATATATATACCAGTATTAAGGAGTCTAACAATTTTTCTAAATAATTCATCTTTTTCCATTAGATGACCTGGATAATATACTGGAGATAAGCGGACAGAAAAGCTCTACAGAAGAAAACTCTGACTACAAAAATCCCATGCAGTTCACATTTTCCAGATGTTAGTATGCTGTTACAATATGAGGTTGAGCACTGGATAGCACTGAACTTGCTTTTGCATTAAAAGTCAGAACCAGTCTGCCTTCCTTATACAAGAAATGTCATTAAGAAAGAGCAGCTCTATTTCTTTCTCCCAGAGACAGTTTCTAGCAGTAATCTTTAGCTGATGAAAGAGAGATACTGCAGGACCAGCTTTGGTTTTTTGCTACCCAACATGAGGGGTCCCCCACCACAGAAAATATTAACATACAATTAGCTATCCACTTAACATTTCTCACACGTATACACATTCATATCAAAGCCTGATACAAAAAGCTGCTTTTAAAGCTTGCTGTGTAGGAAATCATGTGTGATCACTTGTTTAATCTGACGGTATGGAGTAAGCAGGGATCCTAAGGCAGTGCTCCCACTGATCCCTCCACAAGCTGCACATTGTTTGCTAGCAGAATTAGCTCTGCCAGAACAATCCTAGCAAGTTGGTTGGAGGTTTCCTCAACCCTCCTGTGGTGTGAAATGTTCTTCCTCATTGCATTTTGTAATTTGGAGCAAGAGGGGAGGACAACCAGGCTTTGCTCAGAATTGATTTAACTACTCTTTAAAAACTAGCTCTACTACTTCTCTTCACTAGCTCAACTAAAAAAAAAAAAAAAAAATTAAAAAAAAATTGTGCTTGCTCTACAAAGCCATACCACCACTCAAAGGAAACAAAACAGAAAACAGAGATAGGACAGCTCATTTCTAACACCAGGACTGTCAAAGTCAATGTGATGCCAGGAGAACTGCAATGAGGTGGTGGAAATCTAGCAAACTGACCACGTGCTCTTCTCCAGGTGGGTACAACACACATGTGTGGTTGAGAAAGCTTCATATGCACGAGTGGCTGCTGCAAATAATATCCAAGCATTTACTTTTCTGTTATGTAGGAGGAGCACTCCCCTCCATCCAGCTACCTGTATGAATACAGCCACATCCTCCAGAAATTCCTTCTGCCCCCTGAGCATGCTGCCCATAATCCCACAACAAAAGCAGACGGCTAATTTTTTTTTTTTTTCAAAATTAGTCTCAAAACTATCAGTCTATTCCATATCTTCTCCACATAAGTAAAAGAGTGACAGTATCAATACTGATGTTCAGCAGAAGTTCCAAGCAGGGTGAGGGCACCTGGGGCAGGTGCTCCCCTTGCAGCACCACGAGGGTGTGCAGGTGGGGAGAGAGCCCAGCCAGGGGAGAAGGCACTGACAGAACCAGGCACTGATTCTGGGCTGCCTGTGTTTGTGTCTGGGAAGTGGAGACATGCCTAAACACTGCATTTTTTTTAGACTTCACCAATAGGCAGCACATAAAACGCTAGAAATGCCTTTGATCTTGGCAAAATTAGGAGATAGGACCGTATTTGGGTCAACCTCCCCTTCCTTTTGCACCCTTGTAGAAGAAAAAAAAATGCTGAAGGAAGAGCAGCACAACAAAGACAGAATTGCTCCTTTGAATAGAAACAATAGAGGAAAGCATCTCTAAAATAAAGATATTGTGATTAGGTTAAACACTCTCTCTTTTTTTTTAAACCTGCATTAATTTTGATTTATATTTAAATAAAAATGATTAAATTTTATCTTCTAAGATGGAAATGTTGTGATAAATACTGGCCCATGGCCAAACTAATCTCTAAAGCCTACAGCTTACAGCCCCTGTTGTCTTGTATGGATATTTGAATGGCAATGGGTTTTATCAGTATTTCTAAAGGCACTCATTTAATTATGTGGTTGTAAGAATTTTCAAAACCCCAAAGAATTAACACTACCAATACATATTCATATTTCTCAAATTAATTCAACCTGAACATTTGAAAATATTAATTCAAAAAACACACTCATTTTTATTTCTGTAAACACTCAGAGCTCTTTTCTGGTCTTGTTTATGCACTCGTTTTATTTTTGTATAATTATGATAAAATGATGTAGTGAGCTCTCTTCCTTTATCTTACATAATGCTGGCAATTGATCTATTTACAATGGGGTGCATTACCCAGAAAAAATGAGCCTGAGACAGGGCTGGTAGCCCACAACAAAGGGTGAGAACACACGTGGCTGTGCATGGGGACCCCACTCTGGTGTCACTGGTGGCTCCCACTGCCTTCCCTCTGCCCTGATCTGAACAGCTGAGCATTGTGCAGGGCCCTGAGGTTTATACATAAATGAAACAGCTTTGTAAGTGAAAAACATTCTCACCAAACAAAAAAGTTGAAGTGTTTTAGTTAAAAAACCATTAAAATGAATCACATCCAACTGAAAACAGGGGGTTTGGCTTTTGCCAAACTGTTTACTCCTCATAATGAATTTTGATTTCCCATGTTCTACACACAGCCCATAGCAATACTAGCAGGAGCCACAGCACCATTCTTCACAGGCCCCTCTACACAACAGCACACTTGAAGAAAGCTGATATCTTAGGAAAAAACAAACTTTTCTGCTTGAGCAATTATCAGTCTGACATCACACTCCAGGTATGCAATGTTGTGTCATTTGACAACTGTTTGCCCACTTTGACAGGGCAAATTAGGACTCTTTCTTCTCTACAAGCTCATGAACAATTATTATGGCATCATTCTAACGTATTTACTACACACAGGAGAGAAAATGACATTATCTCTTTTTAGCTGTCACTTAAACTGAACAATTCACAGGTATATATGGTTATTGCTGGAAAAAGGATTACCATTTCTATTAGCAAGCAGAAAAACAGCAAGAAGATTGAGCATTTTGAGAAACACAAAACCTGCCCTATTCCTTAGGCATCTACCCTGCTTCAAGTGTGTGTCAGATAACTGAATTTGTTTTAGGCTTCTTATAGGCCCCATGCTTGTATCAGTTTAACATAAGTAATAACAAAAATAAATTCCCTCTACTAGCACTAAGGCTGCTTAAAGGACTTGCTTTGCTGCAGAAGCCATGACATAGGGGACTGAAATCTCTAATGAAATGCCCCCATGTTGATTTATGCAGCTTTAGTGGCACCATTAACTGAAAATTGTTGTTTTCATAGGCTTATAGAGAACCTGGTGTCTGTCATTGCTCATGATTCAGTGAGAATACTGGGTCTAGAATTACTGCTGCATTTGGGGGGATAAGAGAAGGCTGGAAATCTGTCCTTATTTTGTGCTAATATTTCATATAACAACAAATATATACCTTCTATATATAATAACATATTAGACTCCATCACTAGCACAGCTGTCATTAAGTAATCTCTTTAAAAGTCTTCCTTTTTAGAAGAAATTTTTTTTCAAGTAAAATATGTTTCTGAGGAAAAAATACATGCACACACATATATATAGGCACATATGCATACACACACACACACATATATATATATGTAATAATAACCAGGCAGTAAGCATTTAAAATTGTATTTCAGACACTAATGCAAGCAGCTAATCCTATTTACATTCATATTAGCCCTGGGTATCTTTTTCCCTAAGATTTACACATTTGTATGCTTGCATGAGTTGAAGTGCTTTTTGCATGATATCAGTACTTTTGTAATTTAAATCTATAAAAGGCAATTTCTTTTAAATATACTTCCTAACAGTGGGTGAAAGAAGCACTAAACTTATTTGAGAGCTGTACACATCAGTAAACATGTGCACTGAACTCCAGGCAATGTGCTGTGAGAGAATTAATCTTATACTGTATTAGCTAAACAGAAAGATTCTGGGACTCCAAGTAACAAGCATGGAAAATGTCCAAACGTTTTCCTCCTACTACCTAGAAAATGTGCATTTTTTAGGATTTTAAAAATCCAAGCCTTTTTTCCATGAGTGGGTAATTTGATATTTCCTTCCCTTAGTAATTTCAAAATTTGCAAAAGGCAGTCCATAAATAGCCCTAATGAATTTTACAGATCTCTAATTTTGACTACCTTCCTCTCATCTATCACCTTAATTCTGAACAACAGGACTACCCTTTTATTTAAAAGCCTATGACCTCCTTGCACTATCTGCCAGTATGGAAACACCAGAATCAAGAAAATTCTTCTCAGTAAAATTATCAGGAATTAGAGGGAATTTTTTTGCTAGGAGAGGTGACAATCAAGCAAATTGCATGAGATAGTCTTCAGATACACTTGAGTAGGACAGTGCCAGAGTAGCACAACTTGCAAGGGATTGTGTGCAGTAACTGTTCATTCCTTTTTGACTATTTTCTTCATTTTATAATGTAATATAAAACAACAAAATTCAAGCATAAAGAAAGAGATCAATTTTGAAAACCCTTTCTAAAATGGTCAGTAAAATGAATTTTCAACCCTTGTTGACACATTCCCAGAGGCTGGTGAATAATACATTTCTGCATTTTTTTTCTCTCCAGATTAAGTCCATTTACTGCCCTCAGTCCCCTTTTTCTCTCTTACACTCCTCCTTTCCTCTTCCCAGAGCCCACGCTCTGCAGCCCAAGTGCCCCTGTACTCTGCCCACTCTCCTGTATTTACATGGACTTTCTGGCATGCCCTCTCTTTGCTCTGACTTTTGGAGCCTCCCTTACATGCCTCTTTCTGCCTTGCCCGTCCTGCCTGTCAGTGCCATTTGGTAACAATGCCTTTAGAACTGTTACTGTGATTATTCACGCGTGAAAAGATGTCGGGAGCATGGTGAAGACAAGTACTCTCAGATTCCTTATGCCCTTTCTAAAATAAACAGCCATTTGCAAAAGAAAAGAGGATGTGTGTGTTGTGAGGATTTATTGCTCCTCCAGCTCTAAATTTTGCCAGCACAACCAGTGCTCAAGACAAGGCAGCGTGGATTTCTCTGACATAATCTGTTGCCACTCATGGATGTGTGTGTGCTTCTATTTCTGTGCACTTAAAAAAAAAAAGATCATGCTGCCTAGAAGAGTACAGTTGATAAAATTTTAATAAATGAGTGAATAGTCTAAAAGTAGATGTGAATTCGACATGATATCTCATTATCTTCAAAAGAAAGGACACACAAACCATCGGTAGTGGCATGGACATGGCAGGCAAGTCTCAAAAACTGCATTTAATGCCAGCAGCACTGCATGTCCTTTTTTTCCCATGTCCTTTTTTTCCATGTCCTTTTTTGCCTCACCCCTAAAGGAGTCAGGAACATGATTTTCAAAAGCAAATCTTTCATTAAGGAGGGCTCTTGCAGGTGGAATGGTCTCTCCCATATGACACATCCAGAGCTGGGTTAATGTGACTTCCCTTCCACCCACCCCTCAGGAAAGAGCTCTGCAGAGCAGTTCTTTTATTCCAGGCCTGGCATTTCAGACTTGAAAACTGGATGCAAATACTGTTTTAGTGATTCCCCAATCACCCAACGGGATCAACTAGAATTGATCTCTGCTCTTTGAAATTAGCAGGTCTTTGTCAGACCTTTTTTTTTTTTTTCCTCTTTTTTTTGGGGGGGGTTGGGGGGAGGTAAAGAGTAGGAGTGATGAAGGGCAAACTGGCAAACAATGGGCAGCAATGGAAAGGGCCTGTATTGCTAGTTTTAAGCACCTGGGTTTGCTGCAAGTACTGATATGGATATGGAGTCACTGGCAAACTAACATCCTCAACTTTAGTTAAAAGAACTATAAATCTGAAATGAATGTATAAATAATATGCAACTGTCTAGACAGTATAGGTCACTTGCAAAGAGACTGGGTCAGGAAAAGATTGTCCATCAGTCAGACAACCATAACTGATTCTGATGCTAAATAATGGTTTAGATATTCAGTATTCTATATATGCGAAAGGCTTCACTGAGCATTGGATCTTCCCAACTAAAGTAGCCTTCTACTTATACATATCTTTATGCAGCCATAAGAAAATGCTCTTGCTATTTAAACATTAAAATTAATGCCCAAAGAAAAAGCTATTTAGCAAGGGACTGGAACCAACCTATGTAATTGGCTTTTGGTAAAGCAAAAATAACCATCATACCCTACCCATGATAAACAACCTAATCTAATCGTAGATGGAATCTCAAAAAGGGAAACAATTAAAACTTCAAACTGGCAAAGAAACTTATTTCCACTTACAGAGTCAGTTCACAGATACATTGAGGGAATTGTGTGTTGTGCAGCCTTGCCTTGCTCTCTGCATTTCAGATCTCTGTAACTTTCAGGGAGCACAAATACAACCGTGCTGACTACATGTGCTTTTGAAATTATTCTAATGCATTTTTTGCCACTATTTTAGCAAAATAAGTCTTCACAATAAGGTCCTCAAGGTAACAACGCTGCCATCTTAATGTTTTCCAGGATATAAAAGCAAGTTTTGCAGGATTGGAGATAATAGCAGAGACCTATGCAAAATATTTAATTCATTTGGCAACTTACAAAGCACATTTATATATATTTGCCAAAAAAGGAAAAAGAAAATACATGGGTAATAAATCTGGCACATGCAGCAGCTGGCACAGCTGAAAAGCAGGTGTTATAGCTGCAAGACACAACCAAGCCCTGGGTGTGATTCCCAATCCCAATCCAAACACATCCCAGAGTCAGACACTGTGAGGCAGAGGATGCAGCAGGCACTGACTCCTTCCAGAGGTGGTGTGATTTCAGGGAGGCTCCACATGGTTGCATCACTGAATGCCTGTGCAACACATGGCCAAGCACATTTCAGAGCATATTTGGGAGCTCAGGAACAGACTTCCATCAAACTAAGCTGCACCGTGGGCAGTGTAACAGCTCGTTACACCAGCAGCATCCCAGTGTGCCTTCTAACTCCTACTGCTGTTTGTTCTGAGTGGAAATACACTGCTTATCCTGCTAATTCTGAAACCTACTAGTATGTAGTGACTATATTTTTAAATGGATGTGGCTTGATTTCTATGTAAAAAAAAAAAAAAAGGCAAAAAAAACCCCCAAACAACAAATGTCTTACTGCTTTTCTATCTACAAATTCTATCAAACATTTCTGCACAGAGGCTGCAAATTTGGAGGCTGATCTTTTGTTATGCTGGCCTACCTTAATTCAGCTTGAGTGCATCAGCCCAATTTCAAATTTTAAACGCTGCATGCAAAGAGAAAGAGCAAAAATCATGGGAATGTAACACAAAGTTCCATCCTGCCAATGCTGTGGCAGCGGCAGCAAACGCTGCCCTGCAGACATTACATCCAGCAGTGATGACAACAACCAGCCTCACGCACCAGCCTCTTGCAACCTACATCAAGAGGAAGCAACTCAGCACCTCCAAAAATCACAGCCACAAGGGCAGGTCAGGAAGGCCCTCACACACACACGTTACACCCTGACACTTCCAGAGAGTGCCAAAACCCAGCCTGTAAACCCAAAGCAAATCCCCTGTGTCTGAGGATTCATATGCTGACAGGACATACAAAGGCAAGGAGATGGCCAAGCTTCTTTCAGGGCTTCAAAACTGCAAAACCTTTGCCCAGTTCTACCAGCAGGACACCGTCAGCCCCTTCTCTGCCTTAACTGCACTGCCCTGCTTTTTTTACTCTAAATCCAAAGATGCTTGGAAGTCAATATTGCATACAAGCCTCGAAAATGAAAGCCTTGTTTTTAATCAAGGCTAACAAAATGATGAGCACATTGAAGTTATCATTTAAGCCGTCTGGGCTAATCCTGTTCTTAATTAAAAAGACTTTCCGTTTCAGGAAAAAAAAAGAAAATCAAGATCTACGCAGTTAAATTAAAGTGTTACATTTTGGGAAGTTTTTTTTCAGGTTTTGGAAGGAAGAGATTTTGTGAGAGATCCTATTAGCTGATACTATTCTTTGTTTCTCCATTAGCAGCCTACAGGCAGAGATTTCAGGCTTGGATACAAATAGATTATGCCAAAATAGCTGTTTCTGAATAACTTCACGTGTGGACACTTTTATTCTGGAATAAGAATACAGTTATTCAGAAATACCTAGGCCTACTTTAAATTCAGACCCTGCATTAATCCAAATTAGCTTTCAAACACAGCCATCCCTTAGGCTATTAGAAGCTTGATTGTGCCTGGTATTACAAAGTTGTGTAAGAGGCCTCTCCAGCCATTCTGCCTGTAATCAAATTTATTCTGAGTTGCACTGTGGGGAAAGCAAACTGAGGCTTACATTATAAATGATTTTGAGGCTTTGAATCCATGTTTTTCTTGTAGCTTTTTCATAATGATCTCTGTCAGCTGTTCAAAGCGCCTCTGTCACTGCCATCAGGTATCGCTACTTGCTCCGATTGATTTCATAAACCAGGGTTCAAACATGCACTGCTGGATCAGAATGAAATGTATTTATTTTGAGTCTGTAAGCCTCTATAAACTCAAAGAATATTTGGGGGGCAGTAGAGAGTCTTCAGGGTTGCAGTGCTAACGGAAAGGCTTTTCGTTTTGGATGTGTCACTGTCATTTCACTCTTTTTAAACTATTGTCCAGGCAGGCACAAAGAGGGGAGAATTTTTTGTAAAAGTCAAAGTAGAAAAAATATGTAGTTAGGCTGCTTTGGAAAACATTGCCTGTCTCCAAGTGTGTTATTTTCTTCCAAATGCCATAGATACTTTATAAACAGAGTTTAGCAAGCAGCTCCAAGGGCTTGTCTACACTTGAAAATTAATTTGGATCAAGACAGAAATGAGAATTTATAGTACAATATGTCTTTATAAAGTTGTTCTCTTCACATTAAGCCCTCTGGTGCTTTTTCATAAATAGATGATTTTTGAGGTCCTGTCCAACTCAAGCCATTCTATGATTCCCTGATATTCTTTAATGAAAACTACCTTGTATTACATACACAGCACATAAAGCAAGGAAGCAGGTAATTTTTACATCTTTTGCTAAATGAAGAAAACCACTGGAACCCAAGTTCCACTTGGAAAAATAAAAATAAAAAAGAAAAGATTCCATGTCAATCAGTGCAACATTAGACAAGTTCTAAACATGGTCCCACCCTCAACACATCTCACCCATCACTACATCAGTAAGAACCTTGCTCATTACTGACAGCAACCTTAAAGAATGCTTATTTCTTAAAAAATAAATTAAAAAAAAAAAAAGAGCAAATGAAAATGTAGCAGCCATTGACCAGCTGGCAAAGAAAAATGCTGTAGTCTGTCAAAGGGGAAAAAATACATGAAAAAAGGTTCCCTGTTCATCTGCAGTTTTCTGTCTCTCCATTTCCTCACACGAGGCACTGCTAGTGCACCACACTCACACAGCCAGAGCCATTCCTGCTGCTGTTATTTCCTCCCAGAAGACTCAAGAAGAGACCCAGAGCAGACAGGGATAAAACCTGAATGCCTGGCCATGCCAATGGCCATTCACATTGCTGGGAACAGCCCTGCTCCTTCAGGAGTGGCAGGGCAGTCACAGATGGGTTTGCATCTGTTCTCCCACTGTTGGGGCAATGACAGTTATCCCAAGGGAACCAGGAGATGGAGTTTATAGCATGGCTGTTCTCTACTTGCTTTCTGAATTACACTGAAGCACTGATTAGTTAACTGTTTATGACTTTAGCATTGAAATTTGACAATTGAGAAGCTCTTTTTGAAAGGCAACATTAATTTAAAACAACCCTTTGAGTGAGACCAAAGATACAAGGAAGTTGCCTCTGCCAACACAGTTTAGGAGAGCTTGTGGGGTTTTTCCCAGATATGTTTGATATATCTGGGGATCAATCTGTCTTTATGATCCAGAATTAGAGCATCCCTGGAGTTACTCTTATCTATAAAAAAGCAACAAAGCCACTTAAAAAGTGACACTCTTCAATGCTTACTTAGTATTCTACTTTTCTTTCTAATTGAGTGAGGAAAAGTAGCTCCAGCTTTTATACTTCTTTCTATAGATTTTCATCCTCCACATTCCTAATATTTGAGCCCCATTTAACAATCCTGGGAGACAGCTGCTGATTTTAGCCAAAAAGGATAACATCTGTTAAAAACTGAGTGATGGAGAAGGTGTCAGCTTTCCTGCAGGTGAGGCATAAAGGCAGTGTCATCATCTGACCACAGAAAAAGAGAAGGATTTGAAAGTGACAGAGATCCACACAACCAGAAGCCTGAGAGGAAACTCTCTGGCAAAACTGCTTTGAGTTTAGTGGAATATGGAACATCATGCTGTATGGTCATTCAGACCATGATCTCAGGAGGCTGAGTGAGGGTATTTTATGCAGAGTGCCATTGAAAGTCAATGCACAGTACGTAAAATTAAACAAGAGTAATCCTTTGCAGAACTGGGGCCGTGTTTAGTTAACCTTTTGCAGAAAAAAGAGAAATCTTAAGGTTATTTTCTAAGATTCTATTAAATCCTGCTGTATTTTAATATAAATGAGGATTTTGTTTCATTTTTGCTGCTCAATATTTACACAGTTGAAAAGAAAACAAAATATTAATCCAGTCTAATCTTTTTAGGATCAAAATCCCAAACAACACTTGTGAGAAATGCTGAGGAAGAGGTAAGCAAGAGGGAAGGTCTGTTATATACAGCCTTGCATGGAGTCAAATCCATTTTAAGAGTCTAATAAGAGCTTTAGAGATTTTAAAAAAAGACAGAAATATATTTTTTGCATGTAGAACACTTTGAAGAACAAGTTGCCTTTCTGTCACTGATGACAAGTCAAGGATAGCATTAGGGAATCATGATCATAGAGATGCCAGAAAAATTAGTCAGAATGTATCATACTGCCAGATCGATCTGCTTCCCCAAACCAAGATCGTGGTCTGGACAGCAGAGAAAAGGGAAAACACAAACCACATTTTTAGGACAAGGAACCAGCAAAAAAGAGAGTCGTTTTTATTTAAAAAAAAAAAAAAAAAAAAAAAAAAAAAAAAAAAACAAAAAAAACACACCAAAGTTTAAAAAAAGCAATGAGAAATGTGCATTTCACCTCAACTGGCTGTACTGGAGCCTTGGAGCCAAGACCTCCTTCTACAGCACCTCTACTTAGGCCACAAAGTACAAATCTGAGTCCCATCTTCTGAGGACATAATTGTTGCTTTTCCCTAAGAAAATAATCTTTTCAGGATGCAGAGTCCATTTTCTCTTCATCATTGAACGACCTTTTGAAAACGAAGAAGTTGGTCGACAAACTGTCGAACCCTAAAGCTACAACTATTTTATTTTTCAACTTATATTCAACTACAAACAATAATGAAAACTACAAAAGAAGTGGAACAACAAAGACAGCAGCATTCCAACCATCTATGGAAATCTTTGGCAGACAGACATGAGCTGAAAGACTCCAATGAGGTCTCTAGGGAGAAAACTAATTGTGTGTAGGTAAAGGGAGACTTTAGTAGGTAAAAACCATCCTTTTCCATTTTGACCATCCATTGTGTTATATCAGTTCAGTAAACGATGCTCAGGATGAAAAGATATCTAGGAAGAATATTGTGCATTAATATTTTTCAAAATACAGGGAAAGAAGGGTTACCAGGAAGCCATGAAAAGCAGCATCCAGCAGAATGAATATGTAAAAATTGATCAGTGAAAGGAAGTATTAATTAAGCTACTTCAGACAACAGAATGGAAATGCCCTGAACCTCCATGTTCACACAAAGGAACTGCAAATGATCAAGACAGCAAGAGAATCCTGTCCAGGACAGCCACAGATGAAGCACTTCTGTGTCTCAGCTTGTCCCTGTACCATCAGCGACTCCACTGATCCAAACCAAGGCTTTTGGGACAATAGATGAGGCCAAATTCATCCCCACACCCTTGCCTTCTTCTAAGCCAAAGCAGCTAAAGAAGGATCAGCCCAAATCTCCCTTGTCATGTGGGAAATGATGCACAATTTTAAGTCAGGCATCCCAAGAGAGTGGCAGGAAAACGGATAGCTGCCTTTGTCCCTGCTACCACGCTCCTTGTCATACCCTCTTCCTGAGAAAGGAGCTTTCAGCAGCTTTCTGACAACGGGTTCTGAAAAGAAATGTGTGATCTAAAGCAAAGCAAACGGGGTGCTGTTCTTGGCAGAGAGGGATCAAATCCCACGTCAGTCAGAGCACAGCAAACTCTCTTCCACTCTGTCAGCTACGATTTGCCCATTTCCTTCCAGCCAAATGTCCTTACAAAGTAAACATCACTACACAAAAAGCAATTCAAGCTGCATCACCAAGTCAGATTTAGCTTATTCCCAAGTCACCTCTCCCAGATTCACTGGACTAGATCACTGCAGGCAGGGTTATATGGTAGAAAAGAGCCCACACAAACACCACACAGAAGATAATTGCACCCACACAGCCTACTGCAATCAACAAAATTATATATGGCAAGAAATTAGTTCTCTTTATCTCCTGACACAATGAGTTAGGCACTGTCTCTAAATTTCCTTCTAAAATAATTAACTTTGCAAATTACATTTCTCAAGTTATCCGAACATGGCTAATTATATGTATTTCAGAAATACACACACATAGAATGGCCTGGTAGATTACATGGCACTGGTTTTCTACAAACTTCCCTCTTGACTGGAAGATACAAGAGAAAAAGTCACAAGAGCTACTAAAAACTCTCAGCAAGAGGGAACCAAGACCTGACAAAGACACAAGGATGTGTTTAAACTTTAGGAGAAAATGCAAGGGGATGCTCATTTATTTGTGCAGTACTCATCCCAGCATCTCATATTACCTTTGTTTTCCCATTTTTACCTGCAACACCACAGCTCTAATCAGTGCCACAGGAATATGTATAAATCATGGCTAGCCTGTGGTAAATTGTCATGGTAAGAACCCACATCAGAGACCACCAAGCTGCTTCTGTGTATCAGCTGCAGCAGGAGGTTCCAGTTCCTGCAGCATCCAAACACTCCCAGAACTGCAAATCTTGGACATTGCTTTGTTAGCAAACAGAAGATGCTCCGTCCACTGGGTATTCCCAGAAGCCAGGGGGTTTATACAAAGAGAGCTATTTTAGCTTATTAAATCAAGATTAAAAAATCCTTTCTAGGAAAAACCCTAAACAACTCTGGTAGTTTATGATGGGAGAAACATTATTTATCATGAGTCAGAACATGTATAATTAACACTCACACATGTGCCTCAAATAACACACATTATTAAAATGGTCTTTCTTATGAGCAAAATCATCACCCAAGTTTATCTATCACTTTACATGCAAACTGACTTATGGTCAGTAAGGATGTATTGTCTGAGAGATAAACATATAGCATACAACATGGCCCTCTTCAATCCCTCCAAAAATGAGGGATTGTCCATTTTTGTCCATTTTAGATGGCCACATTAATGCTTATAAATATATCTAAAACACAGTGCCAGTGCCCAAGGAGCACTCTGTTTAATCACAGTCCTATTTCATGCATCACTGTTACAATTCAGCTAGAAATACATCTTTATGCAACATAAATACAGGTATGGTTATTATCTGGATAAATATTAGATACTGAGATGCTGACCTGTTTCTTTGTGGCCTCTCCACTATGCTCAGGACCTTTGTCCTGTGCCAGAACTTTGTCCATTCTCAGGACATGAATCAGAGGAGACATCAGTCTCCTTCCACCTGTCCATTCAGCTGGAAAGGTTTACAAAGTCTGCAATCAATCCCTTCATTCAAATCATCACCAACATTGACAAGATGCTGAAAGCTTATTTGGAGTGACCAACCCAACTTCTCTCTTTTACTTTGTCATTCTCAAATGACTCACTACTTCTGCCATGATTCCCATTTGGCGATGGGTACTCAACAGGACTGCCCCGTTATTTTTTTGAAATTTGCACTTGTTATGGCATGGTAATGTCTCATTGGTATTTCAAAAAATGTTCTTTGCCCAGATACCAAATATACTCAGCTGTCTGTAAGCAATGATAGCAAAGTATCTGAGTAGATCAGCTATTTTACTTTTCCCTGCTACATTAAGGGAAAAAAAAAAAAGGCAACTACAACATATTAAAGACTAAAGCAGACTGCAAGGAGTAAGTTCAAAAGTGAAATGTTCCCAAAATCCAGTAGGTATCTGTAACAGCAGGTTTCACTTAAAGTGGCTATCACTTTACTAGTTTTAACAAACTTCAAAGTAAGCGTCCTAATGCTACTCATTTTGTGTGTCTGTTTTACATCAGTCACAATTCTGTATCACGGTTTCACTTCTGCCTGATGCTTATAATGAATTTTTGTAACTGGAAAGCACATTTAGTGTATGGATTAAATTAAGAATGGTTTTACAAAGCAGCATGATAGTAGACATTTATGTTATTAACTCACTTTTTTACATATCTGCTGATATGTTGTTGGGGCATTTTAAAATATGGTATGGTAATCCATACCACATCCATCAGCAAGATAAATATACTTAACTGAAATAAAATCAGAGAATCAGAAATCAGTTTCATGAGGCTCCATTTCACGTCACTGAAATATGGGAACATTTTTCAAATAGAACTATTAATTTTTAACTCATTATACCACTTCAATATGACACAAAATGGCTAATTTTAATAAACCAAAGTGTCAGTGCTGATGGTGAAATCTTATACAGATGGAAAGCTATTCTCCTAGGAATGCAGCCTGGGAGTGATACCTTGCATACCAAAAAGGTATTCCCCAACATGGAATTTTTATGCTATTTGCCAGCACGTGGAGTGTGCTGGATGATTTCACAGCCCCTGGTCTTTCCCACTCTGAGCATGGCAGCACCTGCAGGGCAGTTTAGGGGAGTTAAAGTCTCAATGAACCCAGGAGCACTGGGCACCACAGTTTCTACATTCCCTTAGAAGTCAATCCCAAAAGAAATGTTGTGACTCTACTCTCTCTAAGTAAAACAGCAAATGAAGAAGGAGCTCCTGATTCTCACTTGTAACTTATTATGCCTCAGCCTTCTTCCAAAACCAACACAGCTGTGTGCCTGCAGTGACCCTACAGCTTTGGGATAGAGAATGGCCAGCACAACAAGTGCAAACTGGAGGCCAGTGGGCTCATTAGAGATGGGTGGGTTGGCACACAAGGCCCTTGGAGCTCAGACACAGCCCTGAAGAAGTGATAACACAGTGAGCAAGGGGAAAAGGTGTTCCATATGCTCTGTTAAAGGGGCAAAAATTCACCCTGTTTTTTCAGTCATGTTCCTTCAGGTGCTAGTGTCCCTCAATGCATACACATCCAGTGGCAGGGCAGAGATGTGAAGGTACATTTTAGTCCATTTCCTATGCCTTAAATTCAATCTGGATAGGATATTTGTATTGCTGTCCTTAAAAAATTTCTCATTTCATCCCAAAACCTGTTCTTTCCAAGGCTAAGGTCACTCTAAGCAGTTGTTCATAAAACTTTTAACCTGGAGAATTTTTTTCCCAATACACAGACTTACTAAGAGATGGTGTAATGAAGACTGTTTTAAAACCTTTCATTTTACTAGAAATGCTTGGTTCTGCCAGGGCCAGTTACCCTGTTTCTGAGTCCTCTAGGACATGCACACGGTGTACACACAGCTGCTGGTCACCAAAGATCACCAGCACTCATTTGTTGAAGGGAAGGCAAAAATCTTCTTACAAATCCCAGGAGCAAATGGCCATATCAGATGCATTTCTAAGGCAAAATTAAACTATTCCTTAAGGCTGTAATAAAAACCAGCCATTGGAGCTTATTTTAGGAGCATTTCATTGATCCACCAGTATGAAAAAGAAAGGCTGAAGTCCATTAGCAGGAAAAATTTTATCAGGCACACATGTATTTATGCTGCAGGACTGAAACTTGTATTCCCTTCTCCTCTTCTCCCTCACTACACAGGTCTTGTCCCTGGAAGCAGAGAAAAGTCTTGGAAAGGCTGAGTCCTCTGTCCAAGCACACACATATTTGCCTGCCTTTTATCATAGCAGTCAGGTCTCTAAAGACTCGTGTGACTTATTTTCATGAAGGACTTGCAGTGCCTGGCAGAACGCACCGAGGCGGCAGAACCTGACCCCAGGCCAGTCCTTCTCCCTCCTTGGTGCCCAAGTGGTGGTGGTGGTGGGGAAAACAGAAAACACACTTCATCTCTGCAGTACAACTGGAACAAGGGGCTTTTATCTTTGCTTTCAGGAGCTAACAAAACCTTCCATGCAGCAGCTGCTGCTGTTTGCCTCCATCCAGCCTTAGCTGCTGCTGGAGCACCAGCTGATGGCCCAACACCAGGAGCTCAGGTAGCCACAGTGTGAATATAGAGCATGCACAACAGCAGGAATTGTCCATGTTTTCCTGTGCCCTCCTCCAGGTACGTGCAAGTGTGGTATTTAAGACTCTCAGACATCAGCAGTTTTGCATATCCAGACGTCATAGCTGCCACCATCCAGGAGGAATTATGATTTATTGTAATTTTGAGATTATACAACAGTTTAGTCATTTTAGAGTACAAACAACTACTTTAATAAGCTTACAGATAAGTTATTAGTGTGGTGGAGAACAGTACTTTGAAACAGTAATTTAATTACTCCCTCCCTTGGAGGATCTACAACATCTAGCACACATAAAAGGAGCCATCTCACGTACTAACTTGTCCAACAGTTATAAAGACGTAGGGAGACATGAAAAGAAAATGCTGAAATATGTAAAACCACAGAGTTCAACAATAACAGGAGTCAAAATGATAAGATATCAAGGAGGGTGGGTTTTTTTAATGTGCTAGAGGCCACATAAAAAAAAAACCACCAAAGTTATTTTCAACTGTCTGTATCAGTAGTTGACTCCTCTTTAATCACTGTGTTGGAGCCAGAATCCTCTGTCTCAGATGTACAGGGCTCCACACACCCTGATCCTAACCTGCAGCTACCAGCACACACAAAGAGCAAAAGCAGCACTAGATGAGGATTTTAGCCACCCCCACAAGGTACAGAGGGCTGGACAATAACAGCCAAGATACCCAAACATTACAGAGAAAAGAAAGGAAAGCTATCCCAAAGGACGTATAGCAAATATTTTCATGGCATTTTTATATTTTAAGTTTATGGTGATGAAATGGAGAGTTTATTCAATTCATTTGGGTCCTGGGCCTTGACTGTCCCAGAGACAAGAGCTCCATTTAGCAGTACCTTGGAAGTTTAGGTACTTGTAAAATTATTTCAAAGAAATCCTTGACAAATATTTTGTCAACATTTCTGAATGCAATATTCAAAATGAACCCTCTGTAGAAGCAATATATAAACAAAGAAACCTGCTAAGAGGAGGAAACATCTTAACACTTAATAATTAAATGAAGCCATAAATCTTGGATCTTTTTCAAACAACCAAGCATGTTGCAAATATTTTATTCTCCAGATGAATTTTGCTAGAATCTTTATGAATTTACAGTTTTCAAAAGCCTGCAAAAATGAAAGACTGGTGAAAGCTGAGCATTCGATACACATTTAAGTTCCTCCTCTTTTTTTTTTTTAAACTCAAGTAGGATAGTTCACTGACTGTGTAATAGTTCCTCCCAAGGTAATTTGCTATGATGCTAAAAATGTTCCCATAATACTAGAGCCAAGATTTTATTTTATGATAAAACTAAAAAGCGTATAAATTATGGGTTGCAAAATAACCAAGGATAACACTAATTTATGTAAATGTGTACTGTACAATACAAAGAAATATTCATTTTTGAGCAGCATATAATAAGATTAAAAAATCCTGCTGATTAAACAAATAGCCTTTTTAATGCATTTGGGGTTAGATGGAGAACGTTTCCAACATGAAATAGATTTCTGCTAAATTCAAAATACAAATTAAAGAAAATTAAAGAATTAATTAGAAACAACAAGCTGTATTTCTGATCACGGCCAAGAATACAAACCAGGTAAGACAAAAGAGAATTTTCTATGAAGTATTGTCTATCACCCACCTCATCCTCCTGTGTGATCACAACCTCTGGCTTGCTGCTGCCTTTGTCACCTTTTCATCTCCATGCCAAGCTTCTTGTGTTCCTCTGGGATGCAGGAGATCCAAAGATGCACAGTCCAGCACTTGAGCAGCACCCTCCTCATCCTCTGGAGCATCAGTGCTGGCTGAAGGCTCGGTGCCTGCTCCAAAGGCTGACAGGGCCCCTTTGTTGGCACCCTGCACACCTGAGAGGGTACCTGAACCTCCTGAGAAGTCTGGTGTCTCACCATGACCAACTTTGTTCCCTGCTGAACACAGAAAAGGCAAGACATGAGGGCCCTTTCAGTAGGACACTGACTCTTTTAGCTTTGCCATGAGCTGTATTTGATCCATAAGGGATCCCAAGCACCTGTGATATAGAGAGACTGGAACATTTTAAAGCCTGTACAGTATCTACCTTTCTCAGGGAAGGATTCTGCAAAACAAAAATTATTACAGCGACATTCTTCACAGAGAAATCCCTCATGCACACAAAAAGACACCTGCACACATTCTGCATCAAATAAACAAGCAAGTCTCAGCAGGAGGAAGAGGTTTTTTTGAGTGCACTCACTGCTACCACCACACTCAGGCTACGCTCCCCAGTCAGAGCACTGTGAGGTTTTCTTCCCAACACCAAACACCTGGTGCAGGCTACTGCTCCCAGCAGCCCTCTGAGCTCTGGACCCCATCAGAGAGCTGAGTACAGCTCTCCAGGAGGGATGCCAGAGTGGTATTGGCACCACAGCAAAACTCCTCTTATTAGCAATCTGTTTATATACAAAATACAACACATTACACATCCAAGTAATTTAAGCTTGGGGCGGTGTTGTTGAACTCCCTCCTTTCCCAGACATGTGATATTCCATCTCCCACTAAATCCCAAGTTTCAGTATTGTGAGGATCCTTACCTAGAGCATTCAGCACACATCTCTTCAACCTGCAAGCATTTATTGCTGGACATGTGAGAATACACAGCCCCTCCTTTGAAAAGCTATCCACAGACATATGCTATGCAACATAGAATTATAAAGACAAATTATTTTATTTACAATTATTATTCTAATTGTTTTTACTTTGGTCTCTGACTAAACATAACTTGACATTACTTCCCCCCCAAAGAAAAAAAAAATTGGCAGAGTATCACTTTACAAATGACACATGACATAATTTACTACAAAAGGGAAATGTTCTGTGACTAAAATGACATAATGTTGATTTCCATGCAAAGCATGGTCTCAAGGATTTACAGATAAGACAAAAATGACCACATATAAGTCTAGAGTTTCACATAATAAATCTGTGTAGCAGATTTACACCAGCCATTTACACCCCAGTGAAGCCATGATGATCCCTGCTCACTCAGACACCAAAATTGATATCTGCATTTGGGGAAAATCCACATCTTTGGAAACCACAGTATGGCCTCAAACGCACACAAAACTCATCCTGAAAGAGCACCAGCACAATATAAGAAGTAACCTTCCATAACAGTAAATTCACAAGGTATGTATGTTCAGTCCTTTATCTGTGCTGCAGCATCAAGGTTACTGGGCGGAGAGCAGCTGTGTTGATTAAAATCTGAACACCGGATACCACCGAGTTACTACCACATATTTTCATGGTAGGACTTGCAATTACATCATATCTTGACCCACAAGTGGAGCAGGAACTCCAATACTCCATTCAGTATTTCCTGAGAATGCTGCAGATGCCCAGTTTCAGAAAACCAACAGACAAATTGCAGGACCAGCTCAACTTCTCAGAAACAGGTCCAGCTCAGTTCCTGCCCTTACATCTCCATGAACAATCCCATTTGCTGTCAGTTGTGTTAAATGGGCAACTTTCTTACTAGTCAAGCAGAAAAGACGGGGTGGGGAGGGGCAATCCTGCACGCCCAGCGTGACACGGCACCGGAGGAGCGAGCATTAAATTAGAGTGAGAGGTTATAAGTCTGACAGAAATCTGATCTGTATTCCCTAATTATGGAGGCTCACTTCCACAAAACTGACACAAATGTTAAGCCAAATTAAATGTTGTCTAATTAACTATCATACACAAGCCTTCAGAGCGGGATGTCTTCATGTTATTCAGCGAAGTAACGGCAACGCGAGGACCCGCGGATTACCAGCCGAGGCAGAGCTGCCACCCCAGCTAACTGTTACAAGGTGAAGCCATTCCATTCCCACACATCCCTTCCATGAGTCCTGCTTGTAATGTTTACAGGAAAAGGCACATCAGTAAACAGGGCTGCCCGGGGAGGCGGGGAGCCGCGGCTCAGTGGCACCCGTGTCCCCAGCCAGGTGCCACAAGCCGTTATGAAAGGCCTGGCTGATGGGCTGAGGGCAGATAAAGAGAAAAAAAAAACACCAGTGCTGGTAATTCATGGAAAACTACACACTGCCATGACAGCTACAAGTGCCAAGTGACAGCTGCCAAGGTAAATGGAGTTTGGGAAGCCTTTCTTAAAGGATCATCTGCATGTACATGGTAGTTTGGGGGGAGGGAAGAATTAAGCGTGAAGATTTTTATATCTATTTCCTCCATTGGGACCCAGGTGAAAAAACTAATTTATGATGCTCTTGATTTCAGCATAATCATTCTGGTTTTTGACTGGAAAAGATAGAAAGGCATTTACTTCCTTCATTTCAGATCTTGTACGGTGCAAGGCCTTCCTGTGTCATCAATACCAGGAAGAGTCTTGAGCAGGTGAGGCTGGAGGGAAGAAGGTGCCAAGGCTGGAGGAGCCTTGGGTGTGGGAAGGGAGAGAAGTGAAGGCAAGCCATGCTATGACATGGTGTGGGACAGCAGCAAGAGCTGCTCTTCACAAGGGCTGCATTATCTGCAAGAGAGACATCATCCAGATTAGTCTCAGTACTAATCCATAGTCTAGAACTGGGAGGAGTTGAGCAAGACAAAGCAGCATCTCAGCATGGGTCAGGCGGCCTTGGCACAACTGCTTTCCCAGCAGAGCAGGGAAGGGCTGGGCTGCCCCTCTGCCTGGGTAGCAGGGCTCAGCCAGCATGGATCTGATTGATTTGAAGGGGTTTTGTTCCTACCACAGGAGGAAACAGCTGCAGCAGCCCGAGCAAATCAGCCACCATTTCCCATACAAATCACTTCTTATCCTGTCTTAGCTTCCTGAAAACATGATTTTGTTTGTTTAGGAGCAGCCACATTAAAATGCAATAGACGAAGCACTGGAAAATTGATTTGTGAAAATTTTAGAAGATCTACATCCAGCCATGGTTTAATGGATCACACTGACCATGCACAATACAAACACACAGAGCTCTACTATTTATGTGCTCTCAGAGCATGGTAGGAAAGGCACTTCACCAAAAAAAAAAAAAAAGAAAATTGGGCAAGGAAAGTGTGAACAAAGCCTGCTATTAACATAATTCTCCCTAATTGTTTTACAACTGTTAAATTGACAGCATAAAAGGCTCTACTATTATTACCAGCTGTAGTCTATCTCTCTCTATCCACCCTAAGCTTCCAAACACTCTAGTTACTCAAAAACAAATGGAACCAAACATTCAAGCTGAAGTCAAACAAAAAGGAGGATCTTGGAAGTTTAACACCCACTCACACCCAAGAACAAATAAAACCTTGCAAGGACCTATCCTTTCCTGCTATCTCCAGTAGCAAATCCATCTAAGCTGATTAAATTTTGCACTGAGCATCTTCTTGAGCTGCTATTCACACCATTCCCAGGGCCTCACCCAGAACAGATTGCTGCCAGTGTTTCCATGTCGCTGTTTCCAGGAGACTGAGTGTTGGGAGCTCATTCTCACTCCTGACTAACCATCCAGTAGCTTGACAAGAAACAACACACCTCACTTTAAAACCAAGCACCTGGCCTTGCCCTTGGCTTCTGCACTGCCCAGATCCTCACCTGCAGCTGCTCTGCTTCCCCAGCAAGGCAGCCAGGGGGGCAGATCCTCCCCTTGCCCCAGGACAGGGGTGGTGTCCAAGTTCCACTGCTGCCACAGGACTGCTCCACAGAAAAAAAATGGCATCATGTTAAAAGCATTAATGTTGAAGGAAAAGTAGTTGGGCAAAAGCTATTCACAGAAGGGAGACCCCCAACTAATTACAGCATCACAGGATATGCTGAGTGGGAAGGGTCCCACAAGGATCACGGAGTCCAACTCCAGCCCTGCACAGGACCGTCCCCAAGAGTCACACCATGTGCCTGAGAGCTCTCTCTACAAACTCCTCTTGAGCTCTGTCAGGCTGGGGACCCTGTTCCAGGGATGACTGGCCTCTGGGTAAAGAGCCTTTTTCTAATACCCAACCTAATGGCAAGAGATGAAGCCTGGTTCCCTTTGCAATCCCAATGACTAAGGAACCCTGTCTGAATGGGATGATGCTGACAGCACGTGGGTGAGACTGTGGCCTGGGGAGCAGCTGAAGGGGTTTTCCTTCTCTTTTGCCTCCCAAAATAGTTATTTCCCAATTGTTGGAAATGCCAGCATAAAGAAGAAGTGGTGCAGCTCTGGACATTTCTGTTTATGCTTTCTATTACTCAATGCACCATGCTTCCCAAAAATAAATAAACTATAACCACTTCTGCTTTTAAACAGATATTCTAAACCCCTGTGTCTGTGCATAGTGGAGAGAGACAGGAATAAGGAGAACACACTTATTTGGGGAAGGGGGAAAAAACAGTGGAGGAACAGGGTAAAAATGAAAGCAGGATTCCATTTTTCCAGTTAAGATGCAGTTTGCCTCCCCTCTTACAGGCCCGATCCTTCCAAGATCAACACAAGCACGCAAGCTTCTTACACCTGAGTATCAGCATGCATGACCTGACTTGTCAAACAAAAGAAACATTAAAAAAATAAAAGCATTTTCTCAAGGGAATCAAACACACCCTGTTTCCCTTTTCACCACAGCCCTGTGTTGAACTTCAGAGCCTTGCCACAGGCACCTCTCCTTCCCTCCTGTCTCACTCCTCCCCTGACCCAGCCCAGGTGAGCTCTGCCCTCCTTTGCTGCCCCTCCCTGCAGTGTCCCACAGCTGAGAGCCCTGGCAGGAGTGGGTCTGAGCACCTTCCTCTGCTGTGGGCTTGCCAGCCTTGCCCATCACTTAAACCCTGTTAAGGCAGGGAGAGCAAACAGACTCTGCCATTGTCCTGCTCCCCATGCTGGAGGTCCTGCACTTACACAGGATTGGATTTGCTCAGGACAATGACAAATGATGCACAACTAAAGGCACAGCCCAATACCCAAATTGCTCTGGAAGGCAAACTCCTGGCAAATCTCAAAGTCCTTCTGAAGCCATCAAACACCTCTCATGTTATGACTGAAAAGACCATTTGCAGCTCAGTGAGCAACTTCCTGACGTGTGGGGTTCCCTGAATGTTCTTCGTTTTCCTTCACAAGAAGTTTCCATCAAGGCAGAGTTTCTGTGCTTTCTAGTTTTCTCCAGATAGCCAGAACCCTGGTCTGAACCCAGTCAGATCCAGATCAACCCTCCCACATCCCCATAGTGCCTAGAGCATTCTGGAAACACAGCGCTCACCATGTTGTTTTCTGACAAAACAAATAGGTGTTTTTCTGCCTAGCAAACAAATGTGGTTGATCTTCAGGTTATGGTTGGGAATGATGAGAATAATGTTCTTTTAATGAAGGTCCCTTCCCCACTCGTAGGTAATATCCTGTGAATTATATCCCAGTTTAAAATTATCCTTTATATTTGGATTAGAGCACCAGTGCAAAATTAGTAACAAACGACTCAGAAGATATTGCCAATTATTCAAATTATGGTATAAGAAACTCAGAGAAGGAGAGAATGCATACTGATAATTAAAAAAAAAAAAAGGGGGGGGGTTTTAAACAAAAGGAAACCCTTTAGAAATATATAACTGTGAGTTTCTTTACCGAGGAGCATCACAAAGGGAAGGTGGACAATTCCCATGGAATTGACTACAGAGACACAACAACCTGCTGAAATGCTGAGAGAGCTTTACCAACGTACAGTTTGCATGGACAAATCCTTGTGAAAATCCAGCAAAGGTAGAATAACACCACAACAAAAGTCTGATAATATCTATTGTTTTAAGGGGGAAAAAAAGGATGTTTCAAAGCTTTCCTGCAGTGACAAACTGCTAAGATGATCAGCCACAAACATGAACTCTGTGGGAGATGGAGGGGAACTCACTGCAGCCAGGCAGCCACCAGCAGTCCTTGTGTGGTAACTGGGGGCTGAAATAGTCCCTCTTGGAGCAAGCAGCAAATAAATCATGTGTCCCTTTCATCTACATGTTCATAGCATCACTGTCTTAGATTTTGGGTTGAAGGCAGTAGCACAGCTGTGAGATTTCCATACCCTTGGGACTGCATTCCAAGGCCAAGTTTAAGGAAGGCTGTGCAGCCACCTCCTGCAAGAACATCCTCCCCAGCTTCTGCAGTTGCGCCAGGAGAGCAAAATCTGAACCCTGAGAGCATATTTTCCTGGTGGCCATGTAATCACCTTCCTTTTGACCCCTTCCCTCTCTCCCTCCTCCACCTTTTCTCTTTCCAGCCAATCTAAAGTTTCTCAGTGTTGTTCTGTGTAATTTTTCCTCGTCTGAAAGCTGCAAACACAAGAGTCCCAAATGATCATATTTTTCAGGACAGATTTTTTCTTATTTTAAAGAATCAGGCCTCAATGTTTAGAAACTAATGTTTTAAAGGTATTGATAATATTTATTTCTACAGTTCTCTCTGTCTTAAGCTCTGAATTTCTATAGAGAATAATCTGCGTATTTCACCCTTGCACAAGGAACGTGCCTCTCCTTTTCCACCCCAAAAGAAATGTAATAGCAACCTCAACCACCCAAAGAAGTTTGTAGCATTTCCATTACAAACTTACTTCAACCTACAATTACCAAATTACTTAATTATCATAATTAGATACAAAGCTTTACTGTAAATTAAGATTAAACTGGGTCGTTGAAATAAATGCTAATATATTTAATTGTGGTAATTATTTTGGCTTCATGGCTATTCCTCAACAGCAAGTCTTCCAAATAAGTATGACTGAATGATGACTTTACATGGAGTAAACCAAGCTCACCATGCAGCCAACAGCAGCAATTCAGTGTCTGAAGCAGAGGGCACTTTTCCCTGTGTACCTTGACTTCCAGTGAGCAGCTATTGATTTCCACTGGAAACTAACAGCTCTTCATTTTTACTTTCAAGGTTTCAAATTAATCTGATAATGGCTGAAGCCTATTCTCTTCCAAGGCATTACTGGTAGGCACGAGGAGCTCCTCCTAGAAAGGTGGCCTGAAGCCAAGAGATGGGCAGGGAGCGGGTCTGCCATACTTTGTGTGGCTGATGGGGAGAAGTCACAGCCCTGAGAAAGCAAAAGGCACCAAGGGACTGACATCAAATGCACTTCTACCTCTGCCCTCTCTTGTCCAAACCCGCATCATGCTGCCTGCTTCAGCGCTTACCTTTGAACTGAAACACAATTCTAACTGTAGATAATAAAGGATATTGCAGGGCTCACAGGAACAGGTGACAAACTGCCTGTCCCTCACAGCCTGTAGGAACCCTTGAGGCCAGATCTTTGCTGCTGCAGCCACGCTGTGAACTGGCCAGATCCATGCTGTTAACTTGTTTAGTATATACTAAAGGCAGGTACAGTAAATTTGATTTGCAACCCGTCTTGTCTCATTTACATGATGAAGCCACTGCAATAAAATACTTCTGACTTATTACACTGGCCTGTGACATGATGCCAATGGAAAATGACATGTCCCACCATGCTGAATATGATAACATTTATCTGAATATCTATGATGCTTTTTTTTTAAATCTCTGAACAATTCTAAATTTATCAAGAAAACATAAGAAAAAGCATGGATTGAAAAAAATACTTATTTTCTCAGCATCTCACTTGACTCTCTTCAAAATCAACACAGGGCTCAGCAGAGGGGTCAAGACACTTTCAAAAAGCATTGAGAAGCCTTTAGAGATATTTTTAAAGTAAACATACAAAATTAACCATAAAATAGAAACATGTCAATATTTATTGTCAATATTCTTTGGGAATTTTTTTTATGCATGTCCTGGAATAGCACAAAGATTTAGGTTCATGCTAAAAATGAACTCATCAGCCACAGTCTTTATCCCGGGGCTGGGGAGCCAAGGCCTGACCTCAGAATCTGCACATGAATCAACATTAAGCCTTCATGGGCACACAGCATTTCCCTCTAAAGGCCTGAGAACGCTTTATAAGCACTAATGAATTAAGTGTCCAGCACTTGTGTGAGATAGGGAAACACCATCCTTCTTGTAGGGACTGTGGGCAGGAGGAGGTTAAGTGATTTGTGCAGGGTCACCAAATAAATCTGTGTAAGGCACAGCAAAACTCATGTATTCTGTCTCCAAGTCACCAGCCCTGGGGTGAGGCCATTCCTCATCTCCACCCCAGTCACACGAGGGCTGGTGCTTCAGTCACCAGGTGTTGCAGACAGAACCTCTCACACATACATTTCCCATCTCCCCCTAATTACTGATATTTTAGAAATATTCACATTTTTACTGCTTTCTTCCATGACAAAGTTTTACCAGGCTTAGAAAGGTCAAAGTAATTACATGTAAATGTGTCATACGTGTTATAACACCCTGCAGAAACCAGACAGGACTCTTGAAGGCCAAACAGCCTGTAGGGAACTAGAAGAGGGTCCATCAGAACCTTTCCAACCTGGCTGTCACCTGCAGACAATCCCCTCGGAGACATGAAGGGTTTCAGGCTGCTGAGAGCATTCTGAGAAACCAGCAAACTCCTGCTCTGGAAAATATTTTGTTTTTCTCGCCAGTTTCAGTAATGAGATTAAATTTAAAAAAAAATTTAAATTGAATACCCAGGGCAAGAAACCAACTTCCTGGTACTCTGATGTATTAAGCAAGGTAATCTCCCAGAGGAAGTGGCAGAGCCCAGATTGCTCAGAGTGCTTAGAGCCAGACAGGGCCAAACAATCAGTTCCCTTGTCCTGAGACAGACAATTTCTCACCTGCAAACGGGCATTTTTCCAGCAGACAAGCTCAGCCTTTAACAAGATAGGATATTTTTTCCTTTTGTACACTTACAAAGATGAAAATGCACAGCCAGTGGAAGGGAGACAGAGCAGCCAAGAAGGATCCTGAGAGCTTTCCCAGCACAGCCACCCCAGCCCCTACCAGGAGCAGGTGGGCTCACACACCAGGGGTGGGACAAATTGGTCAGTAACAGAACTGACTAAAGAAGTACAAGAAATCCACATAACCTCAAGTGAAAAAGATCATCTCTGTGACTGCATGCACACAGCCAAGTGAGATTATTTTACACAACTTTTATTTACTATTCTTGCCATATTTAATTAAAAATGCTTTCATTCATGCAGTTTCATTAAATTATCCATTACCTCAGAAAGGCCAGTTTAGACTTACATTTCAGTTGGAAAGCTCAGAAATCTACTTGTGATCTGCTAGAGCAAGCAAACCAGCAGGAATAGTTTCAAAAAATCAGTAGGAATAAAACCCCAGTGCTGCTTATTCTCACTGCTGGCAAACCCAATATATTTAAAACACATGCAGAAATTCAGAACTACTCACAAAGTGGGTTTGAGCTGATGCTGGTGAATATCAAATGAATGGTTTTGCAATATGTAAAAGACATACTGGGAGACTGGTATGATCTGCCAAAACCAGCCTTGGTAAGCTGATCTCCAGAATGTCAGTGACCCAGCTGCAGCACTAAACCCCGCCAGGCAGCCTGGGTCCTGTTACACCCAGCTGAAAGGTTGGGCCTTCAGATGTTTCGTCTTGTACAGGGTTTTAGAAACCTGAAAGAATTTCTCAGATGCTTTTTCCAACAAAAGTTTTCACTGGAAAGGATAAGAAGGCAAAGCAGTTGACATGATGCTACGTGGTTGTTAGTTTGAATTTAAAAACAGTCCCTGCGCGTTATTTTCCTCCACCTTTTAATCATCAAGGTTTGTCCCACCCCTTATTCCCAAGCCACAAGGACCAAAGCAAGCCTTTGCTGGAGAAGCATGGATTGCCTGCACTCCCATGGGCAAGCTCCTGCAGAGGTAAGTCTTGTCTGGGGACTGTAAGGAGAGGAAACAGTGCAAAAAGACCAGCTGTGAGACTTAGAATGAGTTTCTGCCATGTTGTTCTTGGTCATACTCCACAGATTACCTATTCAATCATTATTTTACATAGAAAACATATAAAATCACTGTTAAATGACAGATAAGTTCAGAAATTAAATCTAAGAATTGTAGAGCATCCTGTGCTGTTGGTGTCCAGCCCAACTGGTAGATCCTCCCTTGTGCTGCCAGAAAAATATCTCCTTTTTTTCTGTCTAAACAAGACTGACTACATAAAGCCAAATAAAATGTGGGACCAGAACCTATGACTACAAATAACTTCAGTCAGTCTGGGAAGGGCAGACACCTAAAGGGGCTCCAAGGAAGGTGGAGAGGGACTTGGAGGGCATGGAGTGATGGGACAAGAAGGAATGGCTTCAAACTGACAGAGGGCAGGGTTAAATTAGATATGAAGAAAAGTATACATAGAGATGTTGAGATTAGATATTAGGAAAAATTTCCACAAGGGTGGTGAGGCCCTGGCACAGGTGGCCCAGAGAAGCTGTGGCTGCCCCATCCCCGGAAGTGTTCCAGGCCAGGTGTGATGGGTTTTTCAGCAACCTGATCTAGTGGAAGGTGTCCCTGCCCATGGAAGAACAGGATGCTCTTTGAGATCTCTTCCAACCCAAACCATTCCAGGATTACTCGTGAGCTGCTCAAAGCTGAACACTTGGCTGGATGATCAGCCCAAATGGCCATATTGTCTCCTTTCCCCCACAGGCACCTAAACCACTGCCAAATCCAGCAGACAGAGCTCTGAATCTCCTCCCCATTCTCTCCCACCTTCCTGACAGCAGCCTCATCCATGGTGTCTGCAGAAAGGCGGGGGCAAGGAGGTGCAGCTCCTCTGGCAGCACTGTCCTGCCTGAGCCATTCCTCCCCATGGTGGCCCCTGCACCCTCCCCAGCACGGGGCAGATCTGCCTGTCCACAGGCTGTGCTTGGGGCACAGGGTCCTGCAGCATCACGGTCATAAATGCAGCTCAACTGGAGCTCAATGTATCTCGTCAAAATTCAGACTCTTCCCCTCCAGAGAGCTCAGTGCATGTACCCAGCTGCCCCAGCTTCTCTTTGCCATGGAGCTCACTGCAGGGTTTATACCCATCCAAACCACAGGTTAACAAAACCCTTCACCTCCTTCATTTGCCCCACCCCAAAAGAAACCAGCATCAGAGAGTGATTCTGCATGGCTTCAGCAGGTAACCCAGATGCAAAAGTCCAGCCAAGCCCTCCTAGCAGTTTGCCAAGATTTCATCCATTTCACTGCCTTAATCCAGGCTGGTTACATGATTTCAGCTTTTTCAAAGTTCAGCAACAAATGTGTAATGTTTCTGTCTATCAAGAATACGGAGTTCCTTTGCTGTATTGTGTCTGATGGGTCAAACCCCTACTAAATCAAGCTCATCGTAAAGCAATACTAGCACACATAAATTTAAGCCTTTTAGTGCAGGCCTTTCATCAAGTCATAATGCTGTCCATGCAGCAAAACCTAGACACTTTGGAAAGCCTAATTGTAAGTTCAGGCTATGAAATGCTCATTTTCCTATTTAAACCTCTTTTTATCACCACGTCTTGTTGCCCTATGGTGTATATTGATTATATCTATTATACAGCAAGAGATAATTGCGTGAAAAGAGCTGTGTGTCATTTGAGAAAAAGGGAAATAAGTCTATTTGGCAAGACTGAGACACACTGGGTGAGTACATGTCACTCTTCCTACAAAAACCCACAGTGACTGCAGCCTCTGCTGTAACCTAAATTGTAACAATTATAAAAGTAATTGTTAAATTACAAAAAGACATCAAACTCTCAGACCTCCCGGGGACCCTGTGCATTTGGCCATCCTCAGCAGTAAAATGAAAGGTGGGTGTCCCCTTTGTCACTATATCATGAAAACCAGACCAGGTGGCTAATCCTCCTCAGGGAACTTGAACCTTGGCAAAGCATCTACCAGAGGCTGAACAGATGCTTAGGCACTCATTAACCAATTCATTTCACCGTCACGCACACAAATGGGAGTGTAACACTGAGAGCCTCAGAACTCTGCCTCCACCCCCACCAGTGAGACCCAAAACCTGCCCCTTGCTCATTTAACATGGCCCAGGTCAGGAACAGGAGTTCAACTTTTCCAGCCATCTGGGAACACGTCGGTCAGCAGCACAGCGCAGCAGGAACCCAATTTCAGAGCTTTTGGAGCAGTTGCATCTAAGTTTTTGGATTATTTCAGGGACTAGTTTCTGCATTTCAACAAAACAGTAGCAAAGCCCTCAGATCCCAGCCTGCAAGCACTGTTAGATGAGCTGCCACTGCCACAGCACTGGCAGGCTCATGGGTTTTAGCAGAAGACCCAGCAGAAGCCTCAGGACTGGGTCCTAAACACTGCACAAAGCTTGAGGATGACTTGATGCATCACATCACAGCGGCAGGGTGGCTCTGATACCTCTAGCAACTACCTGAGGATGGGATTATTAAAAAGAAAAGGAACAATAGAAAAAACCAACCAAACAAAGCCGCCCAAACAACAGCAACAAGAAACCTTCCCACGCCCCCCCCCAAAAAAAACCCAAAGCCAACAACAAAAGACACACAATGAAAGCCTTAGGAGAGAATCAGAGAGCTAAAATACTGCAGGGGTATGTTCACAAAATATAATTTCAATAATATAAATACAACAGGGAATATGAGCAGATTTTTTTTTCTAAGAGTAGTTTTAGAAGTTTAAGCCATTAAATAAGAGGCAGTATCTAAAAGGGACAGAGAAAAGAAGTTAACCCTGCCTCAAAATACAGTTATAAACAGAAAGAAAAAAACTCTCTTATCCAGCTACTTAATTTTCATGTTAGACAATAACTGAAAGAAGAGCATCAGCAGAAGCAGCAATGTAAGGAACAGGACTCCTGTAGACAGCTGTACTCTACTTTCAGGTCATTTGCTTCCTCCTAGCATAACATCAACAGAGAGCTAATCCATTGCCTTGGTAAAACCAACAAGCCACTGGAGAGTCATTCAGTCAGGGCTGCAGGAAAACTTCCAGCAGTGCCCAGATATTTTTGCAGGTAAATCTGATTTCTTACACTAGGTTCACTTGTTTAAACAACAGAAACCTCCGTCAGTACAACGCTGGATGTTTGGTCAGTTAGATGTTTTCAAAAAACATGGCTATGACCAACACCACGCTTACCACTACCAACACCACTGCAGCTGCTTTAAGGAAGGTGTTAGCCTGAGTTCATATCAAAAATCATTCTTTGAACATTTTTATTTCCTGAAAAAATTATCTTAATTGGTGAAATGTAATGAAATGTGCTAAAACTAAACCCTGTCTTAGGCATCAGGGGCTGTCAGAACAACCAAGGCTGGACTGGAAGACGGTCCCAAGGAAAAGTTTTGTTTTGTCTCTGTCTATGATCTATCTTCTGCCTGCCAGAGAGCTCAGAGCACAGTCATACTCACCAGGCAGCAGCCAAGGCTATGGAGAGCCTTTGAAGTAATTTTAATGGCCTTTGGCAGAACAAACCTTCTCTAAAGTTTGTATTTTTAGTCTATTTTTTAAGTTAGAAGCTGGTGATGGAGTAACTTGTAACATGCCCCTGACGAGGCAGTGCTGGTGGACTTTGGAGCCAAATAGGGAATTTTATCCTCAAAGGATGAGAAACCAGCAAAAGTCTGAGACTGCCTTTGTGTGTTTCACAGCACTGGGCACAGGGGGTACAGAGACTGGAAGAAGAGATTCCGGAGAACAAAAATAAAGCAGAAGGGAGAAACGCCTTTCCAGCTGCCAATCTCCAGGCAACTGAAGCCCACAGCCCCCCTCCCTCCCCATCCTCAGGGAGAGACAGACCAACTGCTGCAGGACTTACAGGAACTGATCCTGCCAATGACAGACACGACCCAAGCCTCAAAAACCTTAGGAACGAACAGCTCTGTAGGCACACATTTAAAATAAATAAATATCTCATCCCAGGCCAGAATAGAGACTTCTTAGACCCCAGATCACTGACAAGACAGCCAGCAGTGGTGCTACTGTCATGTCAGGGCAGCTGTTGGCTCATCCACAGGAGAGCACAGCTTTCAGATGCCAGGACAGAAAGCTCAGTCCAGGTGCAGCTCGTCCTGCTGGCAAGACCCCGGCTCTATTCCCAGGCCTCCTAATTGCATCAAAGGGAAGGAGAGTGGGAAAATGCCACGATTTTATTTCTGAAAGTAAGAGCTGGTGAGGATTATTTACACGCAGCAGTAATTCACAATTATACCAAACCCTTGGGTACCTCAATTCTGTGCATCACACAAATTACAGAGCACGAGGGGTTTCTAATTGAAAGTCTCTAGGAAAAAGCTCAGGGAGCTGGATCAAAATGGGAGGGCTGGAAGCACCCAAGGAAGTTCAGAGATGCTCCACAAGGTTTCAGTGTACTCAAAAAATGCTCCTTCCTATACTCTGAGCTCCAAATTCATAAACCTGTTAGAAAAAAAGCTGATTTTCTTGGAATTTTTCATTTACTCAGGAAACAAACAAAACTGAAGCTCCCAATTCTCTACAGAATGACCTGCAGCAGAAAAAACTGCTTGCAAAGCAGGAGCGCAGCTGCTGGGGCATTGCTGCTGGTGCTGGAAGTGGCACTGAGCAGTCCCTGCTCGCTTCTCCCGAGAAACATGCTGTCCTAGGCCAGTGCCATCCACACTGCACGTCCTCGCTGCACGGTCAGCTCCAACACCAGCTCTATCCTGCCAGCAGGTGCCAACTGGAACAAAAACACCTTCAGAAACAAGCAGTCCATTCCTCTGCTCAATTGTCCTACTTCTGAGAAACAAATCAGTGCTTTAAGAAGGCCAAAGCATGCTGTGCCCAAGTACAGCTTTTTTTTCTTGTTTAGAAGATACAAGTGCCTTCAAGCTTTCCTCTTTCCCCTGCCATTCCAGGGGGAAAAGGCCCAGCAAAAAAGAAGAGAAATGAAGCCGAATGTGCTTTATTACTTATTAGTTGGTAACATAATACTTGTGACAAGCTGAACAGTTGTAGCAGGCGGCTGTGGAAGTCACTACAGTGTTTAGAACAAAAACAGAAATGAGAGACAGCTCTGAAAGGGAGATTTTAAGCACAGCTCAGCCATCCTACCGTGCCCAAACCAAGTACTGTTATTCAGTTAATTTAGTGAATGAATCCCTCAGGGTCTCCAGCCATCTACCACTACAGCTCATTAGAGCCCAATATCTGACTTTTCATGTTGTATCACTGAAAGCACTTATGCTTAAAATGTAATTAAACTTAAAACAAACAAGGGCTGGTTTCCCCCCTCGGCTGCCCTGGGACGTGCCCCGGCCCTGCCCGCACGGCCAAAGGCACCCACCTCTGCCGTGGTATTTAGGAAAACACCCTGTGCTTCCCACCCTGCCGGCTGACATTTGCCCCACCGTTCATCCTGTGAGCAATTAGAAACCTAAATACTGGGTGTAATGCCTGGCTGTTGGGATTTAGACTCGTACAAACGAGTAATGCAGTAAGACTTGCTGTCCAACGAGGTGTCTTATTGAAATATCCCAGGCTGGTTTGCTTGTCACAGCTGTCGTTTCAGCCATTTGCACTTACACTGTATTGCTTTCATTACAAAAATAGAAATTTGTGTCCTAAGTGCTGTTACATTACTAATGCTAAATATTTAATTCCCCGGGGTTCTAATTATGGTTGAGCACTGGCAACACTGATTCTACTTTTTAATAACAACTGTAAAAGCAGTTTGAGCATTTTTCAATTAATTAAATACATAGTGTACGAGTAACCTCTTGTCATTTTGCCCTCCAGGACCTGAGCTAATTTGCGTGGAATAAAATGTTTTGAAAATTAACTGATATACTGGTCTGATCATTGTTGTTCCATTAAATTATAGTCTGCCAAATGAGTGGTGTATAATAGTTACATACTGTACCGTTCCCTTATTTATGATGGCGTGGGGGTTTTTTGAAAAAAACTTCTGCAGCACATTTCTAGAGAGCACACTGGAGAGGCCTAATTAGCAGGCAGGAGATGGTCTATGCACCACGGGCATCAGTAGACTTACAGTGCAGGGAGACTTCAGCAATGAAAAACAAAGCCTCTCTCCATTCTCCAGACCTCATTTTCACCTTCTTTCATAGCTGAAATTAAAAGTGTTAATTAAATGACTTTCTGCTGCATAAACTCCTATGGATTAGTGAGTAGTTTACACTTTAACACATGGGAATTGACTCACAGTATTAAAACACACGAGTAGTTTAGAAATGCTTTTGTCTTCAACTTGCAGAACCCAATATAAAAAGACTTGGCCATAAAATGAGTTTTTTGGACTACAAAGACACTTTACCTATCCTGCTCGTGCAAACAACCAGGTATAAAACTAACTAATGCTAAAGCTATAACGTGTATTTTCCATTTACACAGTCCTAGAAGTTTAGAACACTGACACCCAGCAGCACCTTATGTATCCTGGTAAGGGAAACCTCTCGTCCAAGTCCCACACTGAAGACAGGGACTCAGCTGGGAACAACTTAGCAAAAAACCCTGAAACTTTGAAAATATCTTTTCCACATGTTTATTCATAGCTGATGAAGAATGCTCTTTCAGCATGTATTTTAATATTGTATTTTATTATAGTAAGTCAAACATATTGCTTGAAAAATGCTTACGGTCTAAATACTACAAAATACACAGGCAAAAGTTTGCTAGTTTTAGCCAAGTAATTCAATAGTAATGACAACATTCTACTCTGAAATCATATGAAATACAGACGATAGATAAACAAGTCTACTTTTTTCACAACTTGCAAAATATCACACGTGGAACATTGCACTCATCATACTAGTCAAAATGAAACCCAGCCTCAGTTTATGCTGAGTAAGATTTCTTGCTTGCTACCACAACACTCACACAGTAAGAACTGTAATTCAAACTAAGCAGGGATGTATTCCAGTTTAAAAAAATAAATTAATTAAAAGCCCCCACAATATACTGCAGATTACTTTTTGTACCAAGAAAATGAGATTTCCAGTCTGCATTAAACCAGTTTCTTTTTCCACCAAATAAATACTAAATAGAATATACAATCACTATCAAATTAAGGTGCCCAGGTCAAGCATTTGTTTGTAGGTGTACAAGCACATACATAAAACACACACACAGACAAAATACAAAGAACATGAGCAATGTATTGCAATAACAGCTCTCTTCTTAAAGACAGATTTATATAACAGCATAAAACTAGGAAGTTATCTTTACTACTATTAAAAGCTCCCCAGTATCTCTAGATGTCTGCCTTCAATAAATCCTGGAAACATTCTGCTCACATACTGAGTTTTAAGGAATGTGCAGCATATGTCAGCTTCAATAAAACCAGTACAATTCTTTAATTACTCCATTCACCCAGCAACTACTTTAACAAAGTATTTTTCTGAACACATAAAAATGTGAAATACCCAAAAAACCAGTCGTCTATGTCCAATGACCACTCAGCATCTAACAATAATGGATATACTGAAGGATAAAAACGTGAGTTGGGCCAAGCCAATATTTCTCAGTGACTGACTGTAAAGCACTTTGAGTCAGCACCAAGCTTTTAAAACTCTAACTCTAATCATTTGTAAACAAAGAAATAAAGATCTTGTCACAACATAGGGCGCAGTCAAGACAGTCACGATGCACAGAGCATCACCATACAATTTCAGAAGGCTTTAAGCATTCCCCCAAACAGAGTAACACCTTACCTCATAAGGAGGCTTCAGGTTCTACCCATACAGAGTAACACCAGGTCACTTCAGAAGTCTGCAAACTTTTGTCCTTTGTGCGCTTTAGCCCAACTTTTTGTGCCCTCATTGTTAATGCCCTGCACCTGTGTGCCCTCCTGTTAATGCCCTGCACCTGTGTGCCATCATTGTTAATGCACTGCACCTGTGTGCCCCTCACTGATAATGCACTGCACCTGTGTGCCCCTCACTCTTAATGCACTGCACCTGTGTGCCCCTCACTGATAATGCACTGCACCTGTGTGCCCCTCACTGTTAATGCACTGCACCTGTGTGCCCCTCACTGTTGATGCACTGCACCTGTGTGCCCCTCACTCTTCATGCACTGCACCTGTGTGCCCATCACTGATAATGCACTGCACCTGTGTGCCCCTCACTCTTCATGCACTGCACCTGTGTGCCCCTCACTTTTAATGCACTGCACCTGTGTGCCCTCTGCTCCCTTTGGTGGTTGGTCAGTGCCCCTGGGCACTCATTGCTGTCTGTGCTGCTCACCTGCTGCTCACAGCTGCACCCATTGGGGATGAGGCTGAGCCAGCCCCATCCCAATTACCACAAACTGTGTGCCTACAAGATCTCACAGTTATTTCTAAATTCTTAAACACTAGCACATACTTAATATACTTTTTCTGTTTTTTCTGATTTCACAGCATTCTTCCCAAGTAAAATATGGACTTCTGAATGAAAACAGGCTTGTATATACAAGTTGAAAGATAACAACCCCTGGCATTTCAACTTTGGTGGTAATGTATTGATTGCCATAGAGCAGAACACACCCCTGTGGGTCAAAACCAAAGGTGCACAAGATTCAGAAATCTACACAGAGACAACCCTTCCCCTTTTCATGGTACAGGACAGCAAACACCATCTCCCCAGGCTGTAGGGCACTTGGAATAGTATGACTTGCACACGTTTGGTGACAGCATAGCAACAAAAACCCTATTAAACAGAAAAAAGGCAGATAACTGGATACAATCAACTTGCAATCATTTTCTTGTAAGGTGTTAGTGAATGGATGCCGGCTAACTAATCTTAGTAGAGAGCAAACCTAATTTATCCACAGCAGGATGTTGTCAGATTATTTTCAACCTAATAATTATTTCTAGCAGAAAGGCAACATTACACTTTGTAGAAGAAGGTACTCTGTAGAAGACACTTGCCCTGAAAAAGATGTTCATGTTCTGTTTGATTAATGTGGGTAGGGTGAGGATGGATGAACCAGAAAAACCCACCTCAGCCAATGAAACACCCCACAGGAACAAACAGTCAGGTGAAAGAGGATCTTTGGAAAAGGCATGGCACTAGGAGACAGGAACATTCCCAGTGCCCCCCCCAATCTTTTTTTGAAGATAGGCTTAATTAGCTTGAGTAACTTTTCAGTGGAAGCTGCTATTCTATGAAGATATTTGCTACACTGAGACTTCTCACTCCCTTCCAAGCCAGGATGACCTAAGTGACTGCTCTAAGATGACCCAGTCTGACCCCAGGTGTTGCAAAAACCACAGAAGCCCCTCTACCACCCCCAGCCATTTGTTCAAGCATATACCTCTATAAAAATATGTAATCCTCATTCAAAAGACAGAAAATCTAATATTCCCCAATAATTTCTAATGATTCATTGGTCTTATTAAAAGTTTGCTCCTTAGTTTGTCATAAAGTGATTTTTATCTCTGTGTATTGTCAACACATATTGCTGCAAAAATGTTGTATGTCTGGAGTATGCAAACAGTCATATAAAATCAAGTGTTCCATTACAGATGTAAAGATTATTGTCAGGAATGCACCTTTTTTTCAATCAAGTTAGAACTGAAATTAAAGGAGTTAGAAAGTAACCATATAGTACCATTTAAGAAGGTAAACTATGTTTTGTTCAACATATTTGTGGAGAACTTATCCAAGTCATGTGTTTATAATAATAAACACACCATTATGATTGGGATTCCTGATAGATTCAGACCAAATTCAGCAATCACCAAAGAGCCAGGAAGTCTACTTGAAACAACCTATTATTTGGAATATTTGTAAGAAGAAAATCTGCCTTCCCTGAAATTTTATTTTGTTGGTTTTTTTAGCACTACATAAACAGTATGGCAGTTTAACTATAGTGTTTGATGGTTTTAAGTGCTTGGATGTAAAATTTTACTCATCAGCTTAACATCCATGACAGTGCTCTGTGTAAGAGGTTATTCTGCAGTTCTGGTTTACCTGTGTATTACCACTTAGGCAGGTAAATAGATTCCTAGGCAATCACAAGCATTTCATTAAACATTTCAATCTTGGTACTACAATAGTCCATTTTAAGATAAAAAGAGTCATATGGATTATGGGCTGTCTCAAGAGAGCTGTGGAGGTCATTTGCACTTAGTTCATGGTCAGGGGAGACATGTGACATCACTCCTGAACCCAGCACTGAGAGCTCAGCCATGGCTCAACCCTGGCCTGCTGGATCAGGGCACAGCTCTCACACCTGAAGCCACACCTGCCCCTTCCTCACACACCTGGCACTTTATTTTCCTCCCTTCCATATGTACAATATGCATATTCCTCATCTTTTACCTTAAGGACAAATAAAAGATAATGGACAACACACAACCTGAGCTGGATGCTCAGTCCTTTCTGTGACTGTGCTCTTTTCACCTGGCAGTGCCCCAAGAGGAGACACAAGCAGTGCTGCTGCTCTCAGGTTTCTCTTCTTCTTTGTATGCCCAGGCTGGATCTAAGAAGGCACCTAACCTCCACAGCCTTTGCACAAGAAGGGTCAGTGTGGAAGGAGCTGTTCAGAGCACTGCTTTTACTCACTATGTCTTTGAGTATATCCATACCATTCTAATTTTGGCCCAGGGAATAGCAAGAGCTGTGATGCCTCACCAGACCTCAGCATCTACTGAACAGCAGCCACTCCTGCTGGAGCTGTTCTCCCTTCTCCAGTCAAGGCAGCTGATGTGCCAAAAGCAGTTCTCCTGAGGCATGTGTTGGCTGAGGCAGCCTCTTTGATGAGCAAAGTAAAAGTGTGTTCTCTAGATAATGCAAACACTTGTACCATTCCCACACCTTGACCAGATACATTTTCCTGAAATAGGTGTTTGGCATGTACAGACACATTGGTTCTCTCCCTTCCTACGGGCACACACAAGGAGTAAGTCAAAGAGCTCAGGTTTATTCTGCATTATCCAGGATGCCCCTGGAATGTGAATATTATGCCTGACAGATCTGCACAGCTTTCTAACACATCCAATTTTACCACATCCAAGAGATGTAACTGCACCTGCTGAAAAGGCGACACAGCAGGGCCAGCCCTCAGCAAGTCCTGTCAACACAGCCCCCTTCCCAGACATGACGTCTGCACAGCTGGTCTGTGCATGCCCTGTCCTTTCATCAGAGTGACCCAGGGCACTGATAACTAATATCTGATAACACGATTCACTTTGGCTGAAGTCAGCCTGCATGTGCTCAGGGAAACAGTTCAGTCTGCTTCCCTAGCAGGGAGAGAATGAGCAAGCAAGCGTGCATGAAGCCTCCTTCTTAACCAGCACAGCTGCTGACAAAGGAGCCTGTATCTCTCGCCTTCTCTGAAGTTAATCCCAGCAGTCTAAAGCAGACTTGTGAAAAAAGCATGAATCTGAAGTTACTCTGAAATGCTACTCCAAGGACACATTAGTTCCACTAGAGTCAAAGCATACGCCAGACGCAATAGGTCGAGTTCTAGTCGAAGAGATTGCACAGAAAGTAAGAGCTAATAATTCTTAATTTGGCATAACATGACATTCCCAACAGCTTCTCTCTCTCTCCTTCCAGTAATTGTATCTTGGCGGCGTACTATTAAAAAACATTGCACATAAGACATGTGCTGTTGGGGAAAAAACCCCAAAACCAAAACACCTTTCCTTGTGTTGTGTCATTCCAAAAAATGAAGGCACTTTCACTGAAAGGGAAAATATGCTGATCAAAACAAAAAGGGGACAAAACCTGATTCATTTATTATTACTAAAAAGAAACATTTTTGTAGGAGGCTAGGGCTACAGTAATTTAGACATTAATAAACTGAGCATTGTAACGATAACTATTCCATCGAATAAAAGAATTCTGACAAGAAAGTTTTTCAACAGATATTAAATTAATGAAGTATACAAGTTAAATTCCTTCAAAAATAAAGACTTTCCAGCATTTTACCATAATGACAACATTCAATAGAAAGATACAATAGCTCTTTGTAGCCTAAAAATTGTCAGTTTTATTTTACAAAAATGACTTCCAAAAGCATATTGTCATGACAATTGAGTTTTGAGGAAAAAACAACCTGTCATTTGATAAACAGAAGAAATTAACAGTCAATAAATCCACTTAGGCACTCCTCCTTCCTGTTATCGTTCTCATCTTGGCAGTAACTGATAAGATTTCAGGGAGACTCAGTCATTGATGGCAGGATCTAGAAAAGAAACAATTTTGCATACAGTTATTCTCATTCCCAGGTTCCAATTATTGTATTTCACTAACCTGCACTTAATTGGCTTCCTTCTGCCCCTGACATGGGCACAGTGGACCATGTACTTCATACAAATCACTGCTCCCTGTTACACCTTAACCATGAAAATATGGAGGTGGTTGCAATCCTGTGGTGTTAATATCACATGCTAAGGTAACAGTAACAAAGTCCTGGTAACAGAGCCCTGTTATCCACCAACTGTGAATTGCTAACACCAGCCAATGCTTTAGCCAATAGGGACCAGACATTGCTCATTATCATGCAGCTCATTACTTATGGGATATGGTTGAACTTGAGCCTGCAACTTCTGGAAAATGCACCACTCATCCACAGGAACACACCAACAAAATAAATGAAGGACCAGATGCAATGGTTACAGCAGAATTAGTGAATAGGCAAATTACAACTGCATATTTCCTTCCCCTATTCCCTCCCAAAAAACATTACCCAAGATTTTTTTCTGACTTAGCAAGCAGCTTCAAGAGGAAAGGAGGGCATGGACTGGGCAAAGAAAAAAGCTCTGAGCCTTGCATATCCAGACTGAGTCCCGTGCAACCCCAGGAGGTTGTGTGCATGGCAACCCCACTTCCAACACACAGAGTAATTAATTGTATTCCCACGTTAAAGCTACCATGGCACACCTCCACCTTGGCAGATTTCTAGCTGGCTTTAATCCTTTCCACCTTCCACATGCCAGGTTCCTCACACCAACTGGCCCTCAGTGACAGCTGAGTTTTCAATGCCATACAGTACCTTGATGCAAATGGGTTTTGCCCTTTTTTCCACCTTTTGCTAGGCTACACTGCCACTTAGTCACTGCTCTGACATAACAACTCCACCTTCTCTGCTGCAGTGCAGCTGTACATCCACTGACGTGACAACGGGAAGTGAGGGCTTCATCCCTACAGGAACAGAGCTGCCTTTCAGTTTGCAACTTGCATCATTTTCATGCTGAGGACAGAGCATATGGTCCTTCGAAGGGACATCAAAATAAATATGACAGGTCAGTGCAATCATCATACTGAATGAATTCAAATGATGCCGTATCTAAAATGAAATGTGTGCACATAATAAAGATTCAAATGACAAAAAAATTCCCCTACCCTTTATCCCTTTCTGAATTATTTATGAATTCTGCAACTCCAGCTGTTGCCACCAGCCCAAGGACACTACTTCATTTTGGGAATGACACTTCATATTAAAAGATAAGTTAACAAAAGAAAACAAAAGAAAAGAAAAAAAGGACACTGTGGGCCTTTAAAGACCACAGAAAAACACAATACATCTTTTCCCAGCTCTTACAAACAAAAATAATCAACAATCAATTCTGTTCATGTTTCTCAACTTGTTTCCATAATTCCAGACACAGATTTCAACACTCATGCATTAAGTCAGCCATGCCTTTTTAACCATTGCAGTTAAGCAAGACTCTCACAGCATCTTGGATCCCTCACGTATTTTTATAGGGTTATCTCAGTCTTACAGTTCACCATAAACCATATGCCAACACACCAAAGACTGTGATATTATCTGCACTACTGACAGCTTTTAGTACATAAAATGATCATTCTAAAAGAATAGAATATTTGCATATATGGAATTGCTTTGGGGAAAGCAGTAATTTGTCCACAACTTTAAAAAAAAATGCCTTCGAAGTGTAGGGCACAAAGAATTGGTTTCAAGTAATCATGACATTTAGATGAGCAAATTCTACATAGTGCTGTCTGCCTACTTGTAGACTGCTCTGATTTGGATTCCATCACATCTTAGTTCTTAGATTTCAAATAATTAATTTGGCAATGGGAAGGAGGCAGCTTGGAGAAGGTTTAGCCAGTAAGCACAATTTCTATCATCTACATCAACATGCTCTCCTCTCTCACTTTAAACTAAACTTGTTTTAGTTGGCTGGTCTGTAGAGCAGATAGATAACACAGAGGCTGAGTAAACAGCAATAAAAATTTAGAAATCCACCATTGGTTTTGGTTGCTACTTTATTCATAATGGAATCAAGATCTGAATTGTTACACAGAGCCACCCACTACAAGAACATATTGATGCATTGTGTTCACTGTGAAATTACCTGAAATGGGTGAAAATTTGCAAGTTGCTGAGTGCAGAGGGACATACAGCTCCTAAAGAGGAGCCTTTCGTGACCAACCAATAGCCTCATCTCTGCCACAAATGATATTATTCTGTTCTCTACCCACGATCCTAATTTCACGGTGTTTTCTTCTTTTACTTTTACCTAACTGAACACCAATTGGGCTAACGTTCTGTTCCTGGGAGATCCCAAATGCCACAAGAACTTTTAACCAAATAATTATTTAGGATTTTCTTTTTGTCTGAAGTTATTATTTTCTCCTCCATAGTCCACCTGAAAGTGGACTAACAATTGTCACAGTTCTAACACAGAAAGATGTATGAATAAACTGCAGAGCTTCCAAGGCACCATCATCAGACATCTCCAGTATCACCCACAGATTAAAATAAAAAGCCAAAAATGCACCATTTGCCTTTAGTGCCAAGCACACGGTTCCGACCTGAGCTGGAATGTCAGATATTCAATAAATAAACTCATCTTTGGGAAAGGCAGCAAAGCCAGAGTTGTTGCCTGTCTCACAAGTGAAAAATGCCAATGGCTTGCAAGCAGAGATCTGCTGTTACTCAGTTTGGTACCGTGAGCTCATGCAGTGTTATCCAGGAAAAGGAGATGTTGTTAAAACAAACATTTATTTGCCCTTCAGTCTACAGCAGAGCTGGCACCCAGCCCTGAACAGTCTCCCTCTTCCTCGCTACTGTGGGAAAGCAACTGAACAAGAATCCTCCCCTTCCATCTCCTGCTGCTGGCCAAAGAAACAAAAAGGCACAGAAACAAAGAACAGGCAGAGAACCTGAGGTGGATAAAACGACATTGAGCAGGAAGTTACGGTTCTACACTGTAACATGTGTAGATCTCTTGTAACATTTACAAGAGCCCCAAATTCTCCTGTTGTCACAGCCATATATTTCAGTTTATTAATAATTCTTAATATTCTCCAATATTTTGGAAATACCAGGCGCTATGCACAAAACCTCTCAAAACTGCAATTATTTAGTTACCCACTCAATTATTAGTAACCCACTCAGATGTACATCACACTTTATTTCTGAAAACAAGCAAATTAAAAACAGGAACATATCTCACATTCCAGGGTTGCCATTTAACTCTCAATGCCACAGGTTCTCAAGTGCCTCCTGAAATAGTTTCTAGCTGTGCTAAAGGAATGACATTTGGAAAAAAATCACCTGTGTGCTGATAGGAAAACATCCTTCTGAAGATTTTCACAAGCTAGTTGGATGCAATTGAAGTTAGTCCTCAGAAAATAAGAAAAGTCGTCTTCATGCCCAAACATGCTCACTAAATGCTTCTGGCTATGACATTATTTCATAATTGACACATTACACACAAACAGCCCAAGAAAAGATCTTTTTGTCTATGTCTGGATTACACGGCTGTTTATACCCAGTGCTTCTGCAGAGCCTTCCCCATGTTGCACGATGCTCTTGAATACAAATGACCAATTGATCCTTTCACATGATAGGGTGGGGTTTTTTTTAGTGTTCAGTACTTCTCCTTTTTAAAAAAACTGTACCTCAACGTGGTCTTTAATCCTTACCCTGAACAACTGAGTACATTCATATTAATCTATTAGATGCTTTTCCACACACCTATGGCACTGCATAAATTACTGTAATTTAAATAAATTACTGCTTGAGAATTATCATGTGGTAAAAAACATGTAGTGTTATATGTTATGGAAAGAAAAACGTGCATTATGGTAACTAAGTTTTATACCACAGTATATCTAGGTGCTCATAAACCAGCCATTCTAAACTGTTGAAGGACAAGAATATTAGACTGATCACACAGAACACACGTCAGTATGTCAGGAAGTCAATAATATGAAATTAAATCTACAGTTTATATCGATATATTCTCATGCCCATATTGAGATTCCACATTAAAAATGCCATTAGGCTAGCTGAAGAATATTACTGCAAAAGATATTTACACCTATAGTAATTCTATCTCTGCCCTGGATAACTTGTATTTTCCTTATTATGCATTTGATCTACTGAAACATATTGAAGAAAAAAAAAGTCGGAGAAAAAAAAAGAAAACATAAACAGAAAAAAACCCTGAAGTTCTTTTGTTACATTACTTCACATATTACCAATATTTAAGAATGACTTCTTTAAGACTGCACATTTCAACTACCTAACAGTAAAGAATGAAAAGCTTCTTGCTACAAGCTAAAAAGAAAGTCTTTACCATGCTCCTTGAAGAGCTCATTTTCACATTACTCAGGCTTCATTATGCTGAATCAATATTCGTTTAGTCACTGGGTTATTGACATATTTTAAAATAAAAGTATACCCTTCAGCTACTGCACTCATTACGGGTAATTTGTCTTGTCAGGGAGCAGGGAATATTATCCCAGTCTTTCAGGGGCTGACAGCCCATGGAAATACCTCCCCTTGGTTACAACTGTAAATAATTTTAAGGTAAAATATTGAAAAATCAATGACTGTTTCCTGCAATCTGTCACAAACAAATCAATCATAATCTGCACAGCCAGAGAGTATGATTTGAAGGAGATGAGAGCAGATGTAATTCTTGGCTGGAATCTCTCATTTCAAAATCACCTCACATAATGGTGTCATCATTTAAACACTTAGCAGTCACTGCAACTGCCACTCATAACATCTAGTTGGACAAAACCACAAGGAAGAGGAGGAGAAATGCCACTGCTGTTATGTAAACAAACACTTTATTTCAATGGTTGCAACATTAGCAAATTTCAAAGATATAACAACAAGGCTTACCCCTCCACAAATGTCCAAGGTGCTTTTCCTTCTCAGTGGAAGACTGCCTATAATTGAGCCTCTCAAAATGCAAAGCATTTCTAATTTTAAAACCAAACTATGCTTCATAAAAGGTGAGAAATAATACTTGGTACTAATATTACTTCTAAAAATATTTTATTCACTCCAAATTGCTCATAACAGAATTATGCATCAAATTCTTAAGAGATTAAGAAAGAAGAATTATCTGAGGTACCTTAGTCTTTTTAAGAGCAATAAGGATTTCAATGCTTCTTTGTCCTCTACATATTACATTTCACATCTAATTTTCCTTAAGCACACACTGACTCAACTTTAGTGTAGGAACCACTGCAAAGTATATGCAAAAGAAAGTCATAACCTACATATATTAATTGCTAATATATTTTCAACTTGCATTCAAAGATTAAATGTTGTCTATGGAATTACATCTGTATAAAGGATAAATTTATACATAAAGAATTACCTACTGCACTCAGAATGCTATAAATTGACCAGTGTAAACGTGAATAAATTGTGTAAAACTAATCTATTTTTATAGAGTAACACTAATGCTTAGACCAAAATTATTTCCTCATTTGTCCCCCCACCTCACTACATTTTCACCCCAAATACTACCGTGTTTAAAAGAATTCTCTGCAGATAAAACAGGATAAAACTGTTGTGCAACTGCAACCACAGGCCTAAGCCTGCATTTTTTGCACAAACAAAATTTACAAATGCTCATGGAGTGTTTCCCTCTGGAGTCTATAATTTGAGCTCTTAATCTTTAATGTGCAGAGCCCGTTATCACATACTCATTTTAATCACATTAACCTTAGCAACTCCTAATTCTGAATATTTATCTTACAACTGTGAGGCTAAGAAAAAAATGCAAGCAAAAAGATGAAATTATTTTCTCTTTTCTTGAAAAAAATCCCTTAATACTGTTTTTAAAAATCAAGGAATAGGGCATATTGTACATCTAAGTAAACCTCTCCAAGGTTTGCCTTCCTTTAAAGCAGGCTTTAAGTCTCTTTATCTTCTACTTGGAAAACATACATCTCAAACTCTTTATTGATATACATCAAAACCACTATTGTTTGTAGCAGCTGGACAGATTCCCTTTCTCAGCAAAATAAATTATTAAAAAAAGAAAAAAAAGAAACAGAAGTCTTAGACCAGAAGAAGCAGTTAGTGCCTTAGAGGCTAAGTAAGTGTAAATATCAGTCATGAAGAAAATCAGCTTATTGTGGGGAAAGGCCACTCCACAGCGAAAGGAAGCGGGAGGAGGCAGTGGGGGAGCGATTGCTAAAACCCAGAGTAGCTCCTAGAAATGAGTTGCAGTTCCCCACTTTTTGCCTGGATGAGATCTATAATGAAGCTATCCAACAGACAGCCCCAGGCTCCTCAGCCCCCTCAGATCTCCTCCCTGGCCCAGGGACACAGAGAGAGGGAAGCTCCGCTCCCCAGGCTCCCCATTGTGCGAGGGGGAAGCGTGGCGCACACAGAACGTGTCGGCAGCTTCCCCCAGTGCCACTCCCCTGAGCCAGCTTCTCATTTCTTGTGACAATCACCTAATTAGGTGGGTCAAGAATTGCAGAAGATAGAAGAGATTCATTCTTCCTTACATGCCAGTTCTCCTGTTTGTAAAAAGGAAGGCAATGGCTCTTCCACTCCATTGTAAGGCACTTAATAAATGTTAATAATAATTAAGTCAGTCACATCTCCCAGACAACACCGTCAGATTTTTTTTGCAATATTTCAGAACTATTTGGCTCAGGAGGGAGCTCCCACAAGCTCCAGACAGAAGAGGACTCACAAATTCCATCCTTCAATGCAAGAGGTCACAGAGGGCTGTGCCACAGCAGACATTTCACAAGCCCTGAGAAGCAAGAGCAGCACATGCTGCTGCGCTACAGATGTTAATAGGTCAGCACTGTGAGTGCAATTTCCTGCTGGACAAAGCATTAAGATGCTTTAACAGCTAGTAGGACTGTGAAGTCTTTCTGGTTAAGAAGTTGAACTAGATTCAATTTCTTGAATGAAAAGATGGAGTGGTTTTTCCCCATCTTTATCAAGAAACAAAAGCACTACTGGTTACGGAAAGAGCTGGAAAAAGAAAGACACTGGCTTTAAAGAAGCTGTGAGCATTTCCTCTAGTACCCAGCTTCTCCATTTACTGCTCTCACTCATAATGTTCATTTAAGCTACTGGTGTATGTTCATTTATTTAATGCAGCTCCACATGATCACTGAACAATATAGCAATGCCATATTACGTCATGCAACACTACTGACATGACACTATTAGCAATACTCTACCTAATGAAGTTTACAAAGTCTTCATGTTTGGGAATTACAGAAGGATGAAGAATCCTGCTTTGAAACAGCTCCTGTCTTCCAGTTCTGTCCTTCCCTTCTTCAGCATTGCTGAGACCATCTCACTGAGCTCATCTGGAGAGAACAAAAACAGAAAGAAAACAACATACTTATTAGATGCACTGTGCAATTTTCTCAACAGAAATGGGAATAAAGTTGATGTATCTGGAAACATTAATTCTGCATTTTGTAAGTGACTAAACCCAGCACCACAAAGGAAAGTGCCCCTGCTCTAATGCTTTGCTTAATGAATCATACCACACTCACAGCAGATTACTTACCATTAACTCTGAACAGGACTTAATATGGTTAAAAATACTGCAAGACCAGCTGCATTCTGGCTCTGTACTAGGTCTCTTCCCATATTCAGGAAGGTACAGGATAGGATGGACTGCTGGCTTCATTTTCCCCACTGTGCATCTCACTGCTTCTCTTTTGGGTGCAATCTAGAAAGGGAAAAAAAAAAAAAGGGACATACAGAGAATGGGGGCTGGAACAAAAATACAGTATTTGTTGCTAATTCAGACAGCATGTTTCTCTGACAAACAAGGATTACAGACTGAACAATGCAAGGGTTTCTTCCCCCATTGATCCAGTACGTTTGGTAAATCCCACAGACAGTATGTTAGTGTCACATCCCACTGGATGGTGTTCAATCCTGCATATTCCAAGAGGTGCACCACAAACAGGTGCCTATGGAAATCAAAGACCTGAGGAATGGGGCAGTTTAATGGCATTTTGCTAATGAAACAGTAACAGCATTAATCACTTGCTCAAAAGCACAACAGTTTAACAATTATATGAGCATGGACACCAATTTACATCCGAACATTTCTGAGACAAGCAGAGTTCCTGTTAGGTAAACTGAGGCCAAGGTTACATGAACAAATCTAGGTCATAGGATGTGTCAGAAATGCAAGGAGAAAACAAACCCAGGTCTAGCTCCTTGCCGGCTATTAAGTTTTCCAATCCCTTCTCAGCCAGCCTAAAAGTCTCTCCACCCTTCTGCAGCCTCCTCCCAAAGAACTACCTGGATGATCTCAGCTTAAGTTTTACTTAGGGACACAGCAGCACAGTGTATATTACAGGGATTATCAGCTGAATTTTAACCGAAGCAATAAATTAAATACTGAAATAAACTTAAGAAAAAGCATAAAGGAAAAAAATACCTTTAAAATTACTTTTGAAACGTGGGCTCTACGGAGTTGTCCTCTTCCCAAGAGACATTCATGAAACCTAATGCCCACAGGAGCTGGGAGACAGCAAGGTCCTTCCTAGATAAAAGCCAGAAAGCCAGCACAAACAAAGCAATTCTCACACTGCCAATATCATAAAGAAGTCGTAGGCAGCTTTTTATAATGACAGAGTATTCTTAATAAAAGCTTCAAGCAGGTTTTACAGCTGCATATTATCCAATGAAACCAGTAATAAACAGCACTGTAGAATTATTTAGTGCAACTCCAATATGCCGAGAGTCTCAACCTGGGTTTTATTTATCACACAGGCTAAAATGTTTGTTCTTGCTTTACAGTAGCAGCCAAGCCTGTAGCTATCTTTTCTCCCAGCACACTGCCATCTGGATATTGATACTTTGCTATGGGATATGAAAGAAGAGCATAGTTACCTAATACAGCTTAATTGAAAACACAGGACCTACATATTAGACCATGCATTAGTTTACACAAAATTAAATCTGAAGGGCATGAAAATTTCTGTAGATGTCAGCAGAGAATATTTCAGAGGTAAATGCTGTGTTCTTCATCTGTGCTAGAAATGCTAAAAAATATGTGCTTACAAGAAGAAAAAGCTTGGTTTTGCTCTGTTGGGAAAAAAGAAATTGCTTAGAATGGTGCATCTCCTTCAGGAAGAGCAGGAGAGTAATCAGTCACATGTTTATTAGTACAGTAAACTCTGTTATGGTGATCCATATTCACCTTGAAAGGTCCAACTGGTTTGTTTTTCTCCTCAAGCAATGATTTAATAATAAAAACAAAAAAAATGCTGGTTCTACAAATACATTCACTTTAATCTGCAAAAACCAGCTTTAAGAATCATCTACATCGGCACCACTAACATTAAAAAATACAGACCAAAAAGCTCTAATAAAATCCCAGAAATTATGAACTGTTAAAAAGAATTCCTTGGGTGTAAGGCCAGAAAGGCTACCTGGCTTTATGTTCCTCCTCAGAGAGGTACTGCTGAGCTCTTGCAAACACCAGTCATAAGGACTGCAAATATATGTAAGTAAAGTAGATAAAGCACAAAATCTTTGGAACACAACACTGCTATTAAGACACTCATCTCTAACACCCACACTGAAGGCCAGATTCCAGCTGCAGGAGCTCCCACCATGCTACAGCACCTGCAGGCAAAAGGGAATTTGCCCCCATGAGGGAAGCTATGGGCTCATGTACATCCCATAAAACAGCACAGGGAGCCACAGCCATCCTTCCTACTGAGCTGCTCCTCATTTTCTATAAGAGTCAACTAACAGTAGATGTGGCTTGCTTTAAGTGAAAAACTTGGTTTAGACATGAAAGAAAGCAGTTTTCCATTTTTCCCTCAGAGTCTATTTTCTGCATATGTCCATGGAACTGTAAGTAAAATAAACCCTAAAGACATTCTTAACTTAGTCCATACTGTGCCAACAAATTCAAGCAAATAATGCCATTTAAGTTAATTACAGGAAACTTCAAGGAAACTGAAATGCAGTTTCAGGTTCTCCCATGATACTGTCAAGATCTTTGGAGTTACATGCTCAGTACAATAAATAGGTGCTTGAAAGACTTGTCAGCTGCACTTCTGTATTTTATTCCACACATTAAAAAGGCTGCTGAAGCAATTTGAAAAAAAAAATAAGACTAGAACTGATAATCAGGCTTCTTTTAGCAAACAAGAAGTGATTTAAAATAGAAAGGCTTGGAGAGAAAAACAAGACTCTAAGCTACCTAATACCAAATGCCAGGCACAGAGGAGTAATTCTAGGTGTTCACGAGTTTACAACTCGCTCTCAGACCACAAACGCTGAGAGTGTGAACAAGGAGCATCCTGGGCAAAGGAAGTGCAGGAAAAAACAACAGAGCAGCTGAGAGTGTCTTGCTCAGAGAGCTCCTCCTTTACCCAGGCTAAGAGCCACAAAACACCAGGACTTCCCGACCTGGAACTCCCAGCACTGCACCTGAGGGAAGCAGCAGCAGTGTCTGCAGGAAAGGGCCCCTAAGTTTTACAGCCAATATTTTACATGCATTTTTTTTGCTCTTGCCCAGTTAATAAGGCATTGATTTAACATAGAAAGACACAGGCCCCTCCCTCCTCTTTGTACACTAATTGGTTTTACTTTGGTCGTGCAAAGACGAGAAAGAAAATTTTCTCTTCATGTCTAACTAAAAGAATGAATATTCACATGTATTTATTTTTCTCTTACAAGCTGTTAATACTTCTCTTATCAGATGTTTCAAGCAGCAATTTCCACTACCATCTGAGCCTCACAGGTTATTTTTTTTTAATAGGATAGCTTTAAATGAAACAGGGTATCCTGTAGGGGAATTACTATTTAATTTTTTTTTCTTTAAGAGGATTCCCTTTAGCGTCACATACATAATTGTTGGGTAATATTGTCCCAAATTGAACTGGAGAAACACATTCAGTGTCTAAGGTCAGGTATGCTGATAAAGAAATATCAAAAAGGTTTGGAGCAAACAGCCTCCTTCTCATCTACCCCTGTAAAAAGGAAAAAAAAAAAAAAGAAAAAAAAAGCTGAAATGATCTCCTAATGCATCTCCCTTCATAATTCATGCCGAAAGATGACATTTTCTCAGGATCTTAATTAAGATAATGATGAACACCTGTGTCGGCATTCTTTGGCAAGACAGCATTATCCATCATAATCTTTTAAGTACTCTCAAAAAAACCCAACAAAATTGTATGACGGAACCAATCTGTTGCCTCTCCTTGCACTAAGTTTTACATCTCAGACACACAGAAGAATGATTAGATCTTTAAAGACTGCAATAAAAACAGGATCGTTAGATTTTAAAGTTTCAACAGAAAGTAGCTATTAAATTAATTAAATTTAGGTGTATCATATCCAAGATAGCCAAGTTTAACTCCATTCACTATAAGCCACCTGGAACCAAACCACTTACAGTTAGAGCCTAGCAAGAGCTGTACTTTTAAACAATAGTTTGCTGCTACTTTTAGGATCATTCTGCCTCTTTCCATTTGCTTCTCCCAGAAAGAAAATATTCTCAGCTAATCCTTACTGTACAGTCATGCCCTGATTTATTAAGCCATTTTATGCTGTACCCTATTTGCACAATCTAAATGAAATCATGCAAAAGAAACCGGAGTACAAAAAACAAATACGCAAATCCAAATGTTGCTATATTTTGGGTCACGTTTTGCGCAGTCATCTCAAATCCAAGTTCCTCTCATACCAAAAACCCTACTGGAGTCCACCTAGTAAACTAACCAATGACCCTTTTAATAGCTTTGCAGGACCCACCAAACAGACTGAAGACTATAAAAATAGGGATTTAAATTATTTATTTATAGAAGCTGAAGCTAAATTCACATGCCTAAATTTAAATAGTGTGAACAGCGCACAACCAGACTGTAAATCTTTCCCACTGTTAAATATGATTTTAAGGACGAGCATTTTTTCTATTGCATTAACAATTTATCTTCCAAAAAATTCTGAGAAAAATATACAAAGTCCAGAATTTTAATATCAACCTGAACTGTTATAGTTTCACTGGCAGCTGCAAAATACACAAAGTCCTAATAGCAAGAACTCATCCATACCTTCAAACGCACGTACCTTCAGCAAAAACGTAGAGAAGCAGCAAATGTATCCTCAAGCCCCACGTTTGTTAACAGCACTGATGAACAACATAAGAGCCTTGAAACAAACTTATTTCCCTTCCATCAAGTGGTTGAAAAGTCCTGCAAAGCAGATTAGTCTTAGGCTTTCACATTTTAATATGCTGCTATCAGAGGAAAAAGTTGCTGTGACTAGTCATTCAGTAAAGCTATCAATGTGCAAATAAAGCAGAAAATAGAGACATCCTTAAGAAATGAGTCTCAAATTTGATATAAAGTGGAGGTGACAACCACAGCAATAGAACTATAAACTAAATGTTTCAATATCTTGAATAATTATCTACAGTCCTTTTAAAACTGCAAAGAATATAATAGTGGCATAATGTAGTGAGAATGTCAGTTTGATAGGCACTTACAATCCTGACGGCATAAGAGTCCTATCACTACCGTTTATTAATCAGCTCTGGTATTATGTTTGCAAGGCATGAAAGTATGCATGAACTCACCACAGTTTCCAAAATGTATGCCTACAGAAGAAAGATTAGTGGAACATCAGAAATAAAGAGGGTAATTTTACATGACGTTAACCTTACCTCCTCTTCAAAAAAGTCAGATGCCATGGGAAGATGGTTAAAACTTCTGCTGCTTCCTACAAAGAAAGGAGCACAGAAAAGCAGTTAGTTATTCTACTCACATATAAAATGAATGTTAAATGTATAAAACTTGACCAGATGATATCTCACTCCCCGAACAAGGGGGATTGTCAGAGGATTATGACAGAAGAGCTTTCGAGTGGAGAAAGAAATGCAATGCTCCAGAGCGATCGCTATAATGAAGCCGGGGACAAATACCGGTGACACCGTGCAGTCGAAAACTGATGAAAGTGCACACCTGTGTGGATTGAGCATGTAAGGGAGCGTGCGAGCCGGGGACAGACCCGTCCCATTTACGGGGGCAGAACCACACGGAGTTTAAAGAGACGAAATTCGGCACACCGCACATTAAAAAATTAAATTTGGAAAACAAAACGGGGGGCGAGGGGAACGCAAGAGGACAGAGGCGGGAACGGCCAGACCGAGCGCGGCTCGGCAGCAGCAGAGGAGGAGCCGAGCCCGGCGCGGCCCCACCAGTCCCGCCCGGCGCTGCCGGGACCAGCGCGGGGTTGGGGCCGAACCGCGCCGCCCGTCAGGGGGCGCCCCGCGGCGGGGCAGCGCCGCCGCCGAGCGCCAGAGGAGCCCCGCGGGCCCCGCTCCCTCACCTCGGGCCGGGCCGGGCTCAGCGCAGCCGGGCTGCTCCGGGCCGGGCCGGGCTCAGCGCGGCCGGGCTGCTCCGAGCCGGGGGCGGCAGCCGCGGCCCGCAGCGCCTCCGCGCGCCGTCCTGTCAGCGCCGCCTCCGGACTCCGCCGCAACCGCGCCCGTGCTGCCACCGCCCTTCCACACCCCGCGCTGAGGGACAGCTCCGCGGGCCCGTGGAAGCAGCGGAGCGCCCGCCGCCGGCGGGGGAACAGCCAGTCATGCGCCGGGACGGCCGGGGGCGGGCCTGGTGGGGCCGCGGCCTGATGGGTACTGTAGTGCAGGGTACGGGGGGTGACTCTGCCGTACGGCGGGCAGCGCCCGCCCCGCCGGCCTCGGTCCTGCCGCTCCCCCCCAAGGCAGCGGGGACAGCGCGCCCTTCCCGCCCAGCCCGGCCCTGCAGCGCGGCCGCTCGGCAAGTCCCAGCCTGCGCCCGGTTGGGGGGCTGTGGATGCTGCCGCCGGGACGGAGCCCCGGAGAGAGAGAGAGGGAGGGACGGACGGAGAAAGCGGGGCGGCGTCGGTGTCGCCTCCACGGCGACGCGGGGAGCTCCTGCCCCGGCCTGCCCGTTTTAAAACACAGCCCTGCTCCTCGCGTCTCCGCGTACGTCGCGCGGGGGAGCGCGGCGAGAACATTAGGGTCGGGAAATGCAAAAGTTACAAAAATAAATAAATTCTGAAAATATAAATCTTATGCTATCCTCCCCCTCCCTCGATCGAGAAAGGCACGGCGGATCCCGATGGCCAGGGGTCCACGGCCGCCGGAGCAGCTCCTTTCCTCAACCGCAAGGGAAAAAATATGCGAGGAGGGAATAAATCGGGATATGTTTCTATTGAGAAATATATCTGGTGGAATCACAGGAGATTACATCTTCTGATCGGCAGGGATTTATCCGGGTTCATATGGTTTTAATCTGCTTTCGCCTCGACCCTTCATTGAGCCCAGGGCGGGGGGAGGATACCCGGTGTGTTCCTTAGATCCGCGGGCAAACCCTCGCTCTGAGCGGTGTCTGCGGACCCATCTCAGCCCCGTCCGCTCCCCTCCGGATCGCCCTTCTCCTACGACCGGCGCTGGGAAAGACTAAATCCGAGCCCTCCGCGAAGCTGATCCTCGCTCCTGGCCGGACCCCGCCGCCGCTCCGCCCGCACAGCCGCCGCAACAGGTCCGGTGGCGGGGTGGCCCCTGCCCGCGGGAGTGACCGGCCGAGCAGCCCAGAGACAGGGCTGCGGCTCTTCCCCGACGAAAACCTCCTTTTTTGTTAAGAAAATCAAAACTAACAACACCAGCAGTCCGCCGTATATCCCACCTCCAATGATTTAGCGGAGGGAGGGGCAGGGGCAGAGAGCACGAGGAGGGGTGGCTGTGAAGAGGGGGAGCCGGGCGGCTAATAAATCTTATTAAAGATCTATTTTTTTTTTCATATACTGATTGGCTTGCATTCCGGCGCAACGCGGCTCCGCACGGTATTTAGCACATGCAGAAAGTTGGAGCTGATCTTAAATGGCTCGGAGGTGACTGCAATCCAGGAGCCGGCGCACTTGAGCCTCTGAGCGCTGGGGAGGGCCAGGGAAGCGCGGAGCCCTCCCGCTGGTTGGGCCCGGCCGCGGCAGCCCAGCGGGGTCCTGCCAGTCCTTCCACTGACAACACCCCGCGAAGGAGGAGCCTCGCCGGGCCGCGCTGAAGGCGTCAGGAGCTGCAATTTCCAACTTAGCATCTTGGCAGGACCCTTCGGAAAGCGAGAGCGAGGAGGAAGGGGGAAAAAAAAGCCCCCCAGTGCAAGGGGGAGAGAGAGAGAAAGAGAGGAGGGGGGGAGGGAAAGAGGGGAAAGCAAGGGGGGGGAGAAAAAGGAGGAAGCGGTGCCCGGCTGCAGGCGAAAGCGGAGCAGCAGCCCCGGCGCAGAGCAAGGTGCCGCCTCTGCCCAGCTGGCGAGGGCGGAGAGGCGCCCGCGAAGCCCCGGCCGCAGCCGCCCCAACCCGGCAGCGCGGCGGCTCCCTCCCGGCGCCTTGGGCTCCCGGGTATATGTGCGCGCCTGGCCATGTCGTATCCTCAGGGTTACTTGTACCAGCCGTCAGCGTCCTTGGCTCTCTATTCCTGTCCGGCGTACAGCACCAGCGTGATCTCCGGACCCAGGACCGATGAACTTGGGAGATCTTCTTCGGGCTCCGCTTTTTCCCCTTATGCCGGATCTACTGCCTTTACCGCCCCTTCCCCGGGTTACAACTCCCACCTCCAGTACGGCACCGACCCGGCCGCCGCCGCCGCCGCCGCCTTCACTTCCTACGTGGTAAGAGCAGCCGCGGGCAGCCGACACCGCGCCGGGCACGACGGCATCCCGTGGGCGCCTGTCCCCCCCTCCCGGGCCTGCTTTTTGTTCCCATTTTATTTTTGAGATCTCGGGGACAAAAGGGAGCGTGGCTCCCCGCCTCGCCGCCCAACTTTCCCGCATCGCCGCCGTGCCCTGCCTCACACTGTTGCTGGCGGCAGCGGCGGGCAGGGCCGGGCGCGGGGGGAGCCGCCGGCACGGCCCGGGTGAGCAGGACCACGGCAGGCGGGGACCGGTTTCATTCCCTTAAAAAAAAAAAAAAAAAAAAAGTATAAAAACACCTATCGTAGTTCTGCAACAATTAGCTTGTTGTGATTGAAAAGGGAATGAATTCAGGACGGGTCGGCGATGGGAGAAATCCCGGTGATAAATCCAGGCAACTTTCCCCTGCCCGGCGATAATTAGGCTTAAATATTGCAGAGCTCTAATCCCATGGCCGCGAGCTGCTCCGCGGGGCTGCGCGGGGAAGGGAAGGGGAAGGTAGGACACTGCGCCGCCGTGCGCGCCCGCGGGGCACCGCGGGGCCAGTCCGAGTGCGGGACATCCACACCGCAGAGCTGCGGCCACAGCCAACGCCCCTCAGTTCCCCCCCAAAACCGGCGACTTTCGCTCAGCTTCTCCTCTATGTTTAGGGCAGAGTTTTACAGTTCCTTCTTTCCTTTTTCTGTATAATTTTCTTTTCTTTTACCTTTCTATTTTTGCCCCTTCCCCCCCTCCCCCCCCCCTTTTTTTTTTTTTTGTTTCTCTTTTATGTTCTTTTCTTCTTTCTTTTCTTCTTCCTTTTATTTTCTTCCTCCTCCCGTCACTGGGCAGGGAGGAGCGGCCCAGCCCGCCCGGCCGCCTGGGCCCGGCAGGTTGTCTGCCGCGATCGCAGCGCGGGGGGGGAAGGCTCCGGTCCCCCTGCCGCTGTCCGCCCCCACGCCGCGCTGCCCACTTGCTTTTCTGCTCCTACATTTGGGGGAGAACCGCTGGATTGCTGCAAGCAGCCGGTGGTCTCCTGGGGTCGGAGACTACGGGCCCCGGAGAGCCCCCAGGGCCCTTCCTCCCGGGAAAGAACCGGGGGACAAGCCGGGCAGGGCCCGGCGCCGGGGGAGAGGCGGCGGGGCGCGGGCAGGGGCTGCGGGCAGGCCCTGGTGTTGCCTTTGCCCTGTCATTGCCGCCCCGCGGCCGCTGACCTCGCCCCGCCGGGCCGCTGTCCCCTCTCTCCCCAGGGCTCTCCCTACGACCACACGCCGGGCATGGCCGGTTCCCTGGGGTACCACCCATACGCGGCGCCGCTCGGCTCCTACCCCTACGGGGACCCCGCGTACCGCAAGAACGCGACGCGGGACGCCACGGCCACCCTCAAGGCCTGGCTCAACGAGCACCGGAAAAATCCCTACCCCACCAAGGGCGAGAAGATCATGCTGGCCATCATCACCAAAATGACCCTCACCCAGGTCTCCACCTGGTTCGCCAACGCGCGGAGGCGGCTCAAGAAGGAGAACAAAATGACCTGGACCCCACGAAACCGCAGCGAGGACGAGGAGGAAGAGGAGAACATCGACCTGGAGAAAAACGACGAGGACGAGCCCCAGAAACTGGAGGAGAAGGGGGACCCCGGGACTCCGGACACAGGTAGGACAGCGGGCTCGGCCGGGTCACCGCGGCCGCGCCCTCGGGGCTGCCCCGGCCCGGTGCGGCGGTGGCGGGGCGGCCTGTTCCCCCGAGGATGCAGCCGGGGCGGGGGGAGCCGGCGGGCAGCGGAGCGGGCCTGGCCACGGCGGGGACCGAAGGGTGGGCGGCGAAGTGGGTGGGCGGGTTTGGGGGCGCAGGGCGAGACCGAGAGCTGCCCCCCCACCCCTGTCCTTTCTCCCCCTACCAGGAGCGGCGGATCCCAAGGCAGCGCCGGGCTGCGAGCGCCTCCAGGAGTCCCCCGGCCCTCGGGAGGCCGAGAGCGGCCTCAGCGACTCGGATTGCAAAGAGCTAGCGGAGGAGCGGCTCGACGGGCCGCCCGTCCCCCACAAGGCGCCCGGCGCTTCCCCGCTGGGACCGTGTCCGGCGGGCCGCGGGCCGCCGCCGGCGGGCGGCGAGGAGCCCCCGCCGTACCGCCCGCCCTCCGCCGCCGCCGGGCCGCCGCACGCCGCCGACCTGCACCCGCTGCTGCCCGCCGCCACCGGCGCCTCTGTCATCCACTCGCCGCAGCAGGCGGCCCTCGCCAAGCCCAAGCTCTGGTCGCTGGCCGAGATCGCCACCTCGGCGGACAAGGCGAAGGAGGCCGGCGGCGAGGCGGCGCCCCCCGGCCCCGCCGTGCTGGGCGGCAGCGGCCCGTCCCGCTCGCCGCCGCGGCCGCGCTCGCCCGCCGCGCAGTGCCCCTTCCCCAACGGGGCGGTCCTGCCCCGGCCGCTCTACTACACGGCGCCCTTCTACCCCGGCTACACGAACTACGGCTCCTTCGGGGCCCTGCACGGGCACCCCGCCGGCGGCCCCGCCGCCGCCGCTCCCGGCGCCCACTTCAATGGATTAAATCAGACTGTTCTCAGCAGAGCCGAGAGCCTGGCTAAAGACACTAAAATGATCAGGAGCCAGTCCCAAGTAGACCTTTGCAAAGACTCACCTTACGAACTGAAGAAAGGTATGTCCAACATTTAATATCGGCTTCTCCTTCCTATCCCCTCCTGGGACTGTGGTTCTGTTCCTTTTTTTTTTTTTCCCCTTTTTTTAATTTATTTGAGAGAAATAATAAATTGCTTTGGCAGTTATTTTTCCAGTACCAAAAGAAAAACAAAACAAACAGAAAAAGACCAGCTCCCCCCTCCCTCCCAGCCCCTCTTCAAAAGTTTATAGAGTCTATTTGAAATGGCTGGTGGAAACCGCCCAGAAATGTCTTAAGCAAGTGAAAAGCAAACGAGTGACACGCTCTCTCTCACACACACAAAGAAGAAAGATTTGTATTAAATCTTATTCTGTATATTTAATGTAGCTTTTTTGTATTTAAATTGATAATACAGTATCTTTGAAGTAAATTATGAAATCAAGACAACTGTACAGGCATTAATGTTGTTTTCGTAATATAAATATATACATTTCTGTGTCTTTTTCCGAATTGTTTCATAGTTTTAAAATATATATATACAAGTTTAATTTAATTTTTTATGCCTATTGTTTTTTTTCCTTGGGTGTGAGTTAAACTATAATGCAAAAACGAGACAAAAAAAGGAAATAGGTTATACATATTGGATTAAAAAAAACCCCAAACCTGCAGCCGCCTTTGTAAAATGCAAATATTTAATTAAAAGAGATTTTTAACAGAATCAAAACCACTCTCTTTTTGCAACGGGCAGATATGTGCATAGCTGCGGAAAAATAAAAGCATGTCTTAAAAGAGACGCGGGGCTCCATTTAGGACCTCTCAGTAGTACCTGAAGCCTTTTTGGAAGTGGCAGGAAATTTTTAAGAGGTCAGGGGGCTCCGGAGGCGAGAGCCGCCCGCGGGAACGGGAGAGGCGAGCGGCGGCGGCAGCGGGACGGGGCCGGGTGCGGGAGGGACGCTGTTCCCAGAGGTGAAGGCTTAAATCAGGCCACGCACAAAAGCACTTGTTAGAAACACCAAATCGAAACGCAGTCCCATCTTTTAACCTAATTACTTCCAATCAGTGTCGTGTTTTATGCAAAGCAATCAGCTGGTGAACTTTGCTAATGAGTTCGATTTTCTGCCAGATTTAGCCCGCGTCGCTGCAGCAGCGGTGCTGCGGCGGCAGCCAGGGCCGCCGGCTGCACGGGCGAAGGCGCTCGGTGCGGCGGGGGCGGCCGCGGCCCCTTTCCCTTGCCCCGCTGCCCAGCCCCGGCGCGCAGCCCCGCTGTGCCCGGCCCGCGCTCTGGGGCGCTCCCGGCGGGGCCCGCGGGCGCGCAGCCCCGCGCAGGGCCGGCCGCGGGCGCGGTGCTCCCGGCGCTGGCAGGTAGGTGTCACACTCGGCCCGGCTTTGGCTCCCGCCGCCCGCTCGGCCGTGCGGGAGTCCCGCGGGGCCGCGCTCCGCTCCGCGCTAAGGCCGCAGAGCCGCGGCCGGTGCGGGACAGGGGCCGCGCCGCCGGGGCGATCCCGGCCACCAGAAGTCCCTTGGGTGCAGGGACAGAGGGCGCCCCGAGCCCCCTCCGCGCCGTTCTGCCGCTCCACTGCCCGAGGCCGGCGGAAGCGGGTCCCCGAGCGGATTAGGGGCTCCCCAGCGCGGGATCCCCAACCGAAAGTCAGCTCCCGCTCGTGGGGCTGCCTGAGCAGCCCGGCTCCCCTGCAAAGAAATAACGGCAAGGACTGCTCCAGCACCCGGCTTCGGGCACGGGTCCCTCCTTGTTCAGTGTGGATTTTGGGGGTGTCAGCTGTACACTGACATCGACACTGCTGATGTGATGGGAATAGGACTGGGACCTCTGGGGCTGGTGCCGAGACACCTCTCCTGCTTGGATTTTTTTTTCTTTACGAGCCAGATAATTATTTTGTAATCTCCTCAACTTTGTTAGAGCCATTTATTAGCTGTAACAGGTTTATTCATGCATATTTACGTTTTATGGGAATTTAAAGAGTAGTTTGTATTTTGAGTTTTAAAGATGCAGTCTATGTTCGCTTGGCTATACAAATTTTTTGTAGATAATGTGGTTTAAAATCAAAATAGTTTCAACTGAACGTTCAAAGAATCAAATACTCCTGGGATAATAGTATGTTATTTTGCCATTTTATTAATGATAAATTATTTTTTTAAAAAAACGCTCGAATTCCTCCGTTGGATATTTCATTTCCAGTCGGTGAGACCTGCAGGAAGGCGTATTTTTCGCGCAGCAGTGAGCTTTGGTCTCACCTGCCTTGTTTAAAACGGGATAAAGTTCTGGCGGCGAGGGTCAGGGTAGCGCTGGCCCGGGTAGAATCAGCCCCGATGTGCGGGGCTGGAGGCAAAGCGCCGCGGGCCGCCTCTCGCCCGGACTCTGCCGGCCCCATCCCCGGCGGAGATCGCCTCCGGCGGAACTCGGGGAAACTCCCTGGCGCCCTGTGCTAGAGGGAGCGACAAAGCCCCTCAGGACCGCGCTCCCGAGACAACAGGTTCCGCAGAGGAACGACTAACCTCAAAATAAATAGGTTTCAATTATTCATCTAGCTATGGATTTTTTTTTAAATTGTCGTGCTACCTTTCCACAGCTGATCTTCCGATCTCTGAAAAAGCTATTTTGCAAAGCAGCTTAGGAGCTTCGCTCGTTCAAAAGCCTTATTCCTTATACTCAGGGCTATTCTGAATAGGTCTATTAGCGATCTCAATATGGTTTTCGTTTGATGTATAAATTCCTAAGGGAATTAACCGTTTCCTTTAGGTTGCAGCCTGTCGCCTATTTTAAACCATAACTATTATTGTAACCCAAACGATTTCATACAACAATTTTATGCATCACCCTTTTCCCCTGCCACAGGAGATATACTGTATAGCCATTCTTTAACATAAGCACGAATTTACCAGTTTCTTTCCCCTAACAGAATAGGGGGGAGGGGGCAGCGTTCGCCTTTTTTGCCTCTGGCATGTTAATTTGTTGTTAATAAAAAAAAAAAAAAAAAGACGTGAGGATATCTTAAAATAAAAGTAACGCCTGCTGCCAGTTAGAGCTGCCGTAGGTTACTCGGGAGCAGCCCTCGGAGCCACTCTCCCGCTGGGAGCGGAGCCCTCCCGGCCCGCGGGCTGCCCCGCGGAGCTCTGGGGCGCGAGGGCTTCGCTCTTCGCTGCCGCTGCGAAACGCTTTTTGGGCAGGTGAGGGGGAAGAACGGGGCTGGCGATGGGCTCCTCCAGCCTGGGCTTTCATCAGCTCGCCTGTCAGCAGGTGCTTGCCCAGGGGTGCAGGTGGGAACGGCCTGCGCTCCGCTGGGCGCAGCTCCGCTCCCGGAAGACAGCGCTGGCCCCTTTCTGTGCGCACTCCCTCCCCTTTCCGTCCCGGGCCCCACGGCACGGCCCTTGATGGGGTGGGGGCGCCGCGACCCCTACGCCGCCCGCCTGGACGGCGCGGGTGGAGCGGCGCAGGTGGCAGCGGGGTGCAGCAGAGGGGCCGCCCTCTCCCGCAGGTGACAGTCCAGCATCCCCCCGAAACCCTCCAGCGCGGCCGACAAGCTTGTTGGCGTGGCTGGCCCGGCAGCAGGGTTTCTGGGGCCGCAGGAACAGCTCAGGTCCCGTTCGCGGACCGAGGACCCGGGACCCTAGAGGAGACAAGCGGGGGCTCCCGGCGGCAAGCGGCAGCTCGCCGGGCAGGGAGCGCAGCTCGCCCCGGGGAGCGACGTTCTCCTCCTCGCCCGTCCCAGCCAAGTGCCCTGACCCCGAGGAAGGATGAGGCTTTCCCGGAGAAACCCGGGCAAGTGTCCCGAGGTCAGCCGTGCCCGTTCCGATGGGCCTACCGATACCTCAGCGCGTCCGGGATGACGGGACCGACCCCAGGTGGACTGCGAGCCCAGGGCTGCAGCCATTGGTCCCATCCATCCCATCCACGGCAAAATTCTCTCAGTCCTGGAGGCAAAGAGACAGAGCTGGGGGTGCGGTCCAGCACAGCCCCCGAGCTCCGGCAGGGAGCCCCCTGTACCTCCAGCCCCGATTCTCAATCGCGGGGACGGAGGGCGAGAGAGGCGGAGAGCCTGGCGCAGCCCTGCTGCTTCCTCCTTCACGCTTAAAAACAAAACAAATCCTAATTTAGACCCTCAACACCCCGGACCGTGTTTACATCCCCCCCGCTGCTCTCCCCGCGAGTGTTGCCTTTCCAATTGTCACGATTAACCTACGGGGCTCCCGCTCGGCGCGGAGCCTCCGCGGCGGCCGGGACGGCGCGGTCGCGTCTAATTGGCTTATTGGACCTCCCCCCACACACCTCCCCCGCCCCAGCAAGAGGTTCTGAACAGCATCTTCTCTTGCCGTGCCTAGGGAGTACGCGAAAGCCCCTCCGCCAAGAAAACACGGGAAAATCACACGGTCAGCAAGTTTAAAGGAGACGAATAAAAAATATCATAGGGGTTTGCAGAAGGGAAAAGTACAGGAATTTCAACCCAAAACTGAGACGAGTTTAGGGAAAAACAAAAACGAAAGAAAACAAAGGAAAATTCGTTCCCACTGCCCGGTCCGGCCGGCGCCCAGCGCCGGTGCGCAGCCGCTGGTATTCCTCAGCCGAGGTGCGGTGCGCCCGGCTGCGCCGTGTTCCGCCCGGCTCCGCAGTGTTCCGCCCGCCCCAGCAGCAGCAGCCTGGCTCGGGGCAGGCTTGGAGCCTCCCGGAGTGCCGGGGAGTCCGCCCGCCCCCCCCTCACCATCCCCCTCCCGCTCCCCTCTTTCTGTGACCTGCCACGATTATTAGTAAGGACATCTGTGGCTGGCAAGGGAACAAGTGTTACCAAAACCAGAACCGGCTGTTTTTCCAAATGAGCAATATGTTAATTCCTCATCCCCCCTCTGGTTTCTTTAAAACCTGGCACAAATACATCAATGGCGGAGAATAAGGAGCCTTTGCAGAGAACAAGTGGCAGTTTTGAATTTACCTTTTGTGTGCGCCTCAGATGCAATCTTGAGGCATTTTTTCCCTTCTCTCCCACAGAAAAAGAGTGTTAATCTGCCCTATCTTGGGACCCAAAAGGATTGGAGTGGAGTAGATATTCACTGGAATCACATAGGGGAATAAGGGTCTTGCTTTATTGAATCATCAAATCCCAGGAATGAAGCTCTTAATTAATTATGGGTGCTAAAAATTCAGGCCAGCTGTTTCTTTTTACTTGGCTCTGACAGAGAAAGACAAAGTCTACATCGAGATCTTCTAAGGCGCATTCAGCATAAATCAGCGCCCTCGGCGGCGCTCCCGGCCGCGGCGCGACCCGGCGGTGACAGATGGCGCATTGTCCCCGCATTCCTCCACCGCGCCTCCGCGGGCGCGGAAGCGGTCGCCCGGCGGCGCGGCGCGACTCAAACCGGGACCTTTCTCTGCCAGGGAATGGACTCGCCCGGGACCGGGAGGGACGAACGGGCCGCGCCTGGCCGAGGTGCCGGCCCTGCCCGACGGGGCGGCCGCGGCAGAGGCTCCTGCGCAGGCTCTGCCTTTTCTTGCCCGAGAGCCCTCCGCAGGCGCCTCCTCCGCCCCCAGCAGTCCCAAAGCGCCGTTCCCAGTCCCTGCCCCTGCTCCGAGGCTGCGGCCGGAGCCCCGGCGCATAAGGCCTCCGAGGCTTCCCTCGCTGCACCCAGCACCCCCGGCGATACCCCCACGGGACCACCTCACGCTGACGCGAGGGATACGGGGCCCCCCAACATGGGCGCTTCTGCTTTTCTGCCGAAGGCAGAAGCGTTTCCCTGCGCGGTTGCGGAGTCCCCCGGGAAGGCTGCGCCGGGCCCCGCAAGGGGCAGGAGGCAGCGGGGGTCGCAAAGGTGCGGAGAGCCGCGCAGGTGGTGCGGCCGCGGCCAGCCGGGTCAGCTTCATCCCGCTCCCCGCCACCCGTCCCTCTTTAGGGGGGCGGCCGCGTTCGCTAAATACCCGGTACTGAACGGGAGCAACCCGCGCTATTTTCATGGCCAGTTTGCAGGCGAGGGGCGCCCGTGGCGGGCGGGGCTGCCTGAGCCCCTCACGCCTACTCCTGCACTTTTGTGTCAGGGAAATCTCTGCGGGTTCACCTCGGCGGGACCGAACACGGGAGGCTGGTGCGGGGGTGGTCAGCGACCCTCCGGGGTCGTACCCCACCGGGCGCTTCCAGCCTCCTTAGCCGAGGATCCCTTCACCTCTAACTACCAGAAAATAAATGTCCTCCTCACGGCGTTACTCATCTGTTATAATTAGAGCATGTGCGAACTCGCAGCGTGCCGGGAGCCCGGCTCGGGTTGATGCAGGCACTTGTGCAATAACCACCTCCTTCTGCCGTGGCGGTGCTGCGCGGGCAGCCCGGCAAGGGCCGGCTGGGGCCGCATCCTGCCCCGAGCCCGTCCTGGCTCGGCTCGCCCCTGCGTCCGCGACGGGAAGGGAGAGGCATCGTCCCGATACCTCTTTTTCCCCGAAATTGGCTCTTATTTGCCTAAAGCTAACCACAGACCTCTCCACGCTCATGGCTGATGGATGCAAATGTAAATGTGCACTTATTTAATTGGATCAGGTCCCAAGATAAAAGAGATAAACGGCTCCCAGTTTGCCAAGTTATTTTCAGAGGCATGCAGTGATGTGTGGAGGGAAAGTTAATGAAGAGGAGAAGAGACACACTGTACTTAAAATACCTCAAGTCTAGACTCTGGGAGAGGGAAGCATCGAACTCCGCCGCGGCGGACCGGCGGGGGGCTCCGCGCCCCGGCCCCGCGCAGCCCCGCGCAGCCCGGCAGGTACCGCATGTAGCTCCTCAGCCAAGCCGCGGCGGGCGGGGGGAGGCTGCGCCCTGCGTGGCAATTAATGCTCTTCCCCTCTTCCCTCCACCAAAATTGTTCTCCGTTACTGCCGTCTCCCCTTGTTCCTCCCCGTGTTCTACATCCGTATGCATGAGACATTAACAGACGGTTATTGATACAAACATAGTTTTTGTTGCTAAAGGCCTTCCAAAACAAATTCTCCGGCTGAATGCCAATGTATGCATGTTGGCTGGTGACAGCTGATTAGTGAAATGATTTACGGCCAAGTTAAAAAAAATGATACCGTCAAAGGCAGCAATTTGAAAAAAAGATAAGACAGTACAGCCCCAAGGCTTCCCACTGTAAAGCCACCCAACAAATCTAAACCTACACTACAAATACCTGAAACACTCAAGGAATCAATTGGTCGCAGATTAAATACAGTCTGTATTCTGACTCGCCCTGGTAATCTGTAACTCTTCACAGGAGCAGCCCCTCGATTTATGCCTCCAGCCTCACCTGCGGCAGGGCTGGCTCCTGCCCGAGCTGCCCTGCCGGCCTCCCAGCATCCCTGCAATTGGAGACTTAGGCCTCCTTTTTGTTTCAAGACTTTTTCTCTCATTAATTGATTAAAAAAATCCTCCTTCCCTCATTTCTCTGTAGCTCTTCTTCATAAAGAAAGCTTTTGCTCTGCAATAAAGTAAGAGACTTTGATCCCAGATCATCCTCTTAGGCCTTCCAGCTGAAATCAGTGGAGAAACTATGTGGAGTTATTGTTCGCACTTGCTGCACTTCTGATTCAGAAAGGGCTGATTTATTAGCTTGTCAAGGGAAGCATTGTTCAGGAAGGCAATCAAAAAGCACTTACCTAGCTAAACTAAAATTACTGCCTTTTCAGTGGCTAATTTGTATAACTCCCATGGAGGAACTTGGGTAGTGTTTGATGAGGCATAAAATGATGATTAATGAATTTATTGGCCTGCTGCTCATCAAATAGGAGTAGTATATCTTTCCTCTGTTGGGCGTTGGGTCTAATGCTACATGTCTGTGTAAAGCAAGTCCAATATGATCTCCTTTTTAGCCCCCTTTTAACCCCCATGACCTGAAGAATATCACCGTGTAACAGAGGCAACATCAGGGGACTGCAAAGACAAAGAGCCCGTTTGATAAAACGGTAAATGAGAAACGCAAGGAAAGTTGCTGCAGGGACAGATCTGCTCAGTTTTCGGCTTTCAATCACTTTGACTACTGAAGTGGGAAGAATGTAGAAACTAGATAAGGTGTGAGAAGCGAAAAGAAAATGATAAACCAATTTTAACTTTCATAAAGGATCCAGCCAAACAACTTCATTGCTACTTGAAAGAACGAGTGAGTGCGGGAAGTGCTGGGATTCCCGAGCAATCAGGCATGCTGCAGCACCTCACCATCCAGCTGAGCATGGAGACACAGGGAAGATGCCCCCAAACTGGCCATATCCAGGGCTAGCCTGTAACCTGGTTGGTACTCTGATCAGATTTGGTGCAACCATTTTGAGCTCATACATTTTATGTCCTTTTTCCTCCACTGAAACAGCTTTCTCTTCTGCTCGGTGTTTAATGCTCGAATCACTCTTTTAGGGCTAAGTGGCTTCTGAGAGAAATTACTTATTTTCTCCCTTTTAAAAGCCCATACTAAGCTGCTTGTGATTCAGTGCCCACCTGGATACACATGTGACTTACAGGGTATCTTATGCTCTACACATTTCTGCTTTGAGGTTGAGACCCCCAGAAATGTTGCTGACATTTTCAAAAACTTGTTAAAATAAGTTTTTCTGAGATTTGGAGTCCAACATCTTCCCAGGAATGAATCAATTTAGCTCTTAGCTTCCATGCACAGTTCCCCGTTCCTGCAGCTCTGAGCTTGTCGAGTGATCTGCAGCTTGCCCGTCTCCCAGTGAAGATGCACATGCCTTATCTGGAGCCTGTTGCCAAAAAGGCAGCATGTCTCATTACCTTTTGAGGTTTCTCAGAAGTACCCTCAGGCCTGTGTGTCAGCAGCCCACCGTGCTGAAGACTGAGAAGGTGCAAGAACATTTTGCAGAACTGCTGATGTGATGTTCCAGGCTCCAATAAGGCTCAGAGGAGCAGGAAATGTAACGTGGAGGTACCTGGCAATCCCAGCAGCCTGTCTTCCCTCTCTGCACCTTCCCTTTGTGCCTCTGCATGCAGAGCCAGAGCACAGCCTGCTCTGCACTCCTTCAGAGGCGAGTCAAGCAGTGAAAGCAGGCTGTAGATGATCCTTCCTTTTGCTCTCTTGTGTTACAATGCAGTGTTATCTGTATTTTTTTTTCTTTCCACGACCTGTTCTCTTCTGGGCTGTATTAGATTATGTTTCTGGAAAGCTGCTTGGGAATTGACAGAGGCAAGTCTAGATCTCAGCCCAGGAAAACAGGAAAATTGCTCTACTTAATTTTAAGGGACTTCAGCTCGTATTTGCTGAGAAATTCTTAAATTTGGCCGTTCCATATTAGATAAGAACTGTGAGTTCAAACATTCTTGTTTGCAAAATACAAGATATGTAACATACCAAGAATTGTTCATTTTCCAGATCTGTTTAGAAATAGTTTCTGGAATGGTAAAAGGAATATACTCCTGACCAATCTTTTGTTCATCAAAACAAAACTTTCCTGAGAAAACACACTGGCTTCCTTGACAAAAGGAAAAAGGTACCCACCTTATGTTAACAAGATCAGAAAATGTATATTTTAATTCTACCAATTGGTATTTGTCTGAGACACTTTTAACTGAAATGATCCTCTGGAAAATAATGTTTATAAACATCCTTGAACAAATAGCACTCTCCTGACACAAGCCTACCATCAATGTACCTCTCAACAAGTTTTATCTACAAGTCCTTGACTTGTGACTGCTTTTACAAAGGCTCTCTGTTCATTAGCAATTTAAGGTCACTTTAAGTACTTGTGTCATGAACACATAGCACAGCCATAAAATATATGTATTAAATACCAGCTGCATTAATATAGGGGTTTATTTTCCTCCACTTGGCTCCCCAAAGCAACATGATCTTACACATTGATGAAAAAAGACGTAGTTATATTTGCATAATTACAGCAATATTGTAAGTCTTTAGTGCAATAGACCTAAGAGGCTGATTTATGATTAAATATGTATGGCTAAAAGTTACCATGCTGGGTAGTGTGCATAGCATTAGACAATGACAGTTTTGGGACATAATTGCTTTAATGTGGGCAATTAAGACTAAGTGCATGTGATTTTAGTGTCTGCCCTACATTCCTCTGAATGATTACAATGATCAATACACATGATTTGTAAGTCGCTTCCTATTGATCGAATGGTAAAATGTTTGACCTTCCTTTGAGGAAGTAATTTGCTAAATTATGACACCACATAAAGTCTTTCTTGGTTCAGAGGTGAGGGGTAATGGTGCTCACAATTAGAAAAAAATAAAATAATTTTCCCCCCTTTTCCTGAAAGTCAGTCTCTGTAATGTCTCCACCAATTTGCTGACCTCACCTGTGGAGGGAGGAGTCTGGCACATTCGTCTTTGAAACATGGGAAAAAAAAGCAAAAAACTGAATTGCGAACTCAGTCCATCTTTGCAAGAAATCCTCTTCATGAACTTTTTCTGTTTACTCTATGCCAAATCATGAGGAAGTTCTTGACCACAGGATCTCCGTTGTTTGCAAGCAGCTGGAGAAAAATGTGCAGCAGCAAAGTTGGGAGAGCGGAGCACACGGTGAGTGCCGTGAGCAGCTGGGACACGTGGCACGGCTTCCTGGGCTGCCTGCCAGGCCTAATTTAGCTTTGCATGCACAGTACCAAATAGCCTTCACTATATCACATTAGCAGGTATGAAAAGCAAACCAACAGCGTTCATGAAAACACATTAGCCAATGAACAGTAACTTAGTTACAGCTGAGGACCTTCCCTGCATGCTGGCATTGCCATCCTAAATGCACAGTTGCAAATTAGATCAAAATTAGTAGATACCAATGCACTGAGATGTGTCCTGTTCCAGGGGTTCACAGAATCACAGACTCAACTAGGTTGGAGCAGACCTTTGAGATCACGGAGTCCAACCTGTGACCAAACATCACCTTGTCAACCAGACCATGGAACTGAGTGCCACCCAGTCTTTTATTAAACACCTCCAGGCACAGTGACTCCGTCATTCCCTGGGCAGCCCATTCCAATGCTCAATCACTCGTTTTATGAAGAACTTCTTCCTGAAGCCTAAACCTTCCCTGGAGCAGCTTAAGGCTGTGTCTTCTTTTCCTGTCATTGTTTTCCTGGGAGAAGAGGCTGCCCCCCACCTGCCTGCACCCTCCTGTCAGGGAGCTGTAGAGAGTGATGAGGTCTCCCCTGAGCCTCCTCTTCTCCAGGATGAACACCCCCAGCTCCCTCTGCCATTCCTCACAGGACTTGTGTTCCAGACCCCTCACCAGCTTTGCTGCCCTTCTCTGCATGTGTTTGAGCAGCTCAACATCCCTCCTAAAAAGAGGGACTCAGAACTGGACACAGCACTCAAGGGACAGCCTAAGCAGTGCCAAGCACGGGGTGGGGGAATCACTGTCCTGATTCTGCTGGCCACACTATTCCCGATACAGGCCAGGAGCCATTGGCCTTCTTGGCCATGTAGGCACCCTGCTGGCTCCTGCTCAGCCTGCTGCTCCTGTTCTGTCTAGTCTCCATGCTCCATCTCAGAGACAAGCCTTCCCAATACAATCCACTCTTCCTGCACTAACACTCCACCATCAACATGCTGCCCTCACCATGGCCAGAGCGCTCCAGCAGCCTGTGCAAAATTGCAGTTGCCTGTGCAGATCAGGCTTCAAACTTCAGTTCCTCTCCACCTTACCCAGAACTGGGGCATCCCCAACCTCCCATGCTGTGCTCAGCCTCCCCCTTCCCCCAGCTCCTTCCTTCCCAGTCCAGCCTAGGTGAGGAAAGTAGCTGGAACATAGCTACAACATGCTCACTTCCACACTGCTGGAAAAGGCAGTGTAATGGACTAGAAGGACAGAGACACTTAAAAATTATGATGAAGATGAAAACATACCACAAATCATGTAGCTAGCAAGAAACATCCTATTTACTGGCTGTTGTTCCAAGCACACACGTCGTAACACAATGTCCCACTCTTAAATCCTTTCCTTAAGGAGAGGACAGCATCAAAGAGTTCATAAATTTCCTAAAACAGCCATACTGAACAATGAATTAAACTACAAAGTGGTTGGAATTCCTGGTTAGAAAAAAGTTCAGTCAGACAAAGGGCTGACTTGTTGGAAAACTAAAGGTAAATCTGCTTGCCAGACCTAAAAGGACAGGCCCTCCTGGAGCTCACCAGCCGCTGCTGAAGCATCCTTGCTGGAATTCCTTTTCCTTCTAACCACAGATGATGCTTGGACACCAGTTATAGACAGACTTTCTGGGATGAGCAGGACTGCTCTGAAAGTCCACTGTTCCCCACCCCTAACTCTACGCCAGTCCTATGCCAGCAGCGAAGTGTATGACTCCAAACCACAATCATCTTGTATCTAGATTTTCAACATTCCTTTTGGGTTTCTTCCAGAGTCTTAATGACCCTCACAGAGACTTAGATGTTTCATTTTTAAGAAATCTTACAGACCAAAGTTGTTAAGGCTACTCTTAATGATAGTATACTATAGTCACTCTTAGCTGCAATTAAAAAACCCAGACGTAAGACACAGCCATGGACAAAGACTAAATAGATAATTTTACACTCAAATGTCCATTTTCTTATTCATGGTATCATTCCCTTGGCAGTAATCCATTCCAAACAGCTTCTCATGCACCTCTCCAGCCTTTGGTCCCATTTCTGAATGGCTCAAGTTGACTTAGGTGGTGATTATCACAGGATAAGAGGACAAGAGGATAGAAAACTGTTAGTGGCAGTAATAACCAACTGTTAAACATGAGAAGCCCCAGGCAGGGTAACTTGGTGCTGAGAAAGTTGTTTATGCTCCATTTTGGAAATTTTCCTAGCACAATGTACTCAGACATGTTTCCATTACTTTTCATTTAAACTAATTCTTCTTTACTCATGAACACTTCCCTTGCTTTTCCATTGAAATATTTATGGAATAAGATAAAAACCCATGACCCTTACTCAGGAATGCTCATAGTCACATACTTAGCTTTATATACAGAGCCATTGAACTTGATGAGACTTTAACACACAATTAAACTGCACAGTTCAGCCTGGACTGGTTCCTCACACAGCACTTTTTGCAGGAGATTCAGGTTCAAAAATCTGGTTTTTTAAGGTGTGAAATAATATCAAATATATGATTAATCAAATGACTGCATCAAAACTAGTTTTTGCCCAACTAAATTACTAGATAAGATGAGAGGAGAAAAAGGGAAATATTAAAATATGTCAACATAGGAATGGAAAAAGAGAAACTTTAAAAGCAAAACTAGTAGCAGGATTTGTGGTATTCTGCAAGTTCAAAATGTAACTGACACATTTCTTTGTTGCTGTTAATTTTGTTTTGCCTTCATATTAAATGCATCTCTTTGATGAATATTTTTAAAAATAAAATAATGGTTATCACTCAGACTTCTTTGAAGTACTTCTGAGCTGAATGACTGGTAGCATTTATTGATTTCATAGTGTGACACCAGAAGTTTTGATATGGGATTTTAAAAAACGATATTTGAAGTTAAAAGAAGACATCTTGATTAAAGCCAGAACAAATTGTTTGGCTGAGATTCAAACTCTGGTTCACATGCCTTTCCAAGTTTGTAGATTCACTTGCTCACTAGGAAAAGCCCATATGCTTTCAATGGACGAGTTCAAAATTCATGCTATGGAAAGGCAGGAAACTGCTTCAAAGTTGGGAACCAATGGTCCAGTTTAAACCCTAAGGGAAAAATACACTCACAGGCATTAGATATAAGAATGGGGTAGAAAGGTCTTGTGTTTAAGGGGTTCAGTTCTGAGACACAGCGTGACCTTGAACCAAATCCCGCAGTCTTCTGTGCATCCGGTGCCCATATGCAAACTGCTGATAACATCGACCTCATCTTCGCCTGGGCAGGGAGCTGTGAGGATGAACAGCAGCTCTGTGGAGCTGTAAGTCACAGGGCTGGCTGCAGAGATGATCTGTTGGGCTATCAGGTCTCAGAGAGACTGGGATGAATGCTACAGATCTGATGGGTACAATCACTCTCTGCCAGCAGCCTGGGTAATTCTGGTTCAAAAGGTACCTCAGACTCCACCACACAGGGCACTGAGTTTCTGTGCTGGCCACTTCTACTGAGAAACTTGATGTGCTTCTCCAGGTGAGGGGGAAAATTTAACCAAGGACTGCCCATGCCTGAGGGCTGCTCAGTACTTCAGGATGAGCAGAGCTCTGCAGCTGTCTCCTCCTGTACAGTCCAGTACATTGGGTATTGTCCTGTTTGGCTTGAAGAACAAGAGTGGAACTAGTTCTTCAGAATGGACCTAAAGCACTAAACCTTTACAGAGATCATCTGCTCAAAAGCCACTTGGGTCCTCAGTCTTTAAATAACTGATCTAAAGCACCTGCTCATAAAGCAGTTTCTGCATCTTGGGAGATGATCATCACTTCTTTTGCTGACCTTCTTCCATTGCTGGTTTCATGAGGGATGAGACTGACTTTTAAAGGAAAAATTTGCCAGTGCCATTTGGGAGGGTCATGAAGAAAAAAAAGAAAGTTGTCAGTTTTAGCAGTGGAAACTGTAGTAAGTCACCAGCAGGCTACTGACCGAGTTGTTAAACTCAGGGGGAAAAAAACCGTTAGGTGAGCTGGTTAATATCAATGCTCACCACTCACTTCTGCATACTACAGACCATGTCAAAAGCTTTCCAGTAATCAGTAGAGCTTAAGAAAAGTCTCTGATTAACTTTTCTTTCATCTTTCTCTTTTCCATCTGGTGTTAAAGATCAAACCTTCAGTTCCTCTACTCTTTTAAGCCTTGCCTGTTTGACAGAAAACCTCTCATCCATCTTAAATCTAGTGTGGGCTAGAATGTCTTTCAGCAGTGGCTAGAGGGTAGATATATTATCAGATAGTAACCATATTGCTGCCTCTGCTTTTACTTTAGCTCTGTATTTGTTATTATAGGATATATCTGGGGTTTGTGAGTGTTCAGCCTCTATCCCTCTACTGCAGGGATAGTGCTGCTAATGCTTTGCAAATCACTGCACTATTTATTTCCAGTTTGGGAATGTCCTGCCTGTGCTCTGCATAACTTCTTCCTATTTTACCAGCAGCCCAGAATACTTGTCTCCTAGGACTTGCAGCATCTTAAAGACACTCTGATGTGGGAATGATGGTGACTTTTAAAGTGCTGGGGCTGTATCTGTTTCATACTGCACCACTGCTGATTGTCAGCTGGGTAAAAGCCGCATCTTCCACTCCCACATAGACTCCAGGAGGATGGGGATGCTCAGCCACCCCTTTGAAATCATTGCCTTCTTGGTGGAATATGGGTAAAGACTTCTGGAACTGCTGGGATTGACTTACACCTGCCATGGCATCTTCCATGGCACTCTCAGAGGTATTTCTTAGTAGCAGAAGAAAAGCAGCTCTAAGTGTTTGTTATGTGACTTACCAAAACAGAAAAGTAATTTATAATATTAAATGGTGAAGTTAATATTACCAGTTAATATTACAGAGTACTTGGATAATGGTAAATATAGATAATTACAAGACAGTTACATTTCTCATTATTTCAAAATGAGGCATCTTTTCAGGAAGAGAAATTTCATTTACTTCCTGGCTCTACCACCTAACATCACTTTTAAGCTACGTCTTCATACTCCAGGGGAATTATCAAATACACTCAAAATATCATTTTCAGGCTAGTTATTGTACCAGAAATTCATAAAATGTCTTAATGACGTTGCAGAGGCAGGCAAAACATTTGAAAATGAAAGATGCTAAAAGATGTGGGAAAAAGAAGAAAGCTGCCTCAGGCAATTTACAGGGGAGTGGTGATGACCACTTTGTAAAACAGCGAGTCTGCGAAGGCCAAGTTGTTTTTAGCGGACAGGGCAGCAAGCTTGGCAGACACTTGAAGTGCACAATACCAGGGCATCTGTTCTGATTAGCTCTACTCTGGTGCTGTGAACTGAAATAACATATTAGGTGTAGCCCAGAACAGCATTATCTCCTGTCATTTAAACAAAGGGAGCACATGCAGTTTGTGTGCCATCAGATCTCTCCGTGATATAAACCATTGACTAGCAACTGGTAATAATCAAGAATTTTTCTTCAGTGGTGCTCAAATGAAACACTCTTTCTGTCATACCTATCATAGATTTTTTTTGTTAAGTATCTGTGCTCCGTAGGCATGACACAGTATTGGGTCAAAAACTTTTTAATGCAGCCTACCCTCTTTCTCAAAGGTGCTGGCCTGCAACTCCATGCCTCCATAAATCAGAGTGATGTAAACATGCTCTGCAGAACAGTTTCAAATCTTAAATTCATAAAAGAAGTAGTCAGACTGATCTTGAATCCTGTCTGTAAGGAAAGTTAAAGGGGACCTTTGGAGGAAAAATGGTATGATGCTGTACGTTTGAAGATCTTTCTGCCTTGCTCTTCTGAGCCTGGACTAAAGAACTGGGGTGCAACATCTTCCTGCTAGGAAGAGTATAAGAAAGCACCTTCGGAAACAATTGGTTCTGTGTCTGAACCAAAGCAGCAGCTCTTGCCTGATGCTGATCAGTACTTAATATATCAGGAGATATGCAAAAGCTCATTACTGGGCAGATGTAAGCAGCTTGCTTTCATATCCTGCTCCCCAGCAGTTAGGGACTGATTTACATCCTAGAACACATGGCTCAATATCCTTTTCACTATGTGTTGTATTATATATAACATTAAGTATTTCTGATTTCAATATAAACATCTAAATCTGAATCCTAAATCTCAGTCTGAACAATTTGCTGTGGCAGACAGGCCCACAGTTAAATCATGTGTTGTGTAAAAAAAGCATTTCCATTTATCAGTGCTGAATTTCATACCTTTAACTATCAATTTAGGTGACACTGGAATTCACTTAAAACATTTCTTCCCAGTGTAATAGACCCTATATGTGAAGTTCATGCTTATATGGCAATCAATTGTATTTACAGTTATAAACACAATTACTCTGCAGCACCATGCTACAGTTCCTGCAGCTCATCTTAATGTGGATGCAAGGTTTATTATTACTGAGGAGTGAGAGGTGGGTTAAAATAATAATGAATGCAAACATTCTGGTTAAATAGGAGGAGACTGTGAAACATTAAGCCAGCTTTGGAAAGGAGCAACTCCTTTCAGTTTTCATTGGCTCATATCATTAAACTGGGGGCATGACTCATCCATCACTACAATATTTCAGATTTAAAGCAGCACAATTTGATTGAAGGACAGTTCTACTGATAGAAAAGCCAAAGAGGTATAATTGTGGGATAGGTTTCTCATTTTCAAAAATTTTATTTGTTCTATGTTACATGCAGATTACAGAAATGTTTCATGTTACAGTTTGCCAGACTGCATTTTATTTGCTGAAGGGAACTAACTGTGAAATTAAATGAGCTGTTCTGAAGTTGAGAGTGTGCACAGGCTCCTGGGTAAATGCTTGGAGAATACACCACCTTTCCATACTAATTTTAATTCTCTAGATAATATTTGGATGGCAAAACATGTATTTTAAATGTATATTTATCATCTCAGGAAATTTAAATTACAGCACATACCCCCTCTTTTGGTTGTAGGTTAATACTCATTTTGATAAATCTAAATTTCCTGTAACTGGTTAGCAGAGTAGCCAATATATTTGTCTCACAAAAGTGTTTTCAAGATTAATGCGTAAATAGCTTGCACTTCTGTGATGTGTGCAGTCCACATAGTAATTACAACTTATTTCACACATTAGATTAAAGGTTAAAATACTCTCCCCCCCCAGTCTTACAAAACTCAAAATCTTTGGTTGGTTTTTTAATTTTTATTTTAAAATTCATTTAAGCCTGGGGAAAATTCACTCCATTCCTGGCTCTCCAAAAGCATGGAAAGATGTTGAGCTTTCTAGAGCTGCTGTTGATAGCAGGAAAACCAACACAATCTGGACAGAATCATCATCATCATAAATAAAAGAGTAATGTTTTGATTTTGTGCTATAAATAATGAAATAAGCACCTGATTTTTATCCAAAAAATTAAGAGGCATAATTAATTCAGGCGTGCTTCAGGGTAATTCTAACATGCCCTCTTTGTTCGTGTTTTATTTTCCTCAGTTGCTAGGATGTTACTGCAGAATGATACACCTTGAGATGGGCACTGCTGGGTGCTGTGGGTGTGACAGGGTATCACCCTGTGAACCTCACTTCTGCTCCAGCACCTGATCATTCTGCCAAGCTTGGTGTGATCCCAGCCTGCCACACTAACCTGCTTTTATTAGGTGGAATGATTGAATGAATGAATGAATGAATGAATGAATGAATGAATGAATGAATGAATGAATGAATGAGAGGCTCCTGCATGCCTGGAGGGAGAGCAGGGGTGTGGGAGGCCTTGGTAGCCCCAGCAGGGCTGTCCCCAGCCCAGGACAGGGATACAGCCCTTGGCAACACCTCAGCAGGAAGCAAAGGCTGCCTACACTTCTCAGGGGGTGAAGGAAAAGCAGCTAGAGGAGAGGCTGAAGGACCAGAGACATCTCCCTGACACTCTGAAGCTTTTGCAAAGGTCTGCCCTGTGGAGAAGATGCTACAATACAACCCAGAGTAGGATGAGTGGCCTGGGCTGAGAGAGTTCCTCAATCACCTTCAGTCCTTTCTGAAATATAAAAACTCCACTGCCCTCCTGGAAGAAAGCAGTTCTGCTCCAAGAACTCTGTTTCCTAAAAGCTTCATGTCCCTTCCACCATACAGCTGTCACCTTCAGGTCAGTAGGAGCAGGTGAGTCTCCAATTCCAGCCAACAAATTTCATTAATATTTTCCTTTCCTTTTTGCCAAGTGAAGATTTATTATTTTATCAAGTTCTGCTTGTTTGCTAGCACTCATAAAGCTGATGAATCAGTTGCAATCTACTTTGACTCTACTTTGCTTACTGGCAACTGTAAAGTCCTGAGGAGCAGGAGGGATATGAAGCCTCCTACAGTCTCCACAGTTATGGCTCTCTTAGCTGATGAGTTAGGAGGGGAAAAAAATATCTGTCACACATAGGCAGTTCTTTTCTGGCTCTTACAACTAATTATGCCAACTCAGATTCACACAGGCAAGGGCAAACTATAAAAGTGGCTGATTTTAACTGTGTATCAAGGAAACTGCTCTTAATGTAATAATAGTCCCCACTTCCAAAGCCCTCATGAAGTAAACTAAGTGTAGAGAATCTACATAACTGATTTTATTAGATGGTTTATCCTAGTCTCAAAGTGCATCAGGTAGGAAACAGACACAATTTGTGTGACAAAATTATCAGCAAAATTTAATCTCTCATTCCCACCCATGCACAGCTGCCTCCTAGAACTGGTCTGCACAAAAGCAAAGAGAAGCAGCCAGGGATTTTGGGGCCAAGCCTTGGCCATCATGTGTAGCTGTATTGTTGTGTCCACAAGAGAAAACCCAAGTGCTCAGGAGGCACTCGACCCTGCAGCTGCAAGAATAACCACTGAATACTGCAGGTCAGAGCACTCCAGCTCAGTCCACAGTGCTTGAATTTATTATCATTCAACACCATGAAATCAGTCACAGTCTTCTCCTCACCACATACCTGGTATAGCATCCCCACAAGTCCTGTCACAGGAAGACCAAACCCCTCTGATTTAATGCTCAGAATGCATGCACAGCACCCTGCTGTTCTGAGCAACTCTCTTTACCCTACCTTTGTCTCACCATCCCTACTTTAGGAGTAACTTTTTAGAGCCAGAAGAGCTGAAAGCAGTGCCTTGCACAGATGGCCACGCTCAGATGTCTCTGGTAGCTTTGCTCTGCAGAGCAGCTAAACTGATCAAGCAGGACCCTATGCACTGTGTGGAGCTCACCTCTGTGCAGTGGAAATCAATGGTAAAGATGGCCTTATGTCAAAAATTGGATATATTTCTTCTCAACATACCATATCTCTATTCCTCTTTAACTTACTAAATCTATTTTCCATACTGAGCTCAAGCAAATTGCTAGGAATCCTATCTTAAAGTTCAAGAATTCATTCCTGTGTCTGGAAAAGATGTTCTTTTCTATGACTGCTCCAGTTCAATCTCATCTCTCATTTATTCAGTCTAGTTTCCCCTTTAACCCATGTTTTGTCTGTCATCCCCATTTCTCTCTGCGTACAGAAAATACCCTGGCATGGAGGCTCTGCTCTTCAGATATGCCTATGGAGGGTGTGCCTTCCTCCTGTGGGCATTCCTTTGTAGCTGTGGGCAAGTGGGCACAGTAAGAACACCCTCTGCCAACATCCTGGGAGCCAACCACCCAAAAATGTGCCACTGACTCTCAGATTTGTCTCCTGGTCTTTGCCCTAAACTCAGTCACCCAGTTTAAGGTTAAAACTTCTCACTCAAAGAAATGAATCTACTACTGTAACCTAACTTTTCCTTGATTGGGTTGAAAGGTTAAGTGGTAACTGAGCAGGAGTTTAACCTGAGAGACTTATTATGTACTGAAAGGTACCTATTACATTTCATTTTAGATATCATGTAAGAGAGACTTTGCATTTGCTGAAGTCACCTCCTTCCTTCTCTGTGCTGTCAGCCAATATTTTGAGCAGTCCAGAAATGGTTTAGCCAAAACACAGTCTTTAAATTGCAAGACATATTTTTTATGCATACTCTACTTTCCATTTTGAAATGACAATATAAACCTCTTTCCTGTAGCTGAAACCTACCCTTTCGTCTCTATACTTAACTCACCCAAATTATACCTGAGTGCTTGCAAAGAACTTTAGGAAGAATATTGGTCTATTCTAAGACTTGAAGGAAATAAATATTGTGAAATATGTTTTTCATTCCCTTTGTTCTGAAGTTTTATGACTAAGTGCTGTGCTGGTAACAGAGGTTTATCAGGAATGCCTGACTTGTCCAGATCTTGAACTCCAATAAAATAATTCAACAGAGCAAGAAAAGAAAAGGGGGGAAAGGGGGTAGAAAAGGGGAAAAAAAAAAAAAAAAAGAAAGAGTAAGCCAACTACAATACATGAAAAGTCTAATTGTTACTTGTACCATACGGTCAGTGTTTCCATCACAGCTGTAATATAAAAAAAGCTGATGTTGAGCTGGTAACATCTGCTCTGTATCCCATGATTTCTATATTCCTGTTCACACTAGCTAGGGCTCTGGCCTTAATTATTTAGGCTTGGATCCTACTGGTTTTGTTTTTTTTTTTTTCTCTAAAGACAGATGCTCTTATTGAAAAATACATCTTGCAGAGTTGATTGACATGGACAAATAAGGTCCCTAAGACTGATAATACAAACCATGGTCCTTGGTTCCTATTCTACAAAATACACAGAAAGAGGTAATTTGCAGTTGAAATTCAGTAGGCTATTTCTGATAATATGACAGTAAGTAATTAATTAGAATGGTTTGCAAAAAATCTAGAATGATGGAAGCCTAATGCAACCTGGAGCTTTATTTAAAGAACACCCTGTTAGTGACCAAGCACGTCAAAACCCTCCCTGCATGCTCCACTGGCAGGAGTGTTCCCAAAGGACACAGTACTCAGTTCTGAAATCTCAACATAAGAGAGGCAGGAATAATTTTAAAGCAGCTCAAAAAATAATACCTCGGGCAACTAGGCTGTACATAAATAAATATTTAGCATAAGCAGATTCAACTGCAGTAATAACAAAATTAACTAAATTGAAAAGTGAATTCCCAGGATCTGTGTGGATAGAAAACTGCCATGCCTTGAAGACCTAATGCACCTCTCTCTTTTCCTTGTTGCCAGGAAGCAGCTAACAATCAGGATGTGTTCACCAAGCCTGTCTGATTACAGGTGCCCTACCTGAAAAGCTGCTCGCCCCATCCTCCATCTGCTCGCCACTTCCCTCTGCTGCAAGTTGCTATCCCTTCTCATCTGCTTGCTCAGCTGCTCACATAATTGCTCCTCACCTCATTTCAGGCACAAGGAACCACATTAATAAGGATCTAGTACTGGCATTGTTAAAATAACCTGCCTTGCTCCAACTGAAAGAGGTCAAGGCAGAAGACAAAATGTTAGAGGTGACAAGAATTTGGGGAGGGGGTGAGGGAACATGCACAGCAGCTAAAGACCATGTGTGCACACACTGATTAGAAACAAAGAGATATATAGCTTTGGGTAGATAAACAAAGATCTTGCATTGTCCTTAGCTGAGCAGAAATGAAAAAGAGTGAATATATGGGTCACTGAACACTCATAAGTCTGTTTACATATGGTAATTTGGAAAATGTATCAGGCCTGGGTACCTATCTTAAAATGAAACAAAACAGTATCTCTGCCATCCCTAACTGACCTGTTTTTCTTACTTGATGAGCTGTTACTGGAAATATGTCTTTCAGTGCATCCATTCTGCAAGTAATCCTGCATCCTCTTCTGAATTTCTAAATTGGTTGAACTGAATGCCAGCAGAACACCAGCCAAGAGTGCTACACATCATAAGGTCACTATATCATAAAAATAACGCTCAGTGGGGATAGATTGTGAAACTTAAATTTACAGCTGGGCTGTGTTTTGGTTAACGTAACACTCTTAAATCTGAAAAACTGCTAAAATGCAAACAATATGGATTTTATTTTTAATTTAATTTTATTCCAAGTGGAAGCATTCGGTTGCTGAGGAAGCTGACCTGAACAACTCCAAGTAATAAGAACATCCTCTTCTGAGATGCTACTGGTGTATCACACATTGCTTTAGAAACCTGCTACCTTTTATATTGTATAATATAAAATCCAGGGCATTTTGTGAGCACACCTCTAAGAAACTTGGCAGAGGCTTTGAGAAGCAAACAGAACGTTACTTGGAAAACATTAATGACCTTTATAACATCTGGTGTTTGATCCCAAGATAAACTTTGGGCACCATCCACCCTTCCACTCTTCTAGTGCTGTCAGGAGAAGACAGGGAGGGTTTTCTCAGGTGGGAGTGCCTGGTAGTCCAGGTGCACTCAGGGAGAAGTGCTGGCTTGCACCCACCATACTCCCAGTGCTAAGCCTTCAGCATCTGAGCAGGTTGTGCCAGGATGCACAAACCAAGGCTGCTGGGACTGTGCTGGGATGGCTGCTGCAGCTGAGGTGCCTCCTTCTGGGGTGTGGCCATGAGTCCAACCATGTCTGGCCTGGTGCAGTTTAACTCCAGGAAAGAAAGGACCATGTCTCCTTCTTGCCAGAAGCTGAAGCTATATTTCAATATCTCTTCAGTGCTGTTCTACAGAAAGAGGGGAAAATGCTCAGGAAATTGAGTGGAAGCCACATGTTCAATTGCCTTTTACAACTCCTCTCTCAAGGGTTTGAGTTCTTGCTGTGAAGTGGAGGAATCTCCCCCATAGAATCGGATGTACCATTCCCAATAGATAACTGTCTCATAAGCCCACTACTCAAAGGCCTGTGTGCTGTCTCACATGCCTGATACCCTTCAGCTCAGGAACTGCCTCTTACACCATGGACTGTCTCCCACAGCTTTCAGAAAAGATGTAGGCCAGAAAAATCCACCTAAACTAACATAGCAGAAGCCACCCCAGAATTGTGTATACATTGGATTTCCAAAATGATCTTACAGAAGTACAGAGCTGGTTTAAAGCAAACCCGTTTTGTCCCTGCAAAGCTAATCAGTGGATAATAAGTCAGTTTATTTCCATTGCCACTTGGTGTCCCCAAACCTATTAGCAGCTCACACAAGCTTGGCAGGACAGGTACAAGCCGGATGAATACATGTGATTTGATGCTTATATTTTGTTTTGCCAAAAGACTGTGCTGAAACCAGCTAATCTCACAATGTGTACCAGGCTCAGCCTACACCTCCTGCAGAGGTTGCTAACTGCAAGAGTTACACAATGCCTGTGCACTGTACAGCCTGTTCTCAGGTCCACCAGGCCTCCAGAGGATGGGGAAATCCCTAAATGCCAGGAATGCCTGGGCTTTTGTGTTACAGGCCCAAAGAGAAAGCTCAGTCCTCCAGCACTCCTTCCTCCTTGCCCATCCATTCTGCAGAGCTAATTAAAGCAGTTTCATCATCTCTGTGAGTAACCATTAGGAGGTCTATGCATTTCATGACAGGGATGATACTAGTCGAAACTCCCAAGCTTCCCCTTTCCTACCATTTTCCAGGCTCTGAATTTGGTCTCTGCACAGCTTCCAAGCGCTGCAGTGTCAGTGTGCTCAGTGCTCTGAGCACCAGGAGCCGTGCAGCAGGGCCAGCGCTCCCGCTCTTAACAAGCATTTGGGCTCCAAATTCCACGACAAGTCTCACGTATCACACTTCCCTCAAGAATGTGAGCAGGCAAGTTGGCCAGACAGCTCTGGCATTTGGACATGGGTATGGCCTGATCAACAGCTGAGTGGAGTCAGAGAGACTCCTTCTGTTCATTGCAACCAGTTGTAGAATGGGGGCCTGTGCAGCACGGACTGAATGCCATCATTGCAGAGATCATCCCTGCTGGCGTTAGCATTCATCACCCTCAGTGACTAATTAATTACATATTCTGTAAAACACCACTGAGGGTGCATCTCTTCCTGGGGAATTACTGAAGCTCTCCTGTATGACCAATGTTCTCCCACCCCAAACCCCCCCAGACCAGCTGGAGCTACCTGGTGCCTGGGACAGGGAGGCATCAGCCAGCCCTTCAGGCTCTCCCTGCTCCACGGATTTTCTAAAGGGCCACACTCTGCCTTCCACTTCTCACCAGAGGCATGCACCTCTATGTGTAAATAGAAGCACTGAGTAGTAGCCATAAAGGAAAAGAAAGCAGGAGGGAAGATTTCCTTCTGGTGAGTTATTTTGTGTAGCTGGCAGGTTCATTCTTGTATTTTCAGTCTGCCTTCACTTTGGTTCTAGTACTTCTCTCTCCCCTGCTTCTCGCCTATGCACAGTGACAGAAAAGCCTTAAAGAATAATTTGTGACTGTAAATGATCAGGAAGCCTACAGGTAACATGCTTTTGTAAATGGCTGGATTGCAAGTTGCTCTTTTAATACAGTAAACTGCAAAACAAAATCACAGGTGCTGTAAGAGCCTATAGATTGTTTCCTATAAGGCCACATTAATATTTTATACCACTGTCATCTCTGAGCATTCTTGGCTGACTTGTTACCCTGCACAATCTGGAAGGTGCAGTTTGGCAATAAGACAGATCAGCGGGGACAATGTGGAACAACACTTCAGCAAGAGGTGCTGCACTCATGATGCAAATGAGTCTCTTGACCTTGAGCTTCCCCAAGTGTGTGGTGTCACTGAGCAGGTTCATGACAGTGTAACACCACACACAGAGCAGGGATGGGATGGGGCTGAACAGAAATAACCCCTCCTTAAATTTTCTTTAATTCTTTAAGCACAAAACCCTATCTTATAATTACTAAGCATATGGCATTTTTAAGGCAGCCCTGGCTCCAAAATATCTTATTCTGAGATAACACAATATGACTCAACACAGCAGCATGAGACAGAGCTGACATGTGCAGGTAAGTTGTCAAAATAGGTGACAGATGGAGTTGTGCTTAAAAACATTCAAGATATTTGCTTCTTAGCTTTTCCCCAACATGCATCTCCCACACAGTTTTAAAAATTTACCTTGAAGTGCCTCTACATAATCTAATGTGATGAAAGAGAGAGAACACAAGTGAAAGAATGAATTGCAGAGTTGTTACAGATAATATGCGACATACAGCAGATACCAGCACACAGCAAATCGCCCTGTTTGCTGACAACCTATATTGCTTTGGAATAGTTTGGCACAAATTGCCTATACGTGTATGATGTGCATTTTCTCCTTCTTCTTCTTGCAGCTCTAGTGATTTGAAAGGCAAACTCCTCAGTGATCAAGAAAAATTAAATATATCAGTTCATTACAAAAGGACGAGATTTAGCACAAATCATCAGTGCATGTTTTCTTGTAGGACACACTGCTCTTCCCTTTAAAAGGAAGTGACATGACCCTCTGTTTATCTGACTGACATGGTTTATATATATATATATATATATATATATATATATATATTTCATGAATACTGTACTACACTATTCCATTTCTAATACACACATCATAAGGATGCTTTTGAACATTTCTTCATATCTGGGAAATAAATACTTTGAAATGGAATGTAACTTCACCCAGATCTGTTTGTTGCTGTAATAGACCACTATTTGTTCTGCAGAAGCACCTGATATTGTAACAAAATCCACCCAGAGAGGAGTTCAACTGGCATGAGGGAAGCAATTACCACAGGATCAAGGCCCCAGACAGTCCAAAATACTTAAGTTAGAGAAATTTAAGGGGTTTAACTAAAGCTCTGTTTCATCATGCATTTATTTCATTTATTACTTTATTTATGACTGTTAAAAGAAGATACCTAGCTCAGAATATTTATGCATTTCAGTACAGATTTGCATCTAATAACACCTCCTGCAGTTGCAAATTTGAAAGTGGGGCTAGGGGGAGGTGGTATGTTCCTTTAAATAATCCAGCAGCTCTTTCCTGGTTCTCACGATGACATTTTGGGGATCTCAGTTACACACCATTAGTGGCTGCATTTGTGCTATTCGAAGCCTGTTTTATATATAAAGAAAAAGCAGCAACAAAGATGACACCCTAACTTAGAAGCATGGCAAAATGGAAAGTCTACTGCCATTCAGGAGATGAAACACAAAAGCTGTAAGTTTAGTGAGCAAAAGAGATTGACTTTGTAAAAAAGTGCTGCACCTCAAGGAAACAGCACATCCTTGGCAATGAAAGAAACAAAGAGCCAAAAAAAGGGATCTCAGTAAAGTCTGTGTGTGTGTCTCCAGGTGGATGTGTATCTGCTCTGCTCATCCTCATGCCACCCCACCTAATGCAAGCACTCTGTAGCCATGCTAATGCAGAACAGTCTAGGCAGGCTTTAGGAGCTCATGCTCAGTTTTATGCTGACCATGGCTTCCTGCACAGTGCTGTGGTATCTGGCTGGCTTGATCATGGGATCCTGGAGCCATTCAGTCATTTCCCCCTCAATAAGCAGTGAAAAAAGGCAAAATACTGTATGGTTTGATTAATCCTGTCTTAACCATCCCCCAGGTGGGATTTTGTAGGTTGTGAAAAATTACCTGTTTCCAAAGCCACTGGCAATAGTTGTTGTCAGTGAACTCTTGCCACTAAAAACAGAAGCAGTGAGGACAATACTGCAATGTAATTTCTGGTATGTGGCTGAATTACGGAAAATAACAAACATGGCAGAGACCCATGAGTGGGCAAAATGGAGCAATGTCAGAGCAATTGCTGCAGGGTTGATATGATCCTGCTCCTGCATGCTTCCATGACAGAGCCTATGACTGATGCAAATCCAGGAAGCAGGAAGGAAAAGGCCATTTGTGCAACATCTGCCAGGCTCCCATATGGCAAGTTCCAAAGTCACTATTGCCTGATGACAGCATGCAGATTAGGGCATCAGTGTGGCTTGAACTGGAACTGATCTTTCACTGACTTTTGAATAACTTCATGGCATGGATTAAGAGGGGTGTAAAATTCACCTTCACATCACTCTTGGTCCCTTGCCCATAAAAGTTATTCCAAACTCAAGAGCATTAAGGAAGGGTATTTTGAAAACACACAGCAAGAATTGAGACTATTTTGAGCTTTTATTTATACAGTCCACACTCAGCATAGTGCTAGGTGCTTAATTCAGCTCTTTGGTAGCTATGGATCCTTTTTGTACATTGTATAAAGATATATGTCAAGCCTTGGGTAAGACTACCAGTAGGATTTTTTTACCCTTGTAGCATTAAATCCTTAGCTCTCAAACAATTATTTCCATCTGTTCAGTTCAGAGTACTCACAAAGGCAGGGAAATGTTCACCACCTCACTCAGGGAAACCAAAGTGCAGAAAGGTGATTGGGAAACCAAGTCCCCTGCCTTCCACACCACGTCTACAAAACCATTCTTTTTATGGACAGTCTGAGGTACTGACCCCAAACACTGATAATGTAAAAGCTATTTACATCTCATGTTACATCTACGCTTTTAGTACAACTGAGCAACCTGCAGCACCCAAGAGGGGCGTGCAAAGCCGTCTGTCATCATGCATGTTCCCCTCAATCTTTCATTTAACTTTGCCTTGCCCAGGAGATTGCTGACTGGTGTTTGTGCTGCTCCCAGGGACTGCAGTGGCACAGTGTTGTGTCAGCCAGAGACAGGAAAGCTTGCTTGGCATCATTTGGTACTCAATGAAACTTTCTAAGTTGGAAAGTTTCATTTGAACTAGAGCATAACTGAGTTTGTCTTCCCTTAAATAGAGGCTGATAGAGAGAGTAAATGGAGGGAGAAGTGGGGGAGGGAAAAAGACAAGGAAGAACCCACCTAGTCTGCAGACCTGATAGTCCTGTTTGGGTTTTTTTTTCAGGAGTCTCCTGTCAGGATTTGCTGACACATGAGCTCTGTTGAGTCTTACAATGGTGATTTAAGATGTTACTGCATTCCTTGCTCTCCCCCCACTTCTGCTAAAGGTTATAGTCTACAAATCAGGATTGGCATAAAAGAATATTTTCCTCTGTCTTGGCCATTCCAGTTGAAATTCTGGCACGTTCATTAAAATATTTTGATTCAAGGCAAAGAAGGATGGCACTGGAAGGACTGTGGAGGTCACCTGGTTCATGCTTCTGCCCCTAGGCTGGATGAACTGTTGTGTCCCACATGACAGATTTGTCTCACATTGTCCTAAACACCCCCAGTGTTGGAAATACTGCATCCTACATGCTCCATGCAGCTAATGAAAATACTGAGAAGTACAGGGCCTGCAGCAGGCTTCCACAAATGCCCACTAATGCTTTTTTACTAGCAACTATAGCTTTTCAACATTTTCAACCAATTCCCTAGATTTCAGATGCACATAGCACATGGGATGATGTCAAAAGCCTTCCTAAAACACTCCATGCCTAGGCCTCTGGAGAAAGATACCATATTTGCTATGCTGTAGCCCAGTGACATGATCTTCATTCCCAGAAGCCCTGTGACTACTCTAGCTTCTTACAGGAACTACATGGGAATTTGTTAGGCCACTTATGTCCCAGCTGCATTGCATTTTCTGCATTGGTCTGTCTAACTGCATCCCATTCCACTTACAAATCATAAATCTTTGATCTCTAGGCTATTTTCCCTCCTTTTTCCAGTGTCTGAAGTGAAACATTTGTAATTTGTTTAACTGAATTTTTACTGTCCTTCCTCTCTTTTGTTTGCACAGGACCTCTTCAGTTGTGCACTTCATACTGTTCTTGAAGGAGCTCCTAAATCTGTTTGACTTCTTCCTTGGACAAGATTTCATGACCACACTGGAACTTTGAGGCTACATGAAGGAAAGACAATTCCTGTCCTTCAGCTACAGCCATGTACCTGTTCTACTGCATGTCTTACACACAGAAAATTTATAGCATATTTCAGTACCAGCCTAACCCACTGCTTCCTTTATTTTCCAGTGGCTGGACAAGTGTCTTACTTCTCTAACAGAGCCTGTGCTCTAGAGGTGTTACTTGGTTGTTCATGTGGAACCTTATATCCTGGACCTTCCAGGTTGCCATTGCAAGCTCACATGGCAACTGCATTCAGATTATTTTCCCCTGGTAATTTTTACAGGTCTCTCACTGTCTCTAACCTGGCCCTGAGAGCAGCTGTGCACATCCTTGAGACCAACACATCCCATCTCCCCCTGCTCCCCCTTGCTGGCTCTCTGGGTAACCTGGAACAGCCACAGGCCACGGGGGCTCGCAGGAGGGGAAGTGAGCCAGGGGACTCACACCCCTTGCTCTGTAAAAAACACAGGGCTCTTTGAAATTAAATCCTCCTTGACAGAGTTTGGGCTAAATTACAGGAGTGAGGGAGCCCTTGACAAGACCCAGGTTCCCCCGCAGCACTGTGCCTGCCTTCTAAAGCCCCTGGAGAAAGCAGGGGGACGGTGGGTGGGGACTGTCACAGCCGGGTGTGTCCTTTTCCAGGGACATGTCCCCCCTCTGTGAGACACGTACCCAGTCCTGCACTCAGCTCCCTCCCTTTTAGAGGTGTCCATTTGGGTCACACCGAGTACCCTCCCTTGCCTCCATAAGACCTTTAACTGTCACAGGAGGCATCCTCTCCCTGGGGTGACTTTCTGACTGCTATGCAGATGTGGCAGTCCGTGTTTATTTCCCAGGCTCTGGGAGCTGCTCAGGTGATTCCTGGGTGTTTTGTGTGCTGCCACATTGAGGGTTTTCATTAAATGCCAAACAGAGTTTGCCTTCCCTGGGACATGAACTAAAATGATCTCTAGAAGTATTGGTATGCACAACAAAACTTTTACATCACCATTAGCAAAGCAGAATATTTCTGTTCCTATTATTTCAAGTTGAATAATTTAATGCTCACCCTTTTTAAATTTACCACTTTTAAATTAAAAACTCATTAAAATGTTTCAATAACAGTTAATATTAGCATAGCAATAAGACATACCAAGTGGGCATTACCAGGAGATAATTGACCTGATCTGTAAATTGGTGCCCTTGGCTTTACCTCTGGATGTCAATCAATTAGAGCAGTCAATCATCCCCGAGTAGTGCCTGCCTCAGCACGTCTTATTGCTTAATCATATAACTGTTGAGCTAATACCATTCATATTTCTGGACAAAAAATTCCACTAGGAATTCCCATTTATTATCACATCAAAATTAACAAGATCTTGAAATGCATATTATATTATTCATAGCATAATACTCTGCCAAATGGAAAACATAAAACTATATCTCCCCTTCTTTTTTTTCCCCCCTTTTTTTAAAGCCTGCCGTTGTTAATTAGCCATTCTTTAGGATGATCAAGTAATTGAGATACAGGTTTTAGATCAGGTTCACAGGGAGTATGTGGTCAAGTTAATGAGTCATGAAGAGACTAAAATGTCACTGTATAGAAAACTGACTTGTGCTCAGCTGATATTAATTGCAGTGGCACCGGTGAAGTCAATAGCTCTATGCCAATTTACTGCAGGTGAAGATCAGGCCTTATGTTTACAAGAGTGTGGAATTTAGTGAATGACATTTAATCTTCTATATAATGAAATTTAGTGCATGTAATTTTTTTAACTCTTTGGATTCTGCCTAAAAGCCTTTGCTTGGATGAATTGTTCTACTTAAGCTAATGACTTGGCAAAATATCGCATGAATAGAGAATGAAATGGATCTGGCTGTGCCAGTTAAAGCTAACAGATTCAGACCCTTTGTGAGTTGAAAGCTGACTATATATATTAGAAAAATCCTTGCCTTCAGGACAGCCATGCAATCAAATTGAGCACAGGGACCTCAGTCCTGCACATATTTATTTGTGTATATTGTTACTGGAATGGGCTTGTGACTGTTGAGCTAACATGCACACACATAACCAGGATGAGGGCCTAGCTTCCTCTTTAAATTCAGAGATGTAAATGTGTCTCGTTCTGAACATTAAATAGGGTGTAAATCAAATAGGCTTGATCATTATTGAAGTGCTGAAAAGCTATCATTCTGAAAGGAAGCATCTTGCTATTTTCTCCATAATGAAGCAGCAGACACAACATTATTAATGATAACTGTGTCTGGATTGTGCATTCAACCAAGATAAGAGTCAACATGTTTGGTAACATCAAAGAAAACCTGATACCTCAAGTATAAGAAGATTAGTATTTACAGTGATCTGTAGGGTTGGCAGTTCCAAGAAGTTGAACAGACAATGCCAGGAGGGACAATTAGTAATAAATTGGCACTGGGATTCTCTCCTGTGCTTGAAATCTGGCACTGAGCATAAACACACGTTTGAAGGTTTTGTTTAGAGCTTCCTCCTGCAGCCAGAGCGGGGCTCAGCAGAGTGAGAGTTGTTACAACACGCTGGGAAAACCAAGACAGGTTCTCTCATTGGCACTGAAAGGTGTCAGGTATTTTGTACGAAAGCTTCAAGGACAACATCTCCATCACGTTCTGGGAGACTCACCCAATTCCTTTGGACATGCCACTGCAAAGCTATCGTGTGAAAGTTCAGGGATCCAGAGATTATTCTGCAGAACATACAGTTGGACCATAAACCATCCTGGAATCACACAGTACACGCCCACAGAGTGAAGGGCTCTTTATGTTAATCCAAATTTATTTTTTTTAGAGATACAGTAAAATAAGAATACCCATTTTATTTTATTTATATTTACTTCCAATACCTCTGCACTGACCTCAGCATGAAAAATACAGACAGATCCCAAGGCACCCTTATGTGTAGCTGTAGTTGCTGGAATTTACGGCCCTGCTTGGAGATGAGAAATTAGCTAAATACTGCACATCAGTATTATATCAGCAAAATATTTCACATCAGTGCAGAATTTTCTTTATTTTGATTTAAGCGGCACTAGCAATAATGAACACAGTTAAATAATTTTAAAAGTATCCAGAAAAACAGCAAAGAGTGGAAAATTCCTACGCCTAATGCTCACCTTACTTGTGTTTGGCATAGCTCGTTATGAATGAAGCCAAATCATCCTTACACCTTGATAAAGGTGAAACTAAACCACTGGAGATGGAAACCCAGGAATATTTCTGCTAAATTTGACATTTGCACCTCACATTATTATTGAATGCTTTTATTATTGGATTACTTTCACTGCATAGCTCACTGAAATCAATAGGAGGTATTGATGGTATCGAGCCCTGGAAATTACCTTTTGATGGAACATCTTTACAACATGAAATGGATCGTCATGATATCTCTCTACAATAGATAAAGTGTCACTGGATCCAGTTACAGATGAGAAAAAAGTTTAAGTGACACGGACGAGGTACATGCTAGAGGTAACTAAATGCACATGCTAGAAAATTCCCTTTTCATTTAAGGCTAAAAGTCAAATAATTGGTAAATACATAGCATTGATTCTCCTTTTCATGTCCCTTCAAATATAAAAGCTGAACTATAATGACCAGATGTGTCAATGTGAAACCTAGAAGCCTCTAAAAACGCTGGCTGCACTATTAGCAAGCCATATTTATTTCCTAATCCCTCTTTCATTTAGGCCAACATTGTCAAAGTTTTTCAGTACAAAACCCTTCATAATAAAGAAGCAATAAAGAAGTAGTGATGGGTTCATGATGTTAATGTAGTATGGGCCCATAAAGGATCACAGATCCCTACAACAATTCTGTATTAGAGGAGGTATCATGTATATAGCTGCTTTTAATGTAATTTGCAGATGGAAACAAGGAAATTACTAGTTTGCAAAAGCATTTTAATTCAAAAATTTTCATGTTAGATAAATATTTAAAAAATAATTTATGAAGACACTATTGATGTTTCCTTTTTCATCAGCAACTGAGCATGGAGAACAGGACCAAAGTTCATTTAAACTCTGGCATAGCACTAACTTCAGAACACTTGAAAGGTTTATATCAGGTTTCCCCGATTATATAAACTACAAAGCCACAATTACACAACTCATGGCTCTTTCCAAGATGATCCTAGTTATTACACAGTTATTACATTTTGTTTCTTTTTGGCTGAAACACATTAAATATTTGCTGGTGCAAATGTGTGTTTATCTAGAGAAACAGAAGAAAAGAAAAGAAAAGAAAAGAAAAGAAAAGAAAAGAAAAGAAAAGAAAAGAAAAGAAAAGAAAAGAAAAGAAAAGAAAAGAAAAGAAAAGAAAAGAAAAGAAAAGAAAAGAAAAGAAAAGAAAAGAAAAGAAAAGAAAAGAAAAGAAAAGAACTTATAATGGTACAATTCTTTGCTTACAACTGAAAGATAAGATTCTGAGTATGTTATTAAAAAAGCATTCTAAGGAATTTATTTTGAAATACTGGTATAACATATAAATTTTTGGATTTGAAACTCATGTATCATGTTGTGTCTTCATCACTGTAGCATTAAAAGCTCCTGGGAAATGCATTATTATCAGCATCACTGCACACCATAACATCTAGGTCTAAGCATCGGAGCGGGGGTGATGGGTCAACCCTTTGCCACAGTTGAGATGTTTGGGTGAACAGCCCACAAAATCAATATGAACATTTGGGCCATATCTGAACAAATCAGCAGTAGTTCATTTGCAAAACTCAGCTGAAGGATACGTTAAGAACAGCATTTCTCACATGAGGTTTCAGTAATTCTGCCTTTGTTATGGATACGTCTGTAACAGCCCTCTGGTATTTGGGTAGAAATCCAAGTAGAGTGTTCAGAAATGTGTAGCATTTAATATGAATCAAAGTACTCTGATAAAAAAATAGTTTGGCCTTTTGCTGCTTCTTAGGTTTCCACCTATTAAGTGACCAAGTTTCTCCAGCTGCCAGCACAAGTTACCTTGTTTAAGTACAACAGACTATTTTTGGGGAAGTCTTGTGCTGCCCATCTCAGAGGGTGTTAAACTTCCTTGCTGGACAGTTTAGGAGCTCATCATATTTGACCATTGGTTATAAAAGATGTACCCAGTGTCAAAATGCGTGACTAAAAATGCCTTTAATTAATGAGATAATACAAATCGAATTGAACTTTGCTGCTTGAACCTTTCCCCATTGCAGGGTCAAACAGGAACTCAATTTAAACATCCTCAAATTTCAGGAATATTTGGATTCAGCTCCAGTTTTGGATCTAAACTGGATGGCTTTGATCCACTTGTTACAAAGTCTGATCTCATCCTGGCTAAGAAGTAGCATTACTCAATAAGGAGAGTTAATACTGGAACTGTGACATTGGGAAAACCTGCTCGACAAGCAAGCTTGTTTAACCAACAGAAATAGGTTGCCAAGATCATAAGCCAGGGAACAGTTTAACAAAAATCAATGAAGAAATTACAAGTGACTAGTAAATTCACACAATGAGCATAAGCAGCTGAAACTAGAGAAGAACCAGAGACAGAGACTGTAAACATTTTGCACAGAGGGTGGAACCGTGCCATTGCTGCACCCGTAAAACCACAACCTCATCAGCTTTCTTAAAGTGATTGGGTTCCACCTGGTTAAAACCTAGGGGATTTAACAAAATCTGCAGTAGGTGATTGTTGATGGTTTAATTGCTAGTCTACTTTCCTTTGCAGGTTTGACTTTAATCTGTTTATCATCACCTAAATAGAAGTGTCTGACAGAAGGTTTCTCTTTTAAATACCACAATTGCACCTCACAAAACCAGAGCGTGAACACAGTAAGTCACAGAAGCAGAAAGGAAACAGAAATGCCCTGATCCTAAGCAGAGAGGTGATTTACTAGAAAGGCGTTGCACAGCTGAAAAAAGTAAAAGGTTAATTTTTTCTTTTGGAGACTTTGAGGTATTTGTCTTCCCACAGCACTTATGGAAATCAACGAGCAACAGCTATGGCATGAACCAAGCCATTTTGTTCTTTTGTCCTGTTGGCAGGCCAAGTGTGAGCAGTGGTTAAGAGTGAGCATTCTTCTGTCCTACAGACAACACAGTAAGTTTGATTTAAGCTTGTCTCCATGCTGTAATAGAAGTTGTGCGACATTTACCTTGATTGGAAGGATGAAGAAGGTGACTGCAATGGACAACTTGCTCAGTAAAAACACAGCATTCCAAGCAGAACTCCATTAAATATGAGATTACTTTTTAATATTGTTTTTGCATGCCCTACATGGATATATTTCACCCTGCACCAAGGCTGTGCCATCTACAGTTACGTGGCCCCTCCCTTGGCGTGACCCGTGGCGTGCAGGGACCTGCCCTGTGGAAACGCCGTTGCCTCACCCCACAAGGATGCAGCAGCTGAGTGGTGATGCCTGCTAACCTGTTAGGTCAGCATTATCCTACAGCAACAGCAGGGCTGGGACAGTCAGGTACCTGTTACTCAGCAAGCCACACCACTACAATTAATACAGAACAAATCAGTGAATAAAATGACTGCAGGCACTAAAACAGAAGGAGGTTAAAAAAAGGACAGCGCTCTGGTTGCAGCACATTTGAGCAAAAGAAAAATGTTTGCTATATTTAATACACCTAAATGCAACCTGTGTATATTTCCCAGCCTGGGGAAATTCAAACGAGCCATATGTCAGCTGCTTCCTGAAACTCTTGGTAGCGCTGGATATGCCCACTGCATGCTCTCCTTATCAGGCCATTTCCATCTCACATACCCAACACCATCTCTGGAAGCTTTCTCCAATTGATTTAGTAACAGTTGAAACTTGCTACCAGTCATTAGACAAGTTTGTTTGGATCATATGGCAGAGTCTCAGAGCTGTCTGGAATGTGTTCAGGGACACGTGGAACTTGTGGGGCCTTCCCCACAAGGGAAGGGCTGGGGACCTGTGGGGACCTGTGAACAGCACTGCCCACCTGAACAGCCCTGCCCAGCCCTGAAGAGCCCCTTGTACATGGAGGATCACTTCAGATTCAGAGAATGTTGTGATGAACACAGGCCATAGTTGCTTCTCCCCTACCTTATCAAAAAGGTGTTATCAAAGGTTTTCGATTCTCACCATTCCAACAGCACTAACAAAAATGTCATTTCTTTGCATTTCTCATCAAAGGCTCATTTTCTAATAGAAGGGGAAATACTCTCTGCTTGGGATGTTACAATGACAACAGCAAGCATATACACAGCTATAAATTTGACTCTGAAACATGTTGAAAGGTTAGATTTGTAAAAATGTAGGCAATTTGACACCTCTAGATCACAGCAAACACAAGGCAACAAAACCGAGCTTCCAGACCGTCAGTTAATTCCAGGCTCCTAAAAGTGTCTCTTGGAAACTATTTCCACAGAGAGCAAAATAACGAATGTAATTGGAAACACTGGAGAATCAATGGGGAATGAAAGAGGATAAAGAGAGGCGGAAAATACACACCAAGATGCACAAATAGACATACAGTATAATTAGCTTCAGTCTATTGTATAACAGAGTCATAACAAATGACTCAGCTCCTTAGGTGGTGTAATTAGACTTCAGTGGACCAACCCCAATTTACAGCAGCTGATGATTATGATATATAATTATATGGACTGATTCTGATCTGTATAAATTATTAGTAAACTTCAATGAGGGCAATAAGGTCAATCCAGTGAAAAAATTGTGCAAGTGAGATACAAATCAGATGTCCAATAAAATAATGAAGCATCTTATGTTCACACAGCTGCTCTTACCTCGGGCATTTTTTAAAATGAACTTTATGTGGACAGGAATTGCTTGGGGGTCCATTCAGATGTGGTCATTTCTGTGATGCCACTCAGCAGCTCTTGACTAGTTGCAGAAACTGTATATGCTATATGGGCATGGCAGGGCAGGGAAATGTCACATCTATTTGGAAGTGCAGGGGAAAGACTGTCTGGGAGGAAGAAATTGGCCATGCCTGATTTAGGACAGGCTATGGCACCTGATTGCTACGTGCTTTCAAAATGCATCACCTAACAACCCGCTGGGAGCTCAGCGACTTCTGCCAACCGAAACCATCAACCCCTAAAACAGCAGAGGTGTGGGTAGAGTTGCCTGCAGTTCTCTTAAGATCTCCAGTATGAAATGAGTACAGAGAAACACCTTAGACCCCATCTCTAATATTTATGCCTGTCTGTGTATCCTGCCCATTAGTGAAAAAACAAAGAGAACTCCAGAATAAGCTGTTGGATTTGGTATATTGCCGGCTGTGAAAGCAAGCCAGGGTTCCTCCAAGAGCAGATAACAAGCATGTCAGGAATTGCTTCTGATGTCAAATCCATGTCCTTATAGCTGACCTCATTAAAGGTTCTATCATGCTCCCACTGAAACCATTGGCAATGATTTCTACAGTTTGCTATGGGATGTCTATGTACTAGTCAGCCTTGAAAGTAAAAAAATTCTTGGCTGTTTCTCTGTCTACCACTTTCACCAGAATTCTTGATGTGTTTTGGAGAGGGCTGAGGTCTCTGCAAGCACAGATGTAGCTTCAGGGAGTGCCCCAAAGTGCTGTCAGTAAATAGGAGACACCAAGAAAATCTGCACACTCTCTCCTACTCCTGGAGGAGGGTTGAAAAGGGACCTGGCACCCCATTAGCCACCACAAACACAGACCCAGGGGCTGCCCAGCCCATACCAGAGCAGTGTTGTGGCTGCAAAAATGTTGCTGCTTTCCAGATGAAACCCTGCATTGCAAAAGCACCAGGGTGGGCTGCTAGGCCATTGCCTGACACTGCTTTCAGAACAATATCCTTTCTTTTCACACCCACTGTCTGAAATCAACACTATTTCCCATCCAAGTGTTCTGATCCCTAAACCTCCCCCCACTGGGGTGGTGCACTGAGCTGGTACTGCCTTGGCTCTCAGCACACAGCAACTCTGCACTCCCTAAGGCACAGCTGCGCCTCTGTCTCCTGCAAGGGCTTTGTACTCGGGGTTACAAACACGTGTGCCACCATCTCTCCTTCCACCTTCCTCCTCTCCAAAAGAGGTGCCAAGACAGGTGAGAAGAGACAGCAGAGTGAAGTTTCTCACACTTGGTGTGAAAGAGAGAGCTGGGAAGTCAGGGAACTGAAAAGAAAAAGCAGCAGCAAAGTAAAGCTGCTGCACCTCCCCTCACCTCTCCTGTCCCCACTCAAGTGTAAAGAAGCACTGTGCCGGGGAAAAAACTACAGCCCAAATCTCCTGATAAATCAGAGCTTCTCTGGAGGGAGAAGCAACTAAAAAGGAATGTAAATGATCTTTGACCAATGACTTTTGTCTAGTTGTGGTTTCTGGTACGGCATATGTGGTTTCTTGTTCGGCACGGTAATGAGTGTGTGTACAGCAATGTGTTCAATGTGCACGGTGCTGAGAGATTAGAGAGTGAAGGATGGCATGGGACATGTCAATATGGATCTGCAATGATCAAAGGAGGCTGTCTCTTCTGGGCACAAGTCTGGGTTGGGTTACAGCAAAGGAAAAATGTGAAGTGCTTCTTAATGTGTTTTCTCTGTATTCTCTGCTCTAGGATCACCGTAAATGGAAGAACATCTTCTTCCCTAATAATCTATTTCCTGCATGTGGCTGCCCCAATAAATATATTAAAGTTTTGTTTGAACTATACAGTTTGCTAGGAAAACAGACTTGCCATTGTTTAAAACAAAAATACACACAAATGCTGTTTAAAAACTAAAGCAAGGCTATGTGCCTATCTTTGCTCTGACTAGTTATCAGCCATGAATCTTGTACTTAGGTAATTATTAGAGGTTTCTTTTTTAAAGAGATGATTTACTTACCCTGTATCCCTGCCAGATTTTCTTTCTTTTTTTAATATTTGAATTTTACACATTAAGTAGGGCATGCTCATTTTTCTTCTGCTTCTGCCCTCTTTTGAGTTATGAATCCCTTCAGTGAGTAATGAGCAGTTGGCAACTTTTATGCATAAGAAAGAAGATTCAATGAATTCCAAATATGCTACACGGATGCTCCTTCTCCTACATAAAAAGTATAACATTTTTATGAATTGGGCCCACGATGATCTGGCATTAAATCACTGCCCCCTTTCTTGTCTGTGCTCTATTTATGCTCAGGGGACATGCAGTCACAACGTATTATAAATTCAGCAGAATTACTAATTAAAAAACCTACTGTACAAAAATAGAACAAAGGGTGGAATTAGAGCCAACAGGATCTGAGCCAGTGCAGTGGTCCTGGGGAAATGGTCTGGGCTGCAAGGCAGGTGATCTGATCCTCATCTGGGATTAACTAACGGAGCTCTCTTGCTTCAGATGATTTACAATCCTACAAACCGAGCCCCTCTGCAGACTTCTGGCAGCGGGTGCCAGCAGGGCTCCTGGCCTCCTGTTTCCCATTCCCTCCCAAAGGGATGAGCAGCTCCCACTGGCGCCACGGGAACCGGAGCCTGTCGGAAACGAGCAGCACTCCTGGTCTGGCTTGTTGGATTGCCAGACAGGGCTTGGAGAGACCATGGGAGATTTCCACTGAAGAAAAGGGTTTGTACCATACAATGACCCCCAATCCAGGAATTGTGCTGTTGGGCACTGACCCCTCTGCAGTGCTGTGAAAGCATGGCTTGGCCAGCACAGACATGGGAAAAGAGAGTCCAAACAAGTTCTTGGAAGCTCAGCAAGAACAGTTGCTCTTCCCCTGCTAACTTCCCTAACCTAACCATCTGCTCTAAAATGGAAGCATTCAATATCAGGGCAAAACAGTAACTCTAGAAAAGCAAAACATGCAAGGTGTGCAGTGGATAAACTCATCCTTCTTCCCCCACTTCCAAATGTAAAACAGTGCCCTACAAACAGAAACAATAAAGGCTGAAAGATGCATGGAAGTTGGTTGGTATGTATCAAAACAGCACCTCCTGGATACTGCCTGTGGGCAGACACTGAGCTGACCAGTGCATCCAAGGAAAGTCCTTCTGTCAAGTCTTCAAAAATAATTATATAGGAGTGATATTAACAAAGAAGTGTCCCTGGGATGATCGAAGCTCCAACAGAACTAGGAAAAATATCCTCTTGGAAATTCAAAGTGGAAAAATAAAATGAATTCATCTTGCAACTTTCTCTGCATGGTCAAATCTCTCACTCTCAGTTTCTCTGCTGACTCACATGGAAACCCTCCTGGCACCAGGAAAAAGCAATGAATCAAATGGACTTCTCTTTCAGGAAAGGGAGAGAACATAGGCTTTGTAGAGACAAATACAAATTGTAACAAGAGCCTTAATCATTACCTCAGACTGCACAAATAAAAAGACACCTAGCACCAGCTCTGCTTGATAGGCAGAGGCTTTACTGTCCCATACTGTCAGTCTCACACTTGATATAGCAGCATTCAAACCATTTCTGCATTGTGGTTCAGCTTCTGAACTAATATGCAGGTTAACCATAAACAATTTCAGCCCACTTTAAACCTCTGTGCTGTAGGAATCAGTGGCTCAGCAGCTAATTCACAAATGGCTCAGTTGACCATGCAGTGGGGACACTGCAGATAGCTGAGGGCAGTGACCTCGTCACTCAACCTCAGCTAATCTGTCCCCATTTGCCAGAGACAAGGAAGAAAGAACACAAAAAAGAAAGGGCTACTGTCTGATGCCCCTTACAATTCAGCATCACACATGCCAAAGTAAGCAGTTCTCCAGAATCACAAAATGAGTTAAAAGTCACAAAACTTAAAAGCATTTCTGGATTCTTAGGTAAGCCTGGTAAGCTCATAGGGCTCCTTTGCTGAAGTGTTTTGCTGTGACTCTGACCTGAAAGCCCACACTCTTCCAGAATTGCCTGACTTGTCACACAGCTCAGCCTTTGGCAGAGGAGAAGCTACTGAAGCCAAACAGCACAGTTCATACCTGAGTGTTTGCTATGAGATACATGCACAACCCATTTCTCTCAGAGCAAAGACGTTTCACTTACACTCTGAATTTATATTTCCCTGTGTTTTCTTTTTTTTTTTTTCCATCTAAGTTCAGTCCAAAAATCTAATATATTGTAATAGAAATGACTGGATAAAACCCTGCCAAAACTACGAGAGGGACACAGGCACAGGGCTTCTGCAACCAGCAACATGCAGATCATCTGGAAGTGATGCTGCTAATCAGCCCAGGGCATGGGGCACTGAGTCCTTCCCAAATTAATTTATTAAGTACTTAATGGAGCTCTGCTAATGGGCAGAAGCTTCAGAAGGAAGGCAGCAGAGGTGATCCTGCCACCCAAGTCTGCCTCTCTGATGCCTTATGGCACTGGGCAAGTCTCTACCCCTTCTGGCTATCAGTCCTCCCACATTTTTCTCTTGGCTCAGAAACAGGCATTCCCAGGGAAGGGATTCCTGTTGCATTCAGGCAGATGGGACCTCTGGACTGTCTGAAAAGTGACATTCTGCATAATATTCTTGGTCACACCTGTGTGAACCTGGAATAGCCAAACCAGTGGGGTTTTTTTAGGTCTCTGTGATTTAGGCTGCGATCTCTGTAGTTTCCACCTCTAGACATCCATGATCCACATCCAGATCTCCATCTCTGGATTTCCATGATCTGGATTCACCATCCTTTCATCCAAACTCCTCTGCTTAACCACCCCAAAACCTTCAGCTTTCTCAGAGAAAGGGGTTTAACCCATGTAAGGGAGACAACTTTCTATGAACAATTTCTTATGCCATTAATTATACAATCTCTTATGTTACCAATCTGTCATCCACCTCTGTGCTCCCTTATGATAAAAAAAAGTCATTTGTCGTAGTCCAGATGAGCAGCACACCCCTTTGGACAAGCTTTTGTCATTTTGGTCCCTCCCTGCTGCATGACACCTGGCTCACATCTCCCCTGTTTGCCTGGACACCAAGTAGTGACTCCAGTGCCCCTGAGCTCTCTGCATTTTGGAGAACGATGCCTTTTTGAAAACTCACTCTCCCATCAGTGTAGCTTGGAAAAGCCAGACAGCTGGACCTACTTTAGTGTAATTTAGCTGAGATGTCAGCCCTCTTAAGGAGGAAAACACTACTCAGTGTGAATAAAAGTGGCACCATCTGTTCCAAAGCGCAGAGACCTTTGCAGCATGGCCTGAAGGTCGAACCCTGCTGGACTCCGAATCAGAAAGTGCTGTAGCACACGTAGCTGTAAATGGAGAGTGATCTAGCAAATCCCTCCACTGAGCACTGCTCCAGCATCTGCAGCCAACAGCCCTAATTGAGGATTTACTCAGGCAGCAACTGGTCTTGCACAGTGATGAGAGGTGTCAGGCTTTTGGAGGAATAAGCTCTCTTTTCTCTTCTCTCTTCTCCCCATTGTGACCAGTAGTTTCTCAAATCTCGAGTGTTTATTCAAGCAACCAACCTTCACTAGCAAATGGCTCAAGTTTTGATGTTTAATGTTGCAGGGATAGCAGTAGGCAGCTTTTCTTGTTTTCAGCTCTTTTAGCACACTGTTTTGCCTGAAGCAAAATATGGTTTCAAGCAGTCTCACTCCACTGGTACTTTCTCCTTGCCTCAGCTAACAGCACTTGTGTATGTATTAAAGATGCTGCAGCAGAAGTTGATGCTACAGGGCTTGCTCACTTATTTCAGATAGTCAGCAATCCAACTTTTACAAAATGCACTTTTTATACAAAGGAATTATTTGTTCCTTTTTTTGGTTTACAACCCAATTTCAAAGCCTGTGAAAGCTTGGGTAGGGGGAGGGAGAATCATGCACTTGATTGGGACATCAACATAACATGACATTTTACAAAGACTGTCAATATGCCTCCTTAAAGAGACACTGACATATTAGTTTAAGTGACTGGGTTTGCTGAGATTTCTTTAAGGTTGACTTAAATGTCAGATGCCATTAGCTCTGAAAGTTCAAACAGTCTACCACTGTGAGCGTCTTGTGCAGTGGAGGTTGAAAGGGTCACAGGTAAGCAAAGCCACACTAAAACACTGCTTACTATGGCTGTGAAACATGTAGCACTACAGTGAAAAGCAGAAACCGAAGCCCTAAAGATAGAAGATTTGTATTAACGTCTTCCCAAATAGACCACCAGGTCTGGGTTTGTACCTCTGCAGCTTCTCACTTAGCAGCTGAAGTCTCACTGCTCTCCTCATCTACATGTGAGGGGGGAAGTCTGCTTGTGTTCAAACTTCAGAACATGTGTGTGTCTTTGAGGATAAGAAAAGTGAACTATTGATTAGCAATTGACAAATGCAATAGAAATTTTATATAGGCTGAGAAAGACCCATCCATAATTTATGACTGTGCCAAATATGAGTGACAGCAAACAGCAGGAGGCTTGAGCACAATATTGATTACTTTAAAAAACTGAGAAAGGCACCGTGCTGAGGACTGGAAGGATAAAGAGGAGAGGCAACAAGCAGAGAAAACAGGAGCAAAGCCATTAAGGATGTTGTGCTACCAGACACTGCCAGACTAGGAAACTGAGGAGACAGTCAGGTGGAGAGCACTGCTCTCTCCTTTCCAATCAATAATACCATGTCAAAACATAAAATGCATGCTTTTGCTCTTAAGTAAAATGTGTCTAAGATTTTTAAAAGCATTGATTCAAGGTGGATCAATGAGAATCTAGGCGTATTTTCCTGTGCAAAAAGGGGGTAATAACACTTTGTAGATAATCACACAACAGAAGAGATTTCCAATGCTGGTTGTAAATGTCCTATTTATATTACAATCTTTTTGTCAGTTAAGGTTAAGAATAGTAGGTCAAGGAGCCATGCATTGTTGAAGAGGGGAAGGCAAGCATGTAAATGTGGGAGCATGGGATCTCTTTAAAAGATGAATGCAAGGACAGGACTGATCTTGGGCAGGAGAGTATGACATTCTCTTCAACTCCACTTCCAAACTGCTTCCAGGGGCTTTTCCACTTAACTTCTTAGCAGGTTCAAAGCTCCAGACTCAAGAGCAATGCTCAGCTGAGAGGCAAGGAATGAATGAATGTACTCTGCAAGGCCTGTTCCTGGGGATGCTGGAGTTCTTCAGCAGCTGCTCAGCTGCAAGGTCCTGGCAAAGCTGGGGCTGGTGTTGAAAAGGCTCTGCTGCTGTAACTATTCCAGCAAAATTTGTTCTAGCAATTTTCATCTCCCAAAAATGTGTTTGGTGGTAGAGTATACAATGGTCCTCTAATTAAGCAAGTTATGTGAGGATAATTGCAGCTTCAATTAGACTTTTTGCCTAACAAGGTTTTGGCCAGAATTGAGATGGCGTTAAAACCAAAACAGAAAACATATTTATAACTGGCATCATTTTACCAGTATGGAGAAAAAAGGCTTTAAGAAAGAGAAAAAACTGGAACCAAACTTCTAACTGTCCAATTCTCCCCCAGAGAGAACACAGCTTGCATTTCCAGAGATGAACAGCAAATTTAAGTGAACAAGATGTACGTTTCAAATGCTGAGAGAGAAAGAGAAAAAAAGAGAAGTGCACCTGCAGAGGGCAGCTGGGGATGTGAAAGGTACCTCAGAGATGGCTCTCACTGCCCTTGCAGCAGCCCTGGTACCTGCACAGCACAGCAGCTACTGCACAGGTACCCGAGTAAGGAATTCCCTGCGCAGACAGAAACCTTCTGGTTCCTGTGCTGGGGTCCCTGCCCTGTCCAGTGCTGCCCTTGAGGGAAGTGTTTGTACTGCTGGTTGCAAAGCAAGGCACTGGGTTTGTGTACTTCACACAGGCTTGCTCTGAGCATTCTCTCTTTGATCCATTAGGAAACAAAATTTTGCTTTTGCTTATTAGACTGGAACATTGAAATGGGACACTGGCAAAGGAAAAGAAAGAATTCTTCTTTCTTCTTTAAAACAAAAAACTCTGGAATGTTTTAGAAGACCCCAAATTCCAGACAATGACTTCAAGTAAATCTCATTATTAATCACTCATTCTTCAACAATCACTGACTCTTGCTGGGTTTTTTTAAATGCAGGTGAAAAATTATCTTTTTTTTTAAAAGACCTATCACAGAACTATAGCTGAATGACATAAGGGGAAGGACAAGAAGAATTGTCCACGACCCACTTCAGCAACAGCATGTTTCCAAATCACCCAGATAGTCATAGAAATAACTCTGTTACAACACTTCGATGTTTCTTTCTCTCTTATTCAAAGGCAAAATTTTCCCATAATAATGCAATGTTTCACTGTCCCGAACATTTACATGCCCCTGAAGTTCTAATACTGATGCAATAATTCCTTGGCATCAATAAAATATATTCCCTTTGCGAACTCCCGCTGTTTCCCTCATCATCGGTAAAATCTGAAAAGCCTTACAAAAATAATTATTTTGCTGCACACTGTTTTTCATTTTTGATAGACTCTTAACTGCAGACTTTTCTGAATGCACATCTAAGAAAAGCCTTGTCATTATTTCCACTGACCTGAGTAATGAGGCAGGAGCATGAGCTCCCTGCCTCCCAATTGGTGAGAGGTGCAGCGCAAAGCAAACCGAGCTCCCCTCCAGCAGCCAAATGGCACAGGCTGGGGAAAGCAGAATGGGAGAAGCATTTGGAAAAGAGAGGGATGTAGTCTGACTGCAGCTAGAGCATCAGGGTAGGGACAGAGCTCAGGGGTTCATGATGGGGCCCCTCTGGACAGCACTGGCTGCAGTGGGCTCAAAGCTCACCATGTACAGACTCTGCTCCTGTGCTCACTGCAGTCACCGGCCACCCGTGCTTCCCTCCAAAAGGAGCAGTTTCCCCCACCCCAGACATTCCCAGAGAGGAATCTGCTCCAATCTCCATGCTCCTGGATCTGATGGCCGTGAATTGTGGCAGGGAGCACATTTGGCCTCTACTCCTCAGTTTTTATGCTGGTGTTATGAAAATGACATTTTCCTATTCCCTTTACAGGGCTGTGGAGGAGATTGATCAGGCAGCTTATATATCCTGCTTTCTGTAATCTTCCAAACTAATTAGCTCCCAAAGAGATACCATGCTGGCAGGCCAGATCCCTCCAGCTTCACCAGTAAGAACAGCAGGTGGGAGAATAGCTCCACACACGTTCCCTGCTTGGCCCTTTCTACAACTGCTTGTGACACTAATTGATCGGTGCCAGTGGTGCTGGTGGCAGAGACGCGCACAACCCACAGGGAAGCTGTTCAAAGCTGCAGTAATGAGTAACCTATTGCTGCTTGAAAGCACAACCATGGCCTTTGAATTCTGCTATGATTACCTGGGCTAGCCAGGCCTCTGTCCCCTCACAGTGCTAGAGACGAATAATATTTTAACCTATTTGAATTTTACGCTAATGACCTGGGGAAGAAAGAAGGAAAGAAAGAAAGACGACAACTCGCTTCAAACTCCTTAGTGTTCAGTGATAGGGCAGAGGGACTTCAGAGAGAGCCCACCTGGGAGGAGGAAGAGTTGAGTCAGCACACAGAGGTGCTCCAGGTTGTTGCCAGTGGGGGACCTGGAAATCCTGCTCTGCTGGCAGCGCTGCTGTATGCACTAAAGCCTGTGCAGGCAGTGAGCCTCCCCAGCCAGCAGCAGCAAGGGATGTCAGGGCACACACACATCCGATGTTCTGGCAACCTAAGACCAAAAAAGCAACCCCTCTGGAACCTTCCCTGAAAGCACCAGCGACAACAGCCCTGAGATTACTACAAACTCTGCCCAGGGCTGGCTCCCAGCTGCCTCAGCATCTGGGGAGAGGAGAGAACCTGCCAGTCCTCAGAGGTTATTGGGAATTTACTAGTCTAAGCAGTAAATAAAAAAGCTGAGGAGACCAAATCAAATGGAAACTATCAAGGGTGCAGCTCTTTTCTGGTCACTACTGCTCATAATTTCACATTTTACCCAGACTTGACACAGCTTTCAAAACCAATACTGGCTCTGCTGAATGATTCATGCAGCTTCTGTTGCAGTAGACATTGACATAATGAAAAACTTCTCTGCAAACCAGCACAGTGATTAAAAATAGAAACAAAAATACACAATACCACAATTCCGAAATAAGCCCAGCTCACAAGCATCCTAAAATACACCTGCATCGCTCTGGATACCTCTAGAAACCACTTTAAAGTATCACCATTCCAGGAATTACTGCATTTCAGAGGGAGAGGTCTGGGCTTCTGGGAAGCTTTGCAAGACAATGTCATCACCAGGGCAGGACAGAAGTTGTACTGGCTGCAGGAAAACTTCAGTGTCTCAGCTGGAGCGAATCCCTTCATGCAAGAAAGTGTTTGCATCTTGTCTTACACTGCTGTGGTAAAAGCTCAGCATTAAAATAAACACTGATCATAGTGGAAAAAATTTCCTTGAAATGACAGAGTCTACCCTGAGTACTACATTAGCATATAAGGGCTCTACTTCAAGAGCATCCTAATATGTTCCAAGGAAGAAATGAATTGCTCACTTAATTCTACTAATAGTTAATACAAAGAATTAGTGGTCACTGTAATAAGGCTAATTGCTGTCTTCAGCCTCTTTGCACAGAGGAACACAAGGGATGTCCTGGCCAACTTCCTGCTCTAGAGAACACGCACAGCAGGTTGGGTCCTTCATGCTCTGTAGATCTGTGTGAACACAGCCCAGTGGAATAACTTAGCATGATCTGAGGCAGCTTGAGTCATGGGGACTGCCAGGACCCAGAGAGAGCGAGCCCAGAGCTCAGACAGCCTACCCACACCCACCTTTCCCAAAACCACATTTCCTGCTCCTGCCAGTGCAGGTGACACAGGTCTTCTCCTACCCTACAGCAAACAGCAATTCCTGCCTCCCAGAGGAAGCAGTTTGTAGTGAGCAGAGCTACAAGATACGCTAAGCAGGTTACATCTGAGCCCAGCATGGAGCCCTTTGCTTCTGAAGGCAGTTCAACCCAGCGGCTTTCATCTGCAAACCCCTCCAGGTCCTCCTGGCTCTCTGAGTCTGATCTGCTCGATAGCTGAGATCAGTGCCTGCATCCTTGCAGTGAGCCACGAGGCTGCTGTTAACAACACAGGACAGCAACCCTGGGGCAGAAGGACAGCACACAAAGGCTTGAGATCACTTTTCTCACCACAGATTGCATGGCCTTTGCGCTCAGCCAAGCAGTCTGAGAGACTAAGCACCTTGCCCAGGATCATCTGAACAAATTAAAGGGGCTTTGACCTTCTGTCCCTGATGTGGCTGTTGCAGTGCCCTTATGGATTGCATATTCCTGTTAATTAATTCCTCCAAGCATTTGGTATTTACTTCTTTAAATAGCTAAAATGCCATCAGGGGCTTGAAAATGCTCTGTCAAAGTTGTTGATGTGCTATCAGACTGTAGTTGGAAACACATTTACATTTCACATCAGCTAAACCTCTACCTCAGGAATATTTAAGTGTTCTACCCATCCTTGGAGCACTTAAAGTGGGGACAAGACTCAAATAAGTCTATGTATAATGGACTTTTTTTCCTTGATAGGGCAGCAAGGACAGCAAATCTCCATTTTGTTGGAGAGACACTGCATGGGTACACAGGATGCACTGAGCAGCAAGAATTCTGGATCTTAATTTCTGCTCAGCAGATGTTTGGCTGCTAGTGAAGTAGTGGGCAATCATTTTGCCAGTTAGTTTTCCAGTTTCCTCTATGTTTTAGCACTATTAAATTAATGCTTTTCTCTCTTTAAGGATACACTTTTCAGGGCAAAGACTCCTTTACTCCTTTACTTTGCACCGGAGCTCAGTTCAACAAAGCACCGAATCCATTTGGGACCTTGCTGTACTAATGTAACACAAACCAGCCAGATTAGAAACAAAAAGTACTGGGTTCTGAAAACACATGTTTTTCAGACTGCAGAGTTTAGGCAGACACTAGGAGTTAAGCTGTTGAATAGCATATTTAAAACTCAGATGGAAAACAGAAACTTCCTCAACCACAAGTTGTACAAGACAATATACATAACCCATTGAATGGAAAAATAGACTGCCTTTATCATATTAACAATGATTTATAAAAGCAGATGTTCAAGAACTCACCAAACATTTCATTTCACTTCTATTCATTTATACTCAGCTTCAGTGATGGCTTGCTATATTGAATATTTTTTGCCTTCACATCCATTTCTGTTCCTGTTACCCTGTTAATCACTGGCAGTTTTAGGCCTGGTATCTCCCTGGTTAAATGGCTCTGGGCAAGGAGGTTTAAGGAAAAAAAAATCCATTCAGCAAATAGCATCACAGCAGTGCTACCTGTAAGCATCCCCAGAATTATTCTGCTGGTTATTTAATTAGCCCAGACAAAGGTTGCAGAGTGAACAGAATTCTGTCAAGGGATCTGCAGTAATATTTGGAGATCATTTCTTTTACTGCTTCATCATTAATGTTTTATGTACTCTTGCAATTGATGGAAGCAATAAAACATTTCTGAAAAATACAGAAGAAACAAAAAACTAATATACATGAAATAAAATCTCATCTGAAATTCCACTAACACTGCACCCATGGCATCATTTAACAGTTTGCTAGGTCTGGTGTACACACTACACTTCACTGCATCATGACAAAGTATTTAGATCTAAATAGATTTCCTCTATTTATCCCTGGTGGAAAATCTAAATGGAACTTTTAGAGTGAGAATGAATATATCACTGTTTAGTTTACAGAACTTGTATGTTGCTTCTCAAAAGTTTCTCTGAGCATAAACCTGGACTGTTACATAAAATAAAGAAAAATATTTCAGTAAGATACATCTCAATTCAAAAGCCAGTTTTGGTTGTAATTATATGCAGGAATATATTATTATCTGTTGAAATATTTCAGCATTACCCACAGTTCCAGTGGCCTGAACAGAAATTCTGAGTATGGCAAAAAACAAAATTTACTGGTAATTTCTCAACTCAAAGTTCAAGTCTTTCTGCAGGATCCTTCTGCAATTCTCATAGTCAAAGGAAACAGGAAGAAGATGCATCATTTTAATGGCATATCTTCAGGTTTTGTAGAAAACACCAGAGCACCCAGCACTGGGGTAGTTAAATGACTCATTTCATTTTAAAAGCATCTGTCCATGGACAGGGTTGATGCTGGATGGAGGAAAAGTGAATCTGATCAGTAGGATCTTTATTTCGACCCAGAAAAGAACATTCCAGAGAGAGCCCAGCACAGTTCTTAGTTTCTAGGCAAAGTTCACAGCCAGTAAAGGCCCATCAACCCTTCTATTTGAATTTGTTGTCATTAAAATCCTATAAATATAGAACACAGCTTGGCTTTTTAAAGGAAACATATGTCTTGATTAATTTTATTTTTAAGAATATAGTTGAGGGATGGTACCTGCTAAGCTCAGCATCACCCAATGATCTGCTGCTAAGCCAGTTACAAAACTTTTGCCAGGAAGTGTGCAAAGTTTGAAGATGTTTATATTCAATCAAATAACTAACACTGTAGCCATAATGCAAAAACTACAGAATGGACAATTTTTGTTGTCCTGGGAATTCAAAGTATATTCTACAATCACAGCAGGAAATGCAGGAAAATTTAAACAGTGCATCATGATGATTGGGTCAGCTAATTGTACACACGTGAGCAGTGATGTCATGTCAGCAGGGTCATGACTTTGCAAGGTAGTAAGAACAGAATGAAACTCTTGTCAAGAATCTTTAAACACAACATATTTGACAATAATCCGTTAATTTTCAGCACCAATAATCAGCAGCCTCAGTAACATCCAAGATTTTTCTCATGCTTATCCCAATGCCATGTCTCAATGGCAGCCAGTATTCCTGCTCCAGATACAAACCAAACAGAGGCCAATATGTGCATGCAGAGGGAGCCCTTTACCCTGCCTCAGACATCAGTGCTACTTTTCTTACATATTATGCCCTTTATTTTTCCTTTTTTTTTTTCTAAAGCAGAAGCCAGCTGTTGAAATCTGGACTCAATTAATCTACAGTGTGAAAGATCATGTCAAGTGCAGGCAATGACTCACACCAGGAAGGACATTTTGTGATTTCCCAACTATCTGATCAACTATGGTTTTAAGCAAATGACTGATGTTAGATATTGGATTATGTCTTTTTGAAAGTGTGCCATAACCAAGTGTAGCTAGAAACGGAGGACACAGTTGAGTAAGGACAAATGGAAAAGTCTCTGTGCTCATTCTTTCTGGAAATATCATTGCAGAATAGCATGGAGGAGAAAGAGATGATGTTTTTTTTAAAGAGGAATCTCTTTGCATTTGGTAAAAAATTGTCCACGGCATCCAGAAATGGGCTTTAGAGGTACCTTTGATTTCTTTTTAAAAGCTGCTTCAAGGGAAGAACAGGAAGCCATACACAGTAGAGCAGAAAAAGCAGAATTAACTTTTTGGCTATAGCTGACACTGCTGCAGGAGAAGCCTGGTGATGAGGCCATTAGGAGGAGACCTGGGTTATTGGGTTACTTTCCTATGCCATTACTCTTCTGTTGCTACAGCACACAAGACCTGCACTCAAGTTTTGTGCACAGCCTTAGGCAACTCCTTGTGCTCCCCTGTGCCTTTACTGCCATCTATATCTTGAGAACGATAGCACTGCTTTGTCACAGAGGTGTCACAAATCCTTTAAAGATAGACATGGATTTGTTTATTGGAGTAATAGGTTTGCTGCAAGTACCTGAGAGAGGTCTTCAGAGAAATTCAGTGCTCTGTGGACATTCTGCCACTGCAGTCTCTTACAGTGACTCTAGGACAAAAAATGACTTAATGCCTTCGTCACTGTCAGAAAGTGAGAACACAGTGAAACCTTTTTTCTGCACTAATATCAGGGCTCTGTGGGAAAGAGAAAACAGAGAGAGTCAAAAATAAAGCCATCCTGCTGCATAAGGGCTGTGACCTAAATTTCTTGCATCTTCTTTATAGAATAATTCAGAAAGGCTTGCCTAATGCAAAATGTTACAGTCCCATCAAGGGGTCAGAGCCACATGGTCTCTAGGACAGATGGGGCAGCACCACCACCCTGGAACTCAGTTCTTGTAGTGCCTTGATGAAATATTTTAGGTTCATCCAAATTACAGTAAAATGCCTGAACTGGCTGAAAGAGCTTGAGGCCCTGCAATGATAGAATTTCCTGTTTTAAATTTGCAGTGAAGATAACTTAGCCTCCCCTAGTTTACAAGTCTTAATATCCATGTCCCAAAATAAAGCAAATACAAGAAACCAACTAAAAACCACTGGTGTAGACAGGCAGCAGTAAGGAGTTTACAAGTAAATAAAATAATTTTTTTTTCCAGTGTATTTATGTTCTCATGCATCTGTGCCTTATTTATCTGTAACTCTTCACAATCAGGAAAAAGTATAGGCTTTGTCTAGTTGAAGGGACTGGTTTATCTCTGCTCCTGACCCTTTAATTTGTCATCTAGCCAGCTTCCCCTTGGTGAGAATGTTTCTGGCACTCCAAGTCTGCAGTTAACTTAATAAGGAATGTAAGCACAGTTAGATAAATTAATTTCAAGGTCAAGCACACTGACAATGGAAAATGGATGCAAGTGGCAGGTAATAGAGGAAAATTCACATGCATACTGATACACTGTTAAAGGCAGATGTTACTAGATAATTTAATCTCAAATGTAACTGATGTTTTCAGTTGCCCTTTTCCATTAAAAGAATTGTACCAGATGCAAAAATCAAAGATTATTCAAAGAATTAAGATATGAAAAGCATGTTAGATCACTAAACTCCAATTAGTTAAATTAAATTGTATACCATTATCTACCTGTAGTTTTATTGGTAGCTAGCATTAGCACTCAGCTTGAGCAATAATAAAATTAGAGAATAACACTTTAATTGAATTGCACTTAAAAGGATCATGCTGACAAATGTGATTGTATCTGGCTGTAATGCACACCTTTTCCAACGATCATTAAATCCAATGAAATGAAAGTCACAGGATGTTGACAGCTCTCTGAAATAATCTGTGAACCATGCTATATCTCGCAGTTCCTAATCAATTTAGAGAAGCCTCATTAAGGCTTTGCAGCTAAAGAACACTTAAAAATCAAAACAAATTACAACATGTTATGGATAACTAGATAATCATATCGATACAACAAGGATGTATTGTGTTGCAACAATTCATTTCCTTTGTAGGAAGAGTTTGCCATGGATGATTTAAGAATTGTTATTCCTAACTGCAATCAGCCAGCCCTAATGTCAAGTTTTTCATCTTTACTCATAATAAACATTTCTTATGCTGTGTCTTCACTGTATTCTAGATCTAATACTGGACTCTATGATCCTGTGGCTGTTAATTATTTGTGTGTCTCTGTGTATATTTGTTTCTCTCCTGTGTTGTTTTCGCCTCTCTGGAGTATGCAGAAACAATGATGTGTGATTCTGGGAACAAATTAGACATTATCAGATACCCCTGTGAATATTTCTCGGCAGTTTTTGTTTCCCATGAGTAAGTACTTTGTTGCTGGATTATTTAACAGCCAATAACTCACCCTCGCTCTCTCCTACCTTCGGTGGCTGTTTCCTTTTTATATGGCAGCTAATACCAAATAGTGTACCTTGATGTAACACTTACACAGAAGCAATTTGAGCTGGGTAATTTAGCAGATTAATGAGACCAGCCAACAGGCATTTAAAACTGAGACATATCTGTGGCACTCCTTCTTGATCTACTTAGTCAACGTGGACTTGGCCAGCCACCTTTCCCAGTGGACTCATCTCAGTCACATGATAAATCATTCTTACTCAAATATTTCTTTTTAAAGATTCTCCCTCAGCCTTACTTGATAAAGGTCCCAAGCATCAGATGGAGTGCATGGAACCAGATACAAACTCCTTTCCTCCAACATGGACATTATAGTTAGTCTTGTGCTTGATTAATGTTCCTGTAGCTTCAAGCCTTTGAGGGATTGTTATAGTGTGACTTCTGCTCTCAACAAAGCATAAAATTGGATATAACACTAAAGAGACACTACATAATACTATCCTGTTTCTCTCCATTGGACTGATTTGCATGGACCACTCCAGACTGACATGGGAACAGGCTTTAAAATGCAACAGTAGATTAAGACAGAATATGATACTGATGTTAAATACAATTTATAAAACAGAGGTTAAGCTATCTGAAGAAATATGGCTTTAATAAATACATGCTGTTTCTTCTGTTCTCTTTCTGCATGAAAAGCAAAGCAGGGTTCCAGACAACATATGGATTTCCACATAGTATTTAAAACAGTTTTTCATCTTTGCCCAAGGTATACGAAGTGGCTATCACAGACACAGTATACTGCTCAGCAAAGGCAACAGTGAGTCCATATTTGAGAGGGGGTTAGAGATTTAAACATAAAGACAACAGAGCCAATAATTGACCAGAGGTTTAACACCAGTTAAAGTTAATATTATTGGCATTGTGGGAGTGCCTAGAAATCCAGTCACACCGAACCCTTTGGCACTGAAAAGCAGTAACAAAAGACAACCCAAATGTCCCCTGACATTCTTCTCCAGGAGTGCAATGGCCCAGTTTGGGCCATGAAAAAGCAAGCACCCTTAATCCTAAGGATCTGACCCAGCTCTGATCAACTCTCACTGCTGTCAGCCTCTTCCACAGAAGGATGCACATTTTTCTCCCTGCAGTTTGGAGATGATGAGCCGTTTCAATGTGTTAGCAAGTGAGGGTGTGAGTTCACCTGGGATACCCTTGAAAACCGTTTTCTTGACCCCCCCTCCATTGCTCCCATGCTGTACCTGTTTTATTTTCACTGCCTGACCTCCTTCAGCAGAACACACAACACACATAGTTCCATAATCTGGCAGATCCAGGGCTTCATCCTGCACTTACTCTTACCTCTGACAGCCAGGAAAAATGCCACTACCTGAGTTAAAGCCATGACAAGGAGACCAGGATGTTTTGGACATGCTCAGCTGGCTGGCCAGGGCACAACAAGAAGCTGTGTCCTTCCACCTGGGACTGTCACCTCTGCCCCTGCAGAAGGTGCTTTAAAAGAGGGGCCATTGCTCGTAGTGCATAGACTCACACTTAATTCTTACTGTTCCCAGGCACAGGATGCTAGATGGATGCAGGGCTGGAAGCACACAGCTTGAGTATGGGTATTGCCAAAAAAGGAAACCCTGAAGGCAAAAGCAGATTTTGGGAGGATAAACAGTTGTATGCCACCACCAGTAGGTCTCTGTCTCATTATTTCAGAAGTCTACAAGCTCTTCCTCCAAGGAGGTCTTGAAGGGTTCATGTTGTGGAAATCAGTGTCTGTTTACAAACATCCACACTCTAAAGAAATATAACCATCTACTGCAACCAGGGCTCAGTGGGACAAGAACAGCTAGTTGAGATAAGGGAGAAAAATGTGGAAAGCTCAGCAGGGTAAGGGAAGGAATCTGACTGCTGTGTCAAGCATCCTGCTCCACTTCACTACATGGAGCACTCTACATAACCCAGCAATTAATTAGAAACAACACACATTTGTGATTCCCCTTAAGGCAATGAAAAATAACTAATGTACATGAGCAATAACTTTCCTTTTAGCAAGAAATTTCACCAGGCTATTTCTGTTTTGAACCAAAAAAGAGCGTGTACATCAGATGGCAATAGCTCTGAGTGGTGAGTCCAGTAACAAATGGGCTTTGAATACGTTTATGAACGGGAATCCTTTCAATATTTCAAGGCCTGTATTAGAGAGTGAATGATGATGATGCCTGCCAGAAAACATATAAAGAAAAAAGGAGCTGGGCCCCTGGGCTTTTCTGTCATCCCAGCCTTTATCAGCAGCGCCGTGCCATGCGCGCGCCTCCCCGGCCCCTCTGCCCTGAGCCTGGTGACAGCAGCTCTGAGATTTTCACATCCAGGGGGGAGCCCACAAGGGTGGGCAGGGTGCAAGGGCTGATTAATGCCCCCCTCCAAAGGCAGGCCTACCAAAGGCATTTCTGTCCTTCCCCAGTGTGTGTGCCCCCAGAATGATCAGGCATTTAGCAGATGGCCCAGCAGCACGGCCCATGTGGAATTCAGCCCTGCACACACACAGAGCCTCCTCACACGCACGAGTTTGGTGCACTGAAGGCTGAGTTATGATGTCTGCTGGTCCTTGACTGTTATGCAATGCCAGTTCTGAGCACAAAGTCTAAACATAAATCAACACTTAGGTAACCGGTGTGTTCAAACACAAATTTCCAAAAGCCTCAGATAATGATAACTAAAAATTTGGCATTTATTTCTGCATTCTCACTGACTGCTTTTGTCAAAACCCTAAGCACAATCTGAATTCTCTTTCCGCAACCATGAAATCTAAGAAGTTTATTTTATAAATGGAGAGTCTATCACATTTTTACCTATTTTCAAAAATAAAAGTATTAGGTAAACCACCAAGTCTTCACAGATTTCTATTAAGATCACCACAGCTGGCAATGCTGAACAATTCTAGAGCTGCAATGTCAGCTAGGCCTTGGCTCCAGGCTTGCTTCTGGCTGACCTGGTCCATTTATGTCTCAGAAAAGCCAGAATAATATGGGCCATGTGTTTTATGAGACGGGCTCTGTGCTTTCCACATGCCACCATGTGGGACATAGACAGTGCTAGAGGTCATTTTAAGCTCAAATCCATTTGTAACACCCATAACTTAGCACAGAGCTGTTCTGAACTGCTTACAACTTTGAGAAAAGTTGTCTCTGAGAAAAACCTTCCCTTACAAAGGGGTTAAAACATATGTCTGAAATACAATCTTACACATTTTTCATTTTTCACAATTTCCTTCTCTCTCTCTCTCTCCCAACCAATTTTCATCTTACTCTATCTCACACCCATTCTCAGCACCCAATTACCATCCTTCTGAAGTTATTTGCCTGCTTAAATGATGTTGGAATAATATTAACAAGGTTCTTTTTTTTTTTTTGATTGTCAGATTACAGTTCACATGTGAATCAAAACTGCATTAAGTGTTTGATCCTGCCACCCTTGAAATCAAATGGGGCTCCATTCAGTGAAACCAAAGCAAAGCAGAAATGGAAGGTGCAAAAGAGCAGGCAGGTCCCTCTAAAGGGCTGTGAGTGGCCAATGCACCTGAGTGAACTGGGCCCATAAAGAGGCAGAAAATGGGACACTAATTTCCCAGACTGTCTTGGGAAATCCTGCAGCAAGAAACTGCATCTCCTCCTGCACAGAGGTGTGGACACAAAGGGCACTTCACCCTCCATTGAGCTCCATGCTGGACTGACATCTAACACAGCAGAAGCTGCAGTAAAGCAGGGCATTTCAGAATTGCAGCAAACCTGAATAAAATTAATAGTTCTGGTTTATGGCAGAGTCATTGAGAGTAAACCAAAGAGGAGAGGTAGAACAATAAAACCAGAACATTCAGGAAAAAAGCAAGTACGCTTTTAAGTGATCTCAGCTGTAACAACTAACACACACCAGCTGTTACAAGGTGCAAATGGAAGGTCTTGGGCAGACCAACAACTTGACCAGTTCTATTCAGCTATGAACAAGCTGCACCTAAGTTGTGTGCCAGCAGATGGTGTGTTTATTTTAAACTAATAGTTACCTGAACACAATTGTAGCTCTCTTTACCACTGCTGCTTTGTTTAGAGCCCATATTGCTTCCTGAACATGCTTCAGGAAGTCTCTGAAGTCTCCCTCTCCTATTTCATCCCCTTGTGAGGTGTCACAAAGAGGATCACTGTGGCCAATGTGATGGGAATGTTCAGATAGCTGAGTGTAATATGCTATTCACATTTGCACTTCAAAGCATTGTGCTTTTGCAGTTAGATACAATCCCGTGCCATCTTTCATAAGATGTGCCAGGATCTTTCCTCATATGCTGGCACAATAGCTCAGCTCCAGCTTTACCTCTCCTGCCTTATCCAGGTCATTATTTATCTTAACAAATGTCCATGGCCCTAAGACCAAGTGAAAGCAGCGGGAAGCCAATGGATTGCAATGTCCTCTTGACACACAGCGCTGCTTCAGAGACAGATTGGCTCAGGCTCCAGATCTTGTTTTCACAGAAGGTTTCAAGAATTTGTGAGACATCTTTTCATTTGCTTTTATCTTATGATAGCTTGTTCAGCCCCCTTCACAATTAGACTCTGACATTTTTATGGCTCAGAGTGGCTGCATTTTTTTTTCTTTTTTTTTTTTTAAAGTAGGTCATGTGAAACATGAATGCGTTGCATCAACACATCAAGAAGGCTTGGTGTGCCTCTGTTCAGATGCTCAGCATTTGAGACCACTACTCTGAATGCTACCCAGCCATCACCCCCACTGGGTGCCCCTAGCTCACCCCACACTTTTTCAGAGAGAGATGGAGGGAAAAGGATTCTTTCTCAGAATAATTGGCAGCTTGGAGGAAGAGGCAGCAAAGATGAGCCAAGAATCAGGAATTCTAGATCTACTCATCCATGACTGCTGCTTGTCAAAACATGACACGTCTCCCACCTGACAGCCACAGTAGGTCCAAAACATTCCTCCTGACAGCCAAGGTACCAAATGATAAAGCTACTGACAATATTTTAATTTTCTTCTCCTCTACCACAAAAGAAAAGCCTACTTACTTCTTTACATCAAGCAGCAGTATGACTGGTGCACATTATAAAACCCAGATTTGAAGCTGATTGGTGACCCATAAGAAGGTATGTGATTAATTCTGTAAGAAAGTTCATCAACCAATTCCTGAGAAGTACCAGCACAAAACTTGAAAGCTAAGGAACATGCTCCTGCAACACACATTCAGAACTTCAAAACACACATACTTGTTGGACTTAAAGGACCAACAACAAAACTATATGCCAAAGCACTGAACTACTTGACTCACAAACAATTAAAGCATTCTTTCTGCATACATTATATTTTGTAGGGTTAGTTTTCTCAGGCATGATATACAACAAAGTGGATATGCTCACAGGAATTCTATCAAGCTCTTAGATTTCTTTTCCTGTAAGTTTTGATCAGTCTAATTCACCTGAACTTAAGGAGTTGTGGGCTAGACCCACAAACTGAACTGGACTAAATCTCCCAAACTGATCCTGAAGACATTGTCTAGAGCAGCAGGGGATTTCATCTTGTAAAGAGTTGCCCTGGATTGTGTATTTTGGCTTTCCTAAATTCAGCATATGGTAATTCCCTTCCTTAATATCTTGGATTAGAAGAAAAGATGCCTATGGATGACAAACCCCTCTTATTTCAGACCTACTTCTCCTCTAGCCCTTTCACAAAAGAATTACAATTCCACTCTTATAAGGCTGTTGTCATTCAGCTTTTGACTCAGTTTGGTAAGCCCTATACCTAAGAGGCTAAGAGTCTGTTGTCAATTTATAGCTCACTGATCACACTCTCAAATGGAACAGCACTCAAGATTTAGAACTAACAGCTTCACAAGTTCTCCTTTGCTTCTAAATGCACAAACCAATTTTTTCTAACATTGTGTCCAACAAAATTCTTACACTTGTAACTTTCAGTACCAGAAAGTCAAGACAGACTCTTTCACTCAATTTTCTCATCACCTGCATAGTGTTAGGGATTCACTTTTACCTGAAACACATGAGAGCAATAATTCTGCTCCATGGAGTAATAGTTCCAGTGTAAGCATAGACATGAGATCACACAGCCAGCGCATTGTCTTTATCTTCCAGCTGGTTTCAGTCCCAAAGGCAGCAAGAATGGAAGGGGTTTGTTCACATCTGGCTGCAAAAGATCTTATAAACACACCTGATGTGACTCAAGGTTAAAAGGGTATTGATCCTAGATCTGAGAGTTCTTTTCAAGTAGGTTTCTCATTCTGTTTACTCTCAAGCAACATTTTTTTAATCAGGTGTAGCAACAAGTAGAATAAAATAACCTCAGGATCTATCCCTTTATGCCCAGTTAGCACACTTTGGCTCTTCTGCAATTATTTGCCTTTCCTAACTTGAGATACAAAATGACCTGTCTGCCAAGAACAGCCCAGCACAGCTATGCCTGTCTTTGCTTGATGCAGACTGATTTTCCACTGTAGATTCATTATGTCATTGAATTCAGTCACGGGAATATTAACATTTTCACACAAGTGGGAACTCATCTTGTGAATGCAAAGCTCATTTATTACAGTGATTTCTTCAGAGGCTGTATGCTCATTTTATAACAAGGCTTGTAAAAAAAGATTCTGAACCAGTGAAAGCATGCAAATTTACCTGAAATATGAAGTTTACAGCCAAGAATGTTTGTTGCTGGTAACTGGGGGGGGGGGGGGGGGGGAATGTCCCTTCCCCCTCTCTCCCCCCCTTTCTTTTGGGTGTCATGAATATGTATAATTTAAAATATAATGTTATAAAGGAAGCTTAGGGACTTTGTGGCAGAGTGGCTTTTGATTGCATACTCTAAACTCACTAATGACTCTGTTAAGAATGAACAATTTAAAGAGAAGGGCCATCTCCAAAGCTACAGTGCAAGATGTATTAACACCTTTGAATGACTCTTGGACTATTGCACTGAAGCCTGAGGAAAGAACTGGCTATACTCTCCCTGTCTAGCAGAAAGAACATAATTTAGACATAAATGATAACTTAATGCCATGCCTTTATTGCAGCATCTGAATTAGAGCAGGTTTTTTATTTTGGAACATAACATTTGTATGCTTAGAATATGCAAACCCTTCACGTTATTGAAATGCTCACCCAGCTAATGCTGTTAGCTCTAATTCTGAGCACTGAAGCGTACAAGGAGTTTTGGTCAGATATTCACAAATCCACGCACCAAGAGAAAAATCAAAAGAAATCAGCTGCAGTTCTGAACACATATTTGTAAATCCTATTCCTTGAAAAATCAACAACTAATTATCTGGGTCAGCAGAAGAGGGAGCTACATTTTTATTAAGAAGTTTAATAACACAGAAGTTCCTTTCACAGATGTCATAGCAATGGTTGGTATTGAAATAAATAATAATAAAAAAGAACTCTTGTTTCAGTGAATTAGGAAGAGATGGGCTCCCTGGTGGTTTAAAAGAGAAAGCCCAGTAAAATGCTACTATAGACTTTCCTGGAAAAGTGATGAATTTAATGTTTCAAATAAAGCAAATGTTCCAATTTAAATAAATTGATCTCTCTTTATTTTGCCACATGAAAGGAGATATTAACGTTATATTTCTCTTGAGTTTTACACCTATGCTGTCATTGATATGACTGTAAAGATGTTGCAATTTGGCTTAATTCTACACAAAAACTCAAACCCTATGTATATTTGAGTATACTCTTAATTAAGCTTATTTTAAACATTGTAATCTCAGCCTCATTTGCAAGAACAAAGCATCTAGTTATATCTTTCAAAGCACATTTTAAGGCTGTAGGGCCAGGCTTGCTGCTCAAGTTGCGCCACGTCTCTGGAGCAGACAGATACACCTGAGCCTGGATTAGGAATGAAGTTAACGACCCAGGGATGGACGGCTCACAACTGGTTTCAGGTGCACTGTACCTGCATCCTGATGCTAATAAATACACAGAAGTGTTGAGAGAGTGGCAGGAAAAAAAATCACAGACAAAAAAATCAGCTGGCAGTAGGAACATGTGCACAGGTTCTTCAAGCTCTTGAAATCATAATAAAGGAAAAGCTGATCTACAGTTTACCCTGCAAATATGTAACGAACCAAACCTGAATGCCGAAGGGTTAATTTAGCCCTAGAATCATGTGTCCGTCACCTCTGCACGCAGTGAATGAAATTCAACTCCACCCAAACCAGGGATCTAGGCACAAGGGTCATATTTTCCTGTAAACTCCAGCTGATGAGTGGACACATGTGCAGAGGCTCTGCCAGTGAGCAACACCATCTACCAGCCTGCAGCCCAGATCCACAGATTAGGGGATAAACGATGTCCAGTCAGAATACCTGACCTCTGTAGGAAAAGCATGATTTGATTATTTTCTCCATACAGTCACCCACATGTGATCAGCACATTCTCCAGGGCTGGGCAATGTGGTGTGCAGGCAGCACAAGTACAGGCACCCCGAGCTGCTGTGTGCAAACCACCCGGGCCCCGAGGCGGGGGCTGCCCTGGCCCCACTCGCCTCTGCCAGATCCAGGCTTTTGGTGCAACCCCTGGGATGCTTCTATCCCCACTTCCAACGGGTTTTTATGCACAGACACCACACTGCCCACAGGCACTCCAGCTCCAGGCTGCACTGGGGCATGCCCGAGGCTGTGGCCCAGATAAGAGCCCTTCTGCAAACAGCTGCAGCAGGGAGACAGGCAGAAACCAGCTGTATCGGTGGTAGCAGGGACTTTCCATTATCTGCAGTGTTCCAGCTCTGCTTTACCTCATGAAACAAAGCTGGTTGTATTGCTAACCCTCAGCATTGAAAAACCATAAAACAGGAGTCACACACATAAATCACATCTAAATGCCTCTGGGGGATGAGCCTTTAAAGTTCTTTTCAGGCTCTTCTCCATAACCATAAGAATGAAAACTTCTCTTTCTACATGAAAATTGAGATACTTTTCTCACCATTGGAATCCACAAGCTAGAACTTTAAGCAAATAGTGTAACACTGGGGATGAACTCTTGAAGGCTGATGACACTCTGCTGATTGTGCAGTGGTTTCTGGCAGCCTGTGGGAGAGACCAGGTGCGAAGCCCTGTGATGTCCTTTGGGGAGCAGACCTGGAGTCTCTTTCATGCTGGGGTTTGCGCGCACCACCAAAAGTGCGAGTCTGAACTTAGCATCTGCACTTGACATTCAGCACTAGCCCAGAGGGTCTAGTCTGGAGGTCAGCCAAGCTTTGACACAGATCCCTTTGTGAGGCATATCGTGGTTATTTTGTCTACCCTACCTTCATCTTGTTCTCATGCGATTGAGAAAAACCCTCCCACTACTCTGATTTTAAATGGCTCTGTAATGGAGCCTGCAATTTATCAAAGGGTCCAATTAAGAAGTCCTCTTTGTTGTCCTGTAAAACCATCCCTTCAGAAAGTCAAGAAACATATCCCACAATATGTGAGGCTCCAACACTTGTAAGCAAATGGTCATCTTTTGGGTATGCATCTGGGTCATTACAGAAACAAAGCACAAGCAACACAATGGAACCAATGCCTTATTGTCTATGGGATACTTTTAGGTAAATATTTCAGCTGCAGATGGTAAATACAGCTTCAAAGCATAATGATATCTAACTGTGAAATAGCTGAGTCAGGTGCATTTACTAAAGTGGGATGAGCCAAACACTAATTACAGTGCGGTTGCACCAGGATTAGCGTTACATCTGACATATTTTAAAAGTAGGCATAAACCAGAGCCAAATGAATTTGATGAACTTCCATGAGCTTCATCCATAGGCATTTTACTGTGGCTAAAGAAGAAAGTTGCAAGAGATACAGAACATATTAAAAGGTATGCTTCTCATTTCTGAGAATCAGCACCAAGTTTTCCTGGAGCTCTGACTAAGTGGCTGAAAAGTTTAGTCACTCACAGGTGTTTTGCTGCCATCTGTCAACAGCTGATTATTGCAAACCTGTTTACTCAGACTAGTGCTGTGAAAGAGAACTCACTATCTTTGCTCAATCTCTTTATACAGCAACCGAGCATCTTCCCCCAGAACCAAACTGCCCCAGGGCTTTGGGAAATTGCAATCCACATCCCCAGAAGAGCTTCACAGCTGGCCCCAGCCTCTATGAAGTTCCCAAACTTCAATTCTGGCTCAGAGTCTTGAATTTGGAGATTTAATTATAGCACTGTCATTCAGAGGGAAGTCTTCACAGGCTGGGGTATTGCCATTACTTGCCAGATGCATCCACACCCTGGTACAGATTACATACATTACTGACCTCAGCTGAACCATGAGAACAATAAGGCTGGCCCTGGTCAGGAATCTTCTGACAAAACCTGGTTTCACTAGGAGAGGCAGATGAGAATCTAACGTGTTCCACAGACATTTGCTGCATGCAGAGCTCCAGACAATCCCCAGCAGGCTCTGGCTGCTCCAGCCAGCCCAGCAGGGCTCTCCCTGCCCACCCCCTGGCAGCTCTCAGGGAATGACCAAGGCACCCACGTGTCCAAGGTCCAACAGCCTGCAGACTAAGCTGGGACAGGCCCAAGCTGTCAGCCAGTTTTTGTCTCAATTGGAAGAGAACCTCAGCTCATGCCAAGGAGCTTTTGGAGGACACAGGAGCAGGTCCAGAGCCATAGGGTTTGCGGCAGAATGCAGGTCTCTGCATGGCCTCCTGCTGCCATGGGTGGAGTTGGACACTAAATGTTTTAACTTACACTTGTTGATACAGAACACTTGAAAACCTTCCCTAGCAGGTTGCTAACCTGGCCATAAAAATGCAGTCTGACCATTGGCACTGGATTATTCTAATCTGGGTAGGATTTTATTAAACATAAGTTTCTTTTCACAAATATTTATCAATATAAATTGTTGCAAAGGAGCACCTCTAACTATTAATAGCGTCTTTTTATCTACAACCTTCAAAGAGGTCATTCAGCCTTTCCTCTTAAGAACAGGCACCAGAGCATTTGTTTCAATCTGATTATGTCTCTTTAGGTAGAGAAATTCTAATCTTGCTCAAGCATTTTGCAGAGTGAAAGGGGTGATATGCTGGCCTTTAGTTCTGTCAGAAGATATACATGCTAAATCTAGAAGTTTACAGGCTCTCTGCCTTTCCAAATCACTTTCCTCATCAACAGCATTAAAGTAAGTTAGCCATGAAAGTACAAAAAGCAGAAAAATGCTTGACATCAAATCATCCCAGTGTTAGAAACCAAAGTTCAGCATCACTGCACCTTCCCATACAGCACTATCCCATTAGGAATACTTTCATTTGATTAGACTGATCCATTGGCTCCTAGTCCATATTACTTAACCCTCAAACCATTATGCCCTATTGAAAATAATTGGTAATGACAGTTTTAGGTTTAATATTTAATGCAGTGGTTAAATGGAGTCGTACTGTTTGTGGTTATAGTTTCCATTGACTAATAAGCAAGTTAGAGAGCAAAATGCATTTTTCTTCAGCTGCTACATTAGCAGTAATCTAAACACCACGTTACTCATAAGAGCCTTAAACATTTTCAGAGAAACAGCTCCCAAAGCCAAGTCAAATATTGCATTGATTTGTGGTTCACTTGTTTTCCTCTTTTCAGGGGCTTTAAGGACTGCTGCAAGGTGGATGGATGCGCTGAGAGTCATTTCTTTGCATGCCAGGCCAACTCTCCATCACCTTCCTGCAGTGCCTTGTGCATGGGCTCCTCCTGCCTGGGCAGCTGCAGGGGCAGGGGGCAGAGCTCTCTGACTGCCCCTGCCCATCCCACAGCAGCTGCCCTGCCCTCAGCCCCTCCGGGGGCTCTGCTGTGTGCCACTGGTCTGGCTTAGAAAAACCACAAGGAAAACGAGATGGGACCTTCCTCACCCAACCAACACCACTATCGCAGAGAAGAACCCTTCTGCACTTTAGTCCCTTTTCTGCACAACAAAGGAGGAAGGTTCTGGAAGAGCAGGACTTGAGCAGCTGTGAGATATCTAAAAGTAATGACAAACATATGGAAGTTTGTCCTGCAAGGGCTCACCCACCTGTACAAATTTTGGGTCAGGTTACCTGGTGTCTCGCCAATAGCTTCAAAAGAGCTTTATTTATTTACTCAAGCCAAGAATTTGGCACTCTATTTTTTAATCTGCCCACATCTTTCACCTCCTCCTGTAGTGCTTGTTCTCCCAGGGCTTTTTTTTTTTTGCCATTAACACTCCCAGTGTTGGATGATTATTACATTAACAGGGATTCCAGCTGAGGGTGGGGCTCACTCCCAGCAAATTAGTCAGTGTGGATCTCCACTCCTCCATGGCTTGGCTCCCACCAGTATCTGAGCAGGCTTGTACATATTGCAACTGCTGCTGTGATTTACTGGAAAGAGACCCCTTATGTGTCATTCATAAGCTGAGTGGAAGAGACAGCAAAGATACCCAAATACCTGAATTACAGAAAGAAAACAAACATTCACTAACCTGGTTCTGTATTTCACCAGTGCCAGGTGCTGCTTCTGCAAACCTTTCCTGCTTGTTCCTATGAGCTGAGCTTTTGTGCACTGCCTTGAGTGCAGGAGACTCAAAAGACTCTAGATAAAATCAGGACATTCCCAGAACTAGAGCCTTCAAAGAGTTGATTACCTTCCCAGATGTGCTAGCTGCCCACCTCTATGATTTTATTTGGGACATATAAAGCACTCATATAAAGCCTTGGACTCTGAATTCTTAGAAAAGGATTTCCAGCACCAAAAAATTAGTATTGGAATTTGATCTTAAAATCTTTACCACTCTGAGACAGAGATGATTTGAAAAGGCCCATAGCATCATGATTTGAGGATGCCCATGGATCCTTTCAGAGATGAGGCCCCTAATTCCACAGCTGATACTTGAACTGAAGCCCAGATATATGGAGACATAACTCACACTGCTCACACTGGAATCATTCCTCATCCAACCTCTACTATAAGAGTACATGCAAATGAACTTCCTGAAGCAGATGGTCAAGCCAGGTTAGCTTCACAGATTCTAAGGTGGGAGAGAAAGTGATTTACTGTCATTGAAGCTTCTGAGGTCACACATTATAATAGAAAGATAATTTACCAAAAAGGGAAATAAGATTACTGGGTGGACTCAATGCTTAAAATGGACTTAGCATTGGTTTTGAACTTATTTAGGTGCATGACGGAGAAACACAGCTTTGTTTCTATTTAGAAATGTCCAAAATGACAACCTGAATTTAGACAAGTGCCTGACTTGACCAGTGCCAGGCTGACCTAATTGGTAACAGAAGGACAATATTCTTAGCTGAAATGTACAGACAGCATGGGCAGCTGTCAGGCAATCTGCCCCGACAGACTGCAGCACTGGGTGGACAAAGCCAAGATGGAGAAATGCCTTATTAAGTCCCTCTGGTGCTGATTTGGGGCATGATTCTCCCATATATACCTGTGTGTAACCAGTGATGTCCACAGACTCATATTAGGGTAGCATTTCAGATTTATTTTTCCCTTGTATGAAAAAATGAATAGCCCTACCTAGACTTCTCAAGAAAATAAGAGATTATAGTTTGAGACTATTACTGCAGTATTAAAAACACTTATTGCAGACTGATATAGTTCCCAAAAGATTTCTTCTAAATTTCTTCTAGTTGGACATACAAGTGGTATAATTCAATAGCAGGGCTTGAAAGGAAAAAGGCAACGTGAGAGGCCACCAATATTTCTCTTTGAGAAGTGTTCAGGGAGCAGCTGCAGTTGCTTGCCTGAATTTTGTCAGAAATGGAGGATTTTGTCAACTGCCCCAGGGTGTGTCACTCCCCAGGAAGCCAAGTGAGGCATGAGGGGTGAAGGCTGCACTCCCCAGACAAGCTGCATGGGTCAGTGCCTTGGGTGGCACATCCTCTTCCCACTGCTCCCTGTTTGCTATCAGCACCTGATAACACAAGGGCTTCTGTGGCACCAAGCACAGCAGCAGCATCAGCAGGGGTGACCAGCTCCTCTTCAGGCAGGCCCAGTTCCCCAGGCTTGCTGGAGAGCTTCTCAAAGCTGTATGTAGTTAGTCACTTGTTTCTTAAGAATTTCCCCACCACAAAGCCATGTAAAATAGAGTCAGCCAAGAACTGAAATCATTACTAAGTATTAATTATTTTATCTTTCATTTTTACCTATTCACAGAGGGGAAATGCACCTTGTGCACCATACAAATCCAATTTAAGCTCTGAGAATAAGGTCTAAGTAGGACTTAAGTAGTACAGAGGCCGTTAGACTGACCCTTTACACTGGGGTTAATTTCATCCAAAAGCTTTTCCAAGAGATAAGGAAACAATCTTTCATGTACAAAGTGCTTGAGGAAACCAAGAAACAGTAAAAGAATCTGCCTGCTTTGAAAGCTTTGTATCTCACCTCAACACTCAATAGAGAGATGTGTTGTGTTGATGTACTGTAGATTATACCTTACCCAAACGGTGAAGTTAAAAGAAAACAGGATCCCTTGACACTGTCTTAGACAACCCATAATACAGCACTATCATTAAACCAAGTTTACAAAAGGCTTCTATTTACATGTCTGCAGAAAATAGACCGGGGCACAGGATGCTGACTGCAGTGTAAATGTTAACTGAGGGACTGCGCGGCTCTGCGGAAAACCGAGGGCAAACAGGAGGAGGAGAGGACGGGGCCCAAAGCAGCCCTGCTTCCCAACAGCAGGCTGGCTTCCCGTGGAAAACAACTCCACCGAGCTACAGGAATGGAGGGCAAGAGAAGGATTAAACTGGCAATTTAAAAGGTGCCTGTGAAAAAGTAGCTCAATGCTGAAAGAACAAGAGACAGGACTAAACCTAAATCAGCCTCTTTGCTGCTGGCTTCCAGAAGAAGTCTCTAGAACTGGTGGTCAGAAGTTAAAAGAGATGGCAAGGCACTCTGTACCTTGAGAATGAAATGTTTTCATGGCAAAAGCTCACTGTTGTAAACACCAGGGCCAGCCATATGTGTGGAGAAGTCTATGGTGTTCATGTTGGAAAGGTGAGGCTCCTCTATGGGCAAGTGAATCCACATCTGTTTTGCTTCTGGAGATGTTTGGATTTGGAAAGGGAGAAGGAAATCCCAGTTCTAAACAGATGTATGGATAAATAGAAGAGGAAAATACCTTTCAGCAGGAAATAGATTAATTCAGGTGTATATGAATTGCTTTTAATTTCAATTAAAAAAATGCAAAAGAAGAAAATCTCTGAGAAGAGTATTGGTGAGCAGAATATGACCAGCAAGGATCAAGACACCAAGCTTAGATTATTTACAGACCAAAGGTATTTTGGGCAGTGCTGTGTCCTTATTTTCTCTTCCTTCGAAAAACATTTCCAACAAGGCTGCGCATGAGGACTCCTGTCGAGGTGAATGCTATTTGGGACTTCACTGTTTGTAACCAACTGCTTTTACCCACACACTCAAATAACCCTAAAATGACCTCTATTCATGACTAATCTAGGGCTGAATTGAAGGGACTGCCCTTGAGAGAAAGCTCTGCATCTCACAGCAACAGGCAGTGCCAGCCTGTGCTCCCCCCAGTCAGCATGGCTGGGTCACTCACAGCCCCTGCAGCCCTTGCCTCCATATATCCATATACTGTATGGAAGTTTAAATGCCCAGGTTTGTCCTAAACACAAAATCCATCATAATTTGACCCATTTTCAAGTTAAGACATCACTGTGAGAGGTGAAATTCAACTTTCTATTCTATTATGTAGCTATTAAGACCAGCCCTGCAGAGATCTGCTGTGAACAGCTTCCCTCAGAGGAGCACTTCCCTGCAAGGCCTTTGCATCCTAGCCCTGCTGTGTCACACACGCTCTAGTATCATGTGCAGCCACACATTGTCATTAACCACCCTTTAGCAGGTAATAGGGTGAAACATGTCAGTGAACCATAAACCCAGACTGATTTAGAAGATAAATTGTAATGGCCCAGAAGTAGCTGTTACAGCCTTTCCTGTCAATACTTCACCTTTAAAAAAATTCCCTAAATACTTACTAATACTACCAGATGTAATGGCTGTCAATAACATTTACTTTAAATAGTCCCCAAACACATTACATAACCTGCATTTAAAAAGTCCATCTCGTCAATGTTTGAAGGAAGTGCAGCAAGCTACCCTGTCACCTCTGGTGAGCTCCTGGGAGCAATGCTGCTTTGCTTTTCCACATTAACCCTTCACTGCCTGACCCACGTCCTCCTGAAAGTTAAGGTGAGGATGAGAGAGACAGAACTCTGGGTGTAGCTGCAAGATGTGTCAGGTTCAGTGGCAGAGCTGGTGTCTGTTGTTCCTGCTCCCTCCTCTTCAAACAAGGACAATTATCAAGCAGCACCATTTTGATGATGTAGGCTGCAGTGTGGGCACACTGATGGCAATGAGTCAGGAAACTGGGGTGGGAATGGATGGGAAGGAGCAGCCCACTGGGCAAGGGACCCCTCATGGCAGTTTCTTGGGCCAGTCATTGCTGTCACTTCTAAGGACAGCAGCAAACCTGCATGGAGGCTCTGCCCTTGCTTTTCCCATCCCTCAAACCATGGTTTTGTGTTTTAAATACCAGCACAGCAGTGCTACCACACAGAAGCTGTAAGTTGGCAGCTGGGTGATCCGAGCATGGATGCAACCCTGTGTGCATTACCACTGCTGAAGGTTGCTTTTGGTTAGGAGGGCAAATGAGTGGCACATCTGTGATTACACAAAATAGGGATCAGGATAATTACTGGATTGCTTCAAGAGGGAGGCAGTAGGAATCATTTGTCACATCACAAGCATTAACTGTCAGTGTTAATTACAGGTATTTATGTCTGCCACTTCTGGGATTAGCCAAGTAAGCACGATATGATGAAGAAGGGCATTGCTGAGGGAAGTGGAATCATGTTCCTTGAGGCAACAGCAGAGCCATAGGATAATCACAAGTGTCTTCCAGGTCCCATTCACCTCCTGCTCCTCTCTGGCAAAGCAACACTTTGCAGTTCTGTATGTCAACAGCACTGAGCAGAAAATAACTTGGCTGAGACATCTGCAATTTTTAATTTCACTCAAGCAGGATCAATGCTCCACAGTCTCCAAAGAATGGGATGATACAAGACATTTGAAAAAAGTGGCCTCATGTATAAATATTCTACATTCAAGAGAAGTTATATGTCTAATCCTTCTTTTGGGAGCCAAGACCTAGACTTCTGCAGTGTTTAAGGGCCTGGGACCAACATAGTCATATAAAGAATAAAGTCCTCTAAGTTTTTAGTGCAACTGTTTCAAACTCATCCAAATGTGGTTCCAGGTGTGGGAGAGCATAGCAGGAATAAAATCACACTCCTGCCTGGATCTGCCAGCATAAAAACCAGAGGCAATTGTGACAGAAGCATCACCCTTTACCAGGGCTATTTCTAAAGGAATCAATAATCTAACTAATTCAGAAGTCAGCATTTCCAAAACCTAGCAAGGAGCAGTGGCAATGGGACAAGTTAAAGAAGGATGTGGATATGATTTGTTGTGTGCCAGAATCGGGAGATACCAAAGTATTTTGAGGAAAGGAGGGGAGAATGGCTGGGGCAGAGGACAGGAGCTGCACCCCAAGGATGGGCACTCCTGGATGACAGGTACTGATACCTGGCCTGAGCACTCAGCTGGGCTCTGGGGCACTCCTCAGCCCACAGTCCAGGGGAAGAGTGAGTTACTAACCCCCACACAGATAACTTCACTAGAGGTGAAGGTGTGCACAGCTAACTGTATTCACACACGTTTACAGATCAAGCGTTATATGCACTCTCTTTCACTCCAGACGAAAAAAGATTCTTAGGGTTGTTCTGAGCCCTACACATGTCCACTTGTGATGACAAAATTACAGATGGAGGCTTGGAGGGTGCACTTCACTTGTGGCATTGTCTAGGTCACTCAAATGTTTAGAAATGGCTGCACAGTTCTTGTAAAAAGGAATATCAGAGAAAGAACAACCCTAAGAACTATCATACCCTCAAAATAATTCATCAATAAAGGTTTTTTTGATGCCACAAGTCAATGTTGTATTTTTCTATTGCATCTTCCTAACACCCTTTAGGTGAAAGCAGGGGATGCACAATGTCCCATCTCTGTAGTAAATGCCCCAAACCAGCGATAGTTCTGCAATAAAGAATACTGAGTTACCATCACAAGACTGTTATTGTTTTGGAAGATCTTTTCAAGTCATGTCTTTGAAATGGGAATATTTCAAATTGCATTTTAAGAGATTCAAGTCTTCCTGGCAAAGCACAGTTTGTAGGCAGAGGTGCTTCCTTTCATTACACTGATGCAATCTAAAAGGCTTTAGGGCAAACAGGGATCTTGGTCTGATTGTAAGCTTGCAGTATGACAAAGGTACTAAGAAAGCTCAGATGACAATTCCTCCCTAATCTACATCTGAACATTCTCTTCTACTTTAATGAGCTAATTAATCATAATCTGAGACTTGTATTTTTTCTTATAAATCTTGAAAATGATGCATATAGTGTGAATCAGTCATTTGCAAATTTATTGTCTGAACTAGCACTTCAGTGCCTTCTAGTACCAAGGCACTGCTGGAAATAAAGATGCACTTCTGAAAGAGTTAAATAAAGCAGGGTCAATTATCACTGGAATGCTAACCAGAACTCTCTAGGGCAAGATAAATCAATAGTAAATACCATCTTACTAGGAAAGTGTGTGTCATTTTCAGTTCAGTGTACTGGAGAGCACATTGCCCTGTTAAAGTAAGTAAGAATTGTAATAATATCTTGGCATGTAGTAGAAATAGCAGTAGGTGAAGTTTCCTCTATGAAGCCAAGAAGTGATGCAATGGCAGCTTGTATGGCTATAATTGTATATTTTGCTAGAATCAAAAATAGGGGTTTTAATGTATTATTAGATTCTTTGCTTAGAGGCAAGCATCCACACACCTGCAATTATTTTAATTGCATGTTCCAGATTTTTTTGTTTTTCAGAATTTTATGACAGAAGCTGAAGTTAAAATTAATACCTCTCAATATACTTCCCTGAGTTGCAGTAATAAGTTCTACTCTTTGGGTAATGGAGTGGTTTATTCAGTGTGTTATATTTTTAGTTTTATGGAAAGGTTTTGGAAAAAATTGTGCCAAAAAAAATACACGTGGTAACCAGTATTCAAACTACCATAAATTAAATTAGTCTGGAGAGCAGAAAAGAACAAGTTTGAAAGCTGAAGACATCACTCCAGTCCAGGAAGGGGTGACAGTGGATTCCCACATTGCAGCTCCTGGAGTCCTTCTGGAACTGTGTCTCTAAAGACGGGAAGAAGCAGGCTCTTGTGGCCACACTGCAAGGAGGGGGTTGGCTCTGTGCACGTGGTACCTGCTCATGGCAGGCCAATACCTGGGTTTGCAGCACCTTCCTGCTCTGCACTAAGATTTCATATGCACTCTTAGCAGGATGTAGCTTATCTCACTGCCACAACAGAGTGGCCGTGGGAAGGACAAAATAAATCCTTCCCTCAGCACACAGTGCTCTCTGTGCTTAACACAGAGCATCTGACACTCCACACATCCCACCTGAACTCCTGGAACTCTCTGGTGAAACATTTTACTACCACTTAGCCTCTGTTCCTGATTCTGCTGCTGAATTCAATGATCGGCAGAATACCAGGCTGCTTTCCTTTCCCAAAATCTCCCGCTGGATCCCTCCAGATTGACATTTCCCCAGACCTTGCCAACAGATATCTTTCATCTCCTCTGCATCAGCAGATCACAAGGACTATCAGGACCTGTTTAATTTCACTGACACCAGTGGTATTTCTCCTGATTTATAGCAAACTAAGTGGAATGGGAATTGGAGCTGAGCTCTGGGGGGGGTCACACACATTGCCATTTGCCACCCCTTCCCACTGGGGCAGGAGGCTGGATAGCAAGTGCTCATATTCTCATGGCAAGGACACCTCCTCTTAGGAAGAATATTCATACATACCCAAATCTTGACTTTCATTAAGCTTAATGCATTTGCAGCCAATTGCATTTGATAGAAAGCCTTTCCCAGGTAGTATTTAAGCTCATCAAGAACACTGATCAATGGCTGGTAGTTAAATGCATTCTTAACTTTTTATGTGCATTGTCCTTGTGCCATGTGATGTGATGTCTTTATAACAAGATCGTTAGGGAGAATCACAAAGATTAATAAAAATACAAGGAGAATTGGACGCAAGGGGTTCCATTAAATAGAGCAGGATTACAGACAAATGAGGCTCTGTGGTATTCTGAGTTGTAAGATTTTAAGTGGGTTTTTGCTATGCTCTATTGTTTGTTGGCCTTTTTCTTAGTTCTTCCTTTTACAACTGTGCTGAGCTCATGCAAAATAGGCTGGTCCCAGGGCAAACCTAGAGTTGGGAGGAGAAAAAAGCTCATGTTCCCAAACTGTTGTGCTTCTATCCTCCCTCCTGGAAAGGATATGAAACCAGGACTTAAAATAAAAGGCAGAAGTTCTAAACAACCCCTTTGACTGCTTTTACCAAAGACAGAGTTTTGAGCTGAAAAATTCCATTGATCTATCAATATGTTGCTTAGAGAAAAGTGGGAGAGGAGACTGCATTTATTTCAGGAAGATAAGCTCTATTTAAAAACAAAGTAATCAGCTTGAGGCTGAGCTCCACACACTGACTCTGCCCATTACAGGATGTAAAAGCTCAGCAACAAGAAGTTGTACCCCAGACACCCTTCCAGCTTGAGGAGCAGCAATCCCTGGTGGATGGAGCCTTTCTGGGGCAAGTCACCACATCTCCCTGTGCCTCAGTTTCCCAGTGTGAAATGAGGAATAATCTTCTACCCTTTTGTCTTTATTCAAAATGCTACAACTTGTTACGTCTCTTGCCACATGTTACACACAGTATAAATAGAATGAGGCCAGAACTAGTTCTGGAGCCTGTAAATATCAGTGGAAACATGATACTAATAACTTATTCACAAGCAATAAGGACAATCTAGGAATCTAGGAGTGACTTGCACCTTGGTTTGGGGTGAAGATTTAAGATTTAACTCTTTCAGCATTTTAATAAACTTGATGGGTTTATTTTTCTCTATTTTTCACAGAAAATCCTTTACACTATTTCCGTGTTTTAGTGAAGCCTTAGCTAGTCTGTGCTAGCTCTGCAGACCTGGGAACAAGCTTCAGCAGTCTTTAAGGCACCCAATATTAACATGAAAGTCTGTAATCACATCTTCCCAGCTGTTAGAGCCCACAGTGTCACTGGGAGTTTGCATGGCTAAAACAGAATTTGCTGTATAATCCATGTGCCGTGCTGTTCATGCATGGTAATTATGTATAACAAAATCCATAAGAAAGGATGCAGCTACATATAGTCTGCTTTAAAGTGTGAAGGGAAGGACTTATTTTTACTATCCAAAGAAACCAGCTAAAAGGAAAAATTTGCCATGCTTTTTTCATGATTAGCAAACACTAAACCATCAGTGGCCCCAAATTTCACAAGGCACTTTCTGAGTACCCTTCCTATCTCAGATTGTCAACTATTAACCTCTTCCAGCCAGCAGATACAAAATTCTGAGTTACAGCTGTTGTCTTTAGAGAAAAAAATCTTCTACAGTATTCATAATAAAACTTACAGGCCCACATGCTAGGAAGAAGATGGTATGGAGATGCCAGAGCACAGAATGACCTCAATTTCTGACTGCCAGCATCCTGCCACTACTGCACACCCACTCCTGTGTAATCTGTGGCCCACAGAAGATCTTGTTTCCATGCAGGGAGAGATCTATGAGCAGCTTTCCAATTTGACATAACTTATGAAATACTTCTTCATGGAAAATTTAGACAAAAAAAAACCTGTCACTGTTATATTTCCTACCATCTTACCTCTGCCTTTTTAGCATCTCATGGAAGTTGTAATTTGGGTGCCTAATTTAATTCTGTGGTCAGCATCTCTTAAAATGTATTGCTTCTGAGACCTTGAAAGCTATGAAAAAAAAAAGTCTTGTCATAGTAGAGGCAACCTAAGCACAGCCCCAAAATGCAGCAGATATTCTTATGTATATAAGAATTAAGTGAAGCAGATTTTCCACTAGGCCCTGAGAGTAGGCTTAAAAAGCAAAAATAGAATTGGAAAGAAAATTGAGTTTCTGAGGCAAGGTATTTTGTCCCTAGCCTCAAAACCCCCCAAAAAACCCAATCAAAAAATGCCCATAAAACCACCCTCAAAACCCTATCCAAAACCCAATTCAGGTTTCAGAGGAAAAGGGTTACAAGTATTTTTTTATATCACTACCTAGTTGTGACAAATCACAATCCAGTTGAATAATTTAGGTGGCAGAAAAAATAATTTAGGCAGCAAAGTTGGAAGCAGCTCTGCTACAAACAACCTATGACAAAATGTGGTGCTGATACATGGAAAATCAGAGGTTCTTAGGACCTGCTTTACTTTTAGACCTCAATATCTCAGTTGGCTTTACTTCCCCGTTTCCAAGCCGTGCCTTGCTCCCCAAACCCACAACTCATCACCTAAACACTCCTGTCTTTGGAGCAGAAAGGGGCAGGGAAAAGAAGCAGCCTTCAGCAGAGAAATGGAGCATTCAGCAGGCGACAGCCTGGTGCTCGTGCTTTTGAGGCTGCTCCTGGGACTCTGGCATTGCCCAACAGGAATATTTCTGCTTTGTTTAACACAGTGAAAAAACATCAGTCGACACTGTAATGTTAAGAGTGGTGGATGCGAGTACGACCGATAAACAAACACGTCTTTGTTTTAATAGTGGGGAGTGACTTATCATAGTTAATTATAGGAATTTACAGCTATTTATGTGAACTCAAGAAAGCAGAAAACATTCATTTGTTGGTAGTGTAACTGCTGGGTGGAGGCAGCCCAGATGCATGGAGATGAATGCTAGACTGTATCTTGTTTGCCTTGTTATGCACAACTTTACTATGTAAATTTGAACTTCAGTGAGTAGCTACTTGGCACATTAGAATGTATAATTACAGACACACAAAAAACCCATGGAAAGTGACATTTAAAACATTGTTTCTTTGTCACATATCAGTTAAATATAGAAAAAACCCCATATTTACTTTAATCCGCAGTAGACACTTGGTCTCGCACCTGCTGCTCACATGCAAAATATGTCATTATCACTCAGTGTCCATCCTCTTACACAGAGAAAACAAAGTCACTTTGGTTCAGTTTTGTCTCACTTCAAGCCTCAGAGGAGCTGCACTTACAGTGGAATGTTAAGCAGAAAACAAAACCAAAATAGCACAACACTAACCGCAGTTCATTTGCAGGAGGAAAAAAAAAGCCTGCTCTTGTGCACATTCAATAATTATCCCAAACCAATTATGATATGATGGAATGAACTCCAGAATCAACATTTCCCCCACTTTTCAAAGACAGAGCTACTGATACACCACTGTCAGCATTAGCAGTCACACCACTGCTGCAGAAAGGGCTGGGCCAGCAGCACGGAGCTGGCAGGGCCAAGGACCGTGTGCTCCCTGCACTGCTGCCAGATAAGGCTGCTTATGTCCCACATATTTCTTCTGGACAGGAATCATTGTGAACAATTATTTAAAACACATAAACCACCAGTTTCCAAGGAACACCAGATCTTCTGCTAGGGAGGACCTAAAAGCATTCCTGGCTCTGCAAGGACAAGTTTCAGCGAGCATTTGCCTACATCTAAAACTCTTAGATATATAAAGAATTGAACTGCAGTGCTGCAGTGGCTATCTGCACCATATCCTGTCAATGCACTTATCCAGACTTCTGGAAGAAGTGAAATTTATTATTTTGCAGAGGCAAGACTAAAGCAGAGAGACATTGAGGACGGAGTGGGTTGTTTGAAGCAGCACAAGAGCAGACTCCCCAAGCTGACACTGACCTAACCTCATCCTCTGTGGCAGCATGCTGCTGTGACAGCTCGTGCTCACAGACATGAGTCTGGCTGGGATCAAGTTGGGCTCTTTATGAAATCAGACTCTCAGCAGGGCTTGACTACATGCTGGGGAGCAGTGCAAGAGACAGCTCCATCCCCACTGGGGGCACAGACATGCCCCCTGTGACTTGCCCAGGATTACACCCAGGGAAGCTGTGCAAGGAAAAGAGGTGAACCAGAATTTTCAGGAAAGCATTGGATCACCTTTCTTCTCACAAAAACAGCATTCATATTTGACAAGATCTTGCACATTTTCGTTTCTTCTAAGTAAGACCAAGGAGTGCAGGGACTCAGGGTGTTGCAACCTGGATGCTGCAATCTAATATAATTTTGATTAAAAAATTCAAATAACTCTTATCCCAAGCCCATGTTTCTCCCGGCAAATAACTAACTCATCTTGATATCTCATTTATTTCTCTGCTTCCAAACCATGCCTTGCTCACCAGTACCTGCAATTACACAACTGCCTAAGAACAAGTTTTCCATGTAATTCCCACAGAACATGGGACAGGTCTATAAATCCCTCAAACTCTTTACACAGGATGCCGGCATCTCTGGAGTGGAAGAGGCAAACTGTGCAATTGCTGCAAAGCAACAGCATTGAAAAGCAAACCCCTGTGTTTAGTCAAAGCTACAGCACGGGATTTAGGGAGCACTGAGGACTCCCACAAGCCAACCAACTTCCCATGGCTGCCTATACCTTTTTCTTACCCTTTTCTTTTAAAGAACCAACTACATTAAGCTAATTTCTCCCAATCAGTTCTTGCTTAACGGTATCCTGTCTTGATTTCTTGCTAAAATCCTTTCAGCCGTTTATATATTACACCTTCAGCCTGCACATCACACATTTCAGAAGCAAAAGCAAGCAGCACCTTCTGGGCCACGTTCCCACAGTTTTGATCCACTATTTGTTTTGCAGCTATAATGATTATTTGTAGTTAAGAGATCAATGGAAGCTCTAAAGATATTCCTGTGACATCCGGCGTACAGCTTGCATTCAGTCACAAATGAAAATAACCACACTGTGCGTGGGTGTCTGCACAGGCAATGCAAACACCCAAAGCATAACAGGCCTGAGGAGGTACCACAGAGAACATCAATTCAGACTCAAAATGTCATATGGCATCATTACACTGTGCCTAACAAAAATAAGGGAGCAGAATGGAAAGGTTGCAAAACTGCTTGTAAACAACACTACCAGGTGGGATGCTAATGCAGCCGCCTGAAATGGCAAGTGGAGCAAACTGTGCAACCCTCAATTAATGTGTCTAAATCCAGGCTCTTCCCCCAGAGAAAGTACCACTCAGTTGTAGGGAAAGAAAAGAGGAAAGGGAAGGAAGGGCAGATAGAGAAATGATATATTTTCTTAGAGATTTTATACTTGGACATATTATAAAACACCAAAGATATTCTGCAGTAGTAGTATTTATCATACAGGGTGCTTAAACCTTTGTGCTGTTTTTGATTTCTCCACATGCTTGGTTTTCCGTCCACCAATTTGTTTCAAGCCATTCCTACACACATCTACTTTATCAAATTTTTACAAAACTGCACTGTTTCTCAGGTCATACTTCAGTTTGTACAGAAAAAGATATCCATATCTGATATTTTTAAATCGTTCCTTAATGAAATAATACTTATTCCAAAACAATTTCTACTGATCTGGTTATGTTTTTGTTTTCTCTGTTTCTTTCCCAGGGCAAAAATTCTAATTCATCCTGTTGCTACTGAGCTCCTCTTTAGCAAGTGCTAGACAATCAGAAATACAGCAGCTACTGGCTAAACTTCAGATTCCTGGAGTGTAGTCCCAGCATGGAGGATGCACATACATGGATGCATTATACATTTGTCTGACTTGACTGTTCACAGTTGAGGAAATCAGGTTGGTTGGTTCTGTCTCTTTTGTGAACTCTGACAGACCCTCACCCACATTTGTCATCTCATTTTATTGCAGCCATAAAAGCAATTGTATGTTCACGCCTTACCTGCTCACTGGAAGGCAGGAGACAAATTTATTAGGGAAAGAAGTAGGCATTAATCAAATTATTCACGTGGCAGAGACTGGGCAATGTCTGTCTGGTATTTCATAGGCTGGCCTATACCCATGTTTCAACTCAAATATATCCAGTGCTCAAATGCAAGTGCAGCCTGACCTCCAAACCTAAAGGAAAAGCACAAGAAAGCTTCATCTTCCTTTACCTCTCAGCACTGGCCAAAAGGGTGCCTACATGCAGCATTCATGGGTCAGACTGGTCAAAGACTCTGCACAGAGGCTGCCATCACCTCTCTCAGTTGCCTACCTCTCCATGCTGCCTTCAGCATGTTGACTGTGAGCACACACAGATGAGAGATCTCCCCATTCTCCCACCTGCCTACCCTTCTGCAGGGGGCAGGGGCTCGAGTGAAGCTCTGTATGCCCAGAAGACTGGGCTCCCCTGGCACTCACAACTTCTCCACAGCCAAAGCTCAGTGTTTTCCTGCGCAGAACAACTTGCCAGAATCACAGGTCACCTTTCACATCTCCTTGATAGGCATGCACAGATCTGAAACTTCCCTTCTGTGAACAGGCTGTTTGAGTTGCTTGTTTTCACAGTGTTACCCTGCCTCTGTCAGTGTATGACCTTTCAAGAGGTGAAAGCACCCGTTTAGTTCACCCCTGGACCTCACTGTGATTCTTTTTCTCTCAATGTAACTTTTTTCCTCAGTGTTGTCTCCATGGGATATGTCTTGCTCATTCTCTGATTGCATCCAGATTGCTTCTTTCACAAGAAAGAGACACTTCATGATTTCTGACACTGAGTCAGTACCAACTAAAGCACTGCACAGTTTGCCTTTGAACAACAGGGACAGGAATTGATTAGGGCTAAGGGAAGCTCTCAGACTACAATTTACTAAGACAAAGCCATCTCCATCACCCTGCTCCTTACAGTGTTTTGATATTTTCAGACATGTTACTAGTGAGCATATATTGATTGCCATTCCTTGAACGTGGCAGAGAGCATTTCCCTACTGAGTGACTAAATGATATGCATGTTGAAACATTTAATTGAATGTAAGTATGTTATTGGTAATTTTATTCGGGATTCCCACATGACACAAATCACACCCATTATTGAGAAGTCCAGCTCCTGGAAAGGGGCCCAAACCTATATCTGAATTTAAAGACACTGGAAAAATATAGGGGGAGAGGGTGGAAGGAAAATTTAATTGCTCAAGTATTGCAGGGAGATAATAAATGGATTTTTCTTGTATTACTTACACCACTTAAAAATTGTGTGCCTAGACTTCTTTCCAAATACAGATAGAAAGCTGTTTTAGTTAACTATATGAAGGTAGAATGAGCTGCCAAGTGAAGGCAAAGATAAAGGACAAATCAGAATAAAACTCTTAAGCTTTTATCAGTGACTCTACTCTGTGGCCTGAGTCTACCCTGAGATATTCCTTACTTTACTTTCCCCTTGCAAAGTATTTCAGAAGAATAGCAAAACAGGTAGAGAGGCACAGGGCTAGGAATTAGGTGACTGATGTATGCAGGTATGGTCTGTAATACAGCAGTTTGGGTGTTTTGATAATACATATACAGCAGTATAAAACATGAATATTTATGCAGCAATAGTTCCTAATTTTGCAGAGGTCTCAAAGAGTGTGAAAAATACTACACCAAGCTTGTGTGAAGACAATAAAATCTAGAAGACAAGAAATACAAACTACGTTTCATTCAGCATGCAAATGATGCCCTCCCTGATAAAAAAAAATGCACACCTGCATTTACAAGTGACTGTAATTTGAAATGCCTACAAATCAATATTGGGGCTGAAAATATTCCAAACAAATACACAAGCTATTAATTTGAATTCTGATTCAGCTGACAACCACTGAATTTTCAGTTGTTGAAATGCCATGTTGAACATGCAAGAGAGAGGAGAGACACACATTGTGAAACTGCATTTATGACCAAAGTAAATCTTCTGACTGCTTACCAGTGGAGTAAAGCAGCGTGCAGGGCTCTCCAACTTCCCTCTGTGCAGAGGAATATCACATGACAGAACCTCTACTGCACGAAATGGCAAGCTGGGAGAAATAGATAAGGGAAGCATTGGTATTGAAATACACAAAGAACAGCAGATACTCTTTATTGTGTAACGCATTAAATTATAGTGGATGGTGTAAGTAATTCGTAAGTGCCACTCAAGTGTAAAAAAAGCACTTAAAGGAAAAAGTTTACAAAATTCATGAAACCTTTCTTCCCCAGTTTCTGAATCCCCCCTTTTGAAATATCCTCAGGGTACAGATGGGAACCTGCAGATTTTTAAGTTGGAGTATGTACATTTCATGAGCCCAGAAAAATCACACAGCATGCTATGGAATCTGACAGCAAAATGGTGGGAAACAGGAAACAAAGATAGGATTCAAACTGACACTGAAGATGGAGCTCAATTTTTTCCCCAGCCCACCAAAGAAGTCCCTTTGCTTTGGGGAGAGGGGAATGGTGCCTGGATTCACATTTCTGCATCTGCTCTCTTGTACTGTGTGCAAACTTGCTCCTGCTAGTCCAGCACCAATGTGGTGCATGACCCAGCACAGAGGTCTCAGAAAACTGCCTGCTTTGGATTTCTGCAAGTTCTGTCAAACAGACTTTCTCAAATACCAGTGGGTGAAACTTATTAACACCACTTATGCATATTTCCTGTTTCTTTACTGGATGGCCGATGTCCACACCTGATCTCCTCAAAAAACTAAGAAATTATCCATAACAATATGAATCATACTGAATTGCCTGATTGCCCAAGGTCTCTGCACACATAGAAACCCACTTTTTATTTCCCATAAACTATATGTATCATGGTTTCCAACCAACTGCTAGTCCAATAGATTATTCACCTTTTCATTCACCTTCAAAGTTGGAGATAATACATCCCAGGAGGGTTGTTTTGTACTTCAATGCAGACATGTCCATTCACTGAGGGCATATCAACAAGTATTTTCAGCTGGCAGATAATGATCTCTACAATTTAAGTCTAAAGCATTCACCACACTGTGTGAAATGATAACACAATCCCAGCTTGCCTGCACTTGCCAAAGTCTTAGCAACCAACCCCACCAAAAGCCCAGCTCTTGTACCTTTCCTTCTCAGCTTGAAGAAAGCAACTTTATTAACAACCTTTCTTCAGCACCTTTTTTCCAATAAGCTACTGGAACCCGAGACCTTACACGTGACAACTTGGCATACAGGTCTTAAACAAAGAATCAGATGCTCAGGAACAGGACCTGCTAAGCCTCCACAAATGTTTGCATTCAGTCCTTACACAGATGCTCAGCAGAGATTTCCATGCTTTGCCCTGTGGGCTTCAGAAATGTGGTCAGTACCTGCTGGCACTCACAGCCTGCTCAGGATGAGGGGTCATTAGCCATGCCCTAAGCAGGAGCTGCCTTTGAAAGTGCTCAGCCCCTGTAAACAGCTTCAGGTTATCAGCCCTGTATAGCCAGCCAGAAGGAGCTGCCTTGTCACCCAACATGCGCTGGGTAAAATCCCTGGCTGGCATGACTGCGGCACAGCTGGCAGGTCCCTTGCATCTCACTACCCAACACCTCAGCCCTTTTGAAAACTTGGATGTTTGAACATTAGTTTTGTATTGAAAGAACAGCCAATATTTAATATATCATCCACCAGGTGACTGGTGGCCCACTGCCATCCTTTGGTTTGTGCTGCGATGGGGAAGTGGTCTGGGCTGAGAGGGAGGCAGCTGGGAAGGAGGGAGCTCCTGAGCCTGAACAGAGTGAGATCCCAGAGGCACTCCTGAAGTAGATGTTGGAATCTTCTGAGGACATTGGGGAGTTTAGTTCAACTTAAAACTACAGTAGAGCTGACTCCAGGAAGCCCGTGAGTTCCTGATGCTGCTCCCCACACTGTGTCAAGGTCAGAGTCCCCAGGTAGGCAGCTGAGAAAGCCCACAGCCAGTTTTTACCTGCTTGGCCAGTGTCAGACTCCAGCTTTCATTGACCTGCACAGCAATACACACACACTACTTCCACATGAATGAACTACTCTTGAATAATTTCACCAAATATTTTAAGACCCAAATTGCTTGCTTTGAAATGCTACCTTTACCTATCCTCCTTTTATCTCACAAGCCAGGAAGAGGAATGCAGCCAAGGCAGGAATCTCTTTGGCTGGAGATGAGCTCCTTGATGGGCTCCTCACACTGCAGGGCACCGCAGGCTCCCGCTAATCACGGAGGTGAACCAGCCTGAGTGGCTGCCTGGAGTGAGCCTGAGGAGGACTTGAACCCTCCAGAGGACAAAATTATTAAAGGAACACGGGCACCTAGAGCCAAATCACTTAAGCATGAGGGAGACACATTTTATTTTGTTTCAGTGGGTTTCTTTTGAAGTGATAACCTCTCTAAAGTGAAAACTAAAAGTCATATCATTCATGTTTTTTGCATTTCTCCCCATATTCTGTCTAACCTTTATGTCTCCTTTAACTGTCCTGGATACATTTGATTTCCACACACTGATTTTTTTCTGAACTTAGTAACAGATTTTTTTTTCCCTTGTCCAACTCACAAAATACTCTTTTATTGCTCACAACTGCTACTGAATTTCTTTTCTTCTCAGATTTTACATAGTCTGGCTACTCTCTTGAATGAGCACAATAAACCTCTTCCCTTGGATCCCATTTGGAATCTGGATTCCTAATCTAAAATAAAATTCTCAGTGCTAAAACTGCCTATTTTTCATGGCATGTTTTTACCATGACTCTGAAAAAATGAATTTAAATCTCAAAAACAAAGATTTACTTTCATATTGCCACCCATTTACATGAGTTTGTGCATCCTTCTTGTGAACAGCCCAGAGACCAAAGCTGCTGGCAGGGAACATGACCATGTCTGCAGAGAGCAAACCCTGAGGATGCAAAGGTACCACACTCTCAGCTGGTGACATGAGACTGCAACCTGACTTAAACCTGCTCACACTGTCAGCTGGGAGTAAAAAATCTCTGAGTACCTGCTTTTGAATAGGCCTTAGGAAGATAGGGAGGTAGAAAAATTTAAATAAGTTAGTCAATTAGTTTTAGTTTTCGTTTTTCCACAGTCAGTCAGGACATTATTGGTGCTGGTTTTGATGTAGGACCATTCCCAGCTTTTCACCATCCTCACTACAGAAGAAAGAGGAATGCAACCCCTTAGAAACAAACTGAAAGCAGAAATTGTAGATTCCTCTGGTGATCCTCAGCTACCTGTGAAGACTTAGCCTGTCCAACACTACACAACAAAGCAGCAAGTAAAAATCAAACTGGATCAAGCTTGCAGCTGTATCATCACTGTCTCAGTCCCAAAACTGGTTCAGAGCCTGGAAGACTGAGATGAGCTTGGCATCTGGATCTGAGATGGGCTCAGCCACTGGATGCTTAAGATGATATTCTAAGCATCCAGCAGCATGAACAGTCATTCCTTTTGCTATTTTGTATTATTATGCTCTGCATTTATTACCTGAATCAGGATAAACTTCTTCAGATTTATGTGTTTGGATTAGGGTTTGTTTTCTCTTCTGAAAGAAAAAAAGCCTAACAATAACTAGGAAAACAAGGACCTTTGGTCTCATTTTCCTTCATTCTCCAACCTCTTTGTTCTGCCTGCATTTGGAGTGCATGCAACAAGGACGGGTTCCCAAAGGAACAGAAATTTTCCTTGATTCATAGTTGGGTTAGTGTAGATGGAGCTGAAATCAGGCTCCAAATGGTTTGTTTAGAGTTTTCCTCTCTGCTTTATTATGCCCACGCTACAAGCAAGTTTGGCATGTGCATCTGAGTCCCTGCTAGAGCAGAGGGATGTGGTGGCTGCACCACTGTGCTCCACACACGAGTAAATGAGAGCGCTACACTGGGTTACAGGAGAGAGAACTCATAAATATGCTGTAGCCCAGTGGTTGGGAGATGCAATTAGATGTCTGCTTTGAACATAAAATATTATCCATTTTGTTTGCAGAGCCTGACACATATTTCCCTAGAGAAAACAAGACACTAGAGGAAAGCCTTAAAACTTTTCATGCTTTCAGATGTCCAACAGATGCCCAAACCCCCATTATTTTACTCAGCCTGAGCTGTTGCTCACAGCTTTTCCTGGTAGGTGTTCCCACCCACTCTGGACCCTCTCAGCATTTAGTCACCTAAGAAAGCCCAATCCCACAGCAGATGACAGACAGTGCAAACAGCCAAGCCTGTTGGGAGGAATTTCACCAGGAATTGCTGATGTTATGGTTGCATGGACTGAGTCACATTACAAACTTTCCAATCAGATTTCAAATAATATTTCAAATAAACTGATATTCATGGCAGCCTGAGTCAAGAGCTTGCTTTCTTTCTGCTCAAAAGACACGGCTGATTTACCAGCAGCCACACTGCAGTCCCTTCACATGCAAGCACTTGCTCAACAGCTCTCCAATTAGGAAGGAGTCTGGTCCCATTAAGACTAATCACACAAACCCTTACCCTATTAAATTGAGTTCAAAACTTGACCCACAGTCTGTATCTTACACAGCTGATTTCCAATATCTTAAATCTTCCACGTAGGGTCTGGAATTTTGTTTAAAATAACTTTTGCTCAATGGATAGGAAAGGTTAAAATCTGTTGTACAAATGCTTCTGATTACAAGGCCACTGAATATTTCAGGCTTCCAAGGGTAAGGTTTGACAAAAGTTGGAGCTGAACCTTGGAATCCGTATGGAAATCCCCCTTGGTCTAAGTGCAGACATGATAGTTTCTCCTTTTTTACCTAAATAGCAATATGCAAACTCATAAACAATAATTGCCAAGGCCATCAGAAAAGGAATTATCAAAAGCATGTAAGACCCACAGAAGTATCTGGAATCTTAGATGGCTTTTATGCAAATTTTCCAGACAACTTCAAACACTTATGAGGCCCACAACAAGCCTCATGCTCAGAAACACCTCTGATTTCCTTTTTGCAGTAAGTATTTCATTTAGTGAAAGTTAAGAGAGACTCAAACGTTATTTCTAGCTAAAGACATTGTAATACATTAAAAAAGCAGTAATTAAAAAAAAAAACTTTAAAAAAATATTAATTAAGACGGTTTCTAAGGTCCTTTTATTACAGTAGCTGTACCTGGCCAAATCTCACTTGACATCTGTCCACTTAACATCCTTTTGAACAAAAGATATTCTTATTCCAGAGTGTTCAGAGACAGCTACTGCATTTTAATTTCACACCTTGCCTTAATAACAAATTAACTTGAAAGCATAGATAACCCTTTGTTAAACACAGGCTGCTGTGGGCCTGCAATCTTTATTTCCAATGGAATATTGTAGAGCCAGGTTTGCTCTGTATCTATAAGCAAACATTAAAATGTAGGAACAAATTCAGGGGAACTGTTTTACTCTGGTGAACACCAACATGATCAGCTCTTACTCATACTGTCTGAAACAAAGCCCAACAAAAAAGGCTCTGGATCAGGCTCACAAATATTTGCAGTAAGGCAATTTGAACTCTCCCAATGGATAGGAAATGTGCCAACGTGCTGTTAAAATTATTCTCTCCACGATGAGAAGAGTGGCCCCTTTCCCTGAGGCCCACAAGTTGCTCTACCTGAGGACCAACATATCACCTGCTCAGCAGATTCCCCCACAGCTCCACAGCTGCGATCAGCTCTCCTCTTAGATGTAGAAATCAACAATCAGAGGCAGTAAATATGTATTGGGACACCTCCAATTTGTGACTTAGACCCTCCTGTACAGCTCCTGAGGTGACCACATGAGGAAGGCTCTGCTTTTCTATTGCTAAGACCCCATGGAAGGAGAGAGGCACAAAGTCACCATCAGAACCTACTTCAGTCTCCACCTAAGCGGGAAAACAAGCGACAAAAGTAAGTTCTAAAGACACTGTTCGCTTCCTGCTTGCTGCAACTGTGATGGCCTGAGGTCAGGCTGTGGCCAAGAGCTCCTGCAAGCGCCCTGCTCACAGCCCAGCTGTGCCTATTCATCATCATCTGCTTCATGGGGATTTCAGTCTGACGGGCGGGGGCACCTCGGCTCTCGTGAGTACTCGGAATGTTATGTAAAGAGAAATCTCACTGTTTCCACTGTGAAATTCTGCCTCGGGCAACTTATGAATGTTCCAGGGAAGATATTCACCATTTTCAGCAAAACAGCTGACAGATCCATCTGCTGCTCTTGGTGATATTGGGTGCAATTTTCAAGTGCCTCAGTAACATACACTCCTACGGTCCCAGTGAAAAGCCAAGTTCCTCCTGCATGACAATTTCAAGGGATGGGAGACAATAAACTTTTGCTCTAAATTTTTGAATAATTTTAAGGGTGACTTGCTTTTGAAATATCTCACATTGACAACTATGAAGTTTGGAGGAACTGGTTTTATACAGTTACAATGAGTTTCCCAAGAAATGTAGATGCTCAAAGGGGGAATTTCCAGTTCTCTTTATCTAAATATTTTATTTTATGAAACTTACCTTTATCCAGAAAAAATATCCATGGTATTTTAGTTGCCTTAAAATTATAATATGGAAGTCTTGTTATCTCACACTTTTTAAGCAGTAAAAATGTGGTTTTAAATCTATTGCAATATTCTGTGATAGCCTGGTAGATAATGTTTTCACTTGGTTGTTTTTAATGCAAAAGTAAAAATGCTTCTTTTGATACTAAAAAACGAAACATTTCAATTTAAAATTTTTTTTCACTGTATGAAAACAAAGTTTGAAGATGAAGTACTTAATTTGATTTTAAATTACATGGTTTAGCCAAATTCATTTATATTACTTACTTAAGATTTTGATTAGCCAAACAAGCAAATTTTTCTTGCTTTGAAACCTTTTCACCCTAATTTTTCAGCATGATTCTGAATTAAAAGTGAGTCATTCACACAGACGTCACCGCAAATTTATGGGTCAGGCATTTTGACTTTTCTCTGCCACAAATGTGTGAAAGAGAAGGATTTGAATGCTGCTCTATGGAAGAGCTCCCTGTAAATTTACCTGCAACAGAGCTGCACAGGCACCTACAACAGCCACAGGCACACTCGTGCCCATGGGCTCAGCTGCCAGCAACCTCAGCTGCCAAACATCCTGTGGATGTGGCATCAGGGACACACATATTTATATATTTAACCCACAGGGGAACGCATCACCACGTCTGTAAGGGAGCCCCAAGGCTGGCAGCCTTTCTCTATGACTTGTGGCAGGTTAATAAATAAAGATGGTCACTCCTGCTTTGGTCCTCTCGACCCATGTCAGCAAGCAGGGAGTAGGAATTTGCTGCATCTGATGGCCTCCTCACCTTGTGAATAAAGGAGAGCAGTATAAAAAACAGCCCACTGAAACTCATGTTTGGCAGCTGGCAACCTCTCCTGAACTACCATGGGGGCTTTCATCTTTCTATGAACACTGCACAACTGCTGGGGGAAGAGATGGCGACAGAGAAACGACAAAAAAATTACACACAACTGTGTTCATCGGTGCCAAATCTCACTCTCTCAGTGCTGGTAAAAAAGGCAAAGTTTCTAAGGCTTTCCTGTAAGGTCACAGCTGGTACTTCTATGAATCTTCTTATTACATGGGAAAGAGGCAGAGGTTCATAGAGGGAGACAGATGGCGAGGAGCAATGTTACTTATCCTAATGTGCATGTGAGACAAAGAGCTGCTTGGCATACCTCTCACTCCCAGCCCTCGCTGGCCACGGCGGGCAGCCGACCCCTGCCAAGTGTTTGTTCCCCTCCACTTTTTATTCCTCCCCTCCGTGAGTCTGATCCTGCTTGTCTTTGGTGTTTACATGAATCATACTAGATGTTTTCCAGAGATTTGGGCTCTAATGAGCAAGGCCAGCAAAAACAGCAGCAACAAACAAACAAGGCAGCCCAAGCCAAGCTTGCCCACCGCTGTGCATTTGCATCCACGTAGGCCACCCGCTCCGCCTGCCCCGTCTGCCAAACCCTGAGAGGGCTGGCAGCAGTGGGAATGGGCAGCCTGGGATGGAGCTTCAGGATTTGGGTTGTAGTTGTACATATTAATGACGCTGAAAACACAAACTGTGCCTGGGGTTTTCATGTGGGAAGGACAGGAGGGAAGCAAGATTTGTGTTGGAGGGAAGGGGGATATTAATTGTGGCTCAAGCCAGGACTTCAACTGTGGGAATTAGGTGAAGGAAAAGAGAAGGTAAAAATGCAGTTTGCATATTCACTGAAGAATAGCTTAGAATATGAGGGAAGAAGGGCAGACTTTGATCTCTGTGGTATAAGGCTATCACTGGAAGAACCTCACTCATTCCAGCTGAATTATTTCTGTTTTTCAGCAGCAATGGAGAGGAGAATGTACTCTCCTGAGCCCAACCTCCTTCTTCAGCTGCAAATGGAAAAATTCACATAGCACTTCCACTGCCATCACAGTGAAAATGCATCTGGAATTAATGCTGAAATCATATGAGCAGGACCTTCCAGGAAAGACCTTGCGGAACCAGAGGCAGCACTTCTGAGAGAAGATAAGACAAGATATGGCTCCATCACATGGCAATTGCCCTTTCAGACCACCAGCCAAGGATGCAATTCTTCATTCAGGCAAGTAACTATTTATAACCAGGCTGGCTGTAGAGAAACCCATCCTACCTCCCGAAAACATGATAGCCAAAAATGCAAAGATTGCCCCTCAAACTGGCACTCAGAGGGAGGAGGAGGAGCTGGACTGGGAATTGGCAAGTTGCAGCAAGAAGATGAAGGGAATTGCTTGTCCAAAGTATTTTTATCTTGTGGTTCTGTAGGCAGGAAGATAAATGGAAAGGCAGAACATGATTTGCAGCTTATACAGAACTTTGAGTAACTCCTTACTAGCATGCCATCATGGAGGGAAAGAAGGCAAGATAAAAGCACAGCTTTTTTCTTTGCTTTTTTTTTCAACTCTTACTAAAACAGTTTAATTCCTCAGCAGAGCAGATGATATCACATTCACTTTAATACCAATTACATTTAACTAGGTTTTACTTAGAAGTAACTAGAGAACTTTCTTTCAAACAAACCAAAGAAGGTTTAATATGTTGGAAATGTGACAAATTGACACATATGCCAATGTAGATGAAAGTCTACAGCAAAATTGTTCATGATCTACCCTGTACCAGCTCTCCTGATTCACACACATTTCTCTATACACTGAGAACCCCATATTCCAGTCTGCCCCAGAACCAGTGTAAATTTTTCTAGCTTCAGCAAAAGGCTGATCTCAGGCTCTATGTCATTCAGCCTCTGCTGTCATTCTGCCTGCTGTCCTTGTAGAGCAGGCCTGGCAGTGCCAATAGTTCTTCCTGAAAAGAACTGGGCACCTCTTCCTGAGATGAACTAGTGGAATCATCATTTTCAGCTTCAGTGGTGATGACTCCCTGATATGGGAAACCAAGGAATGGGGTCCCTCCTGCAGCAAGGCTTACATGGACTCCTTGTCACTGCTGAGCTACTACATACCCAGAGACACTGAGTAACTTTATATTAATGAGCATCATTTCACTCAGGACTGGGTACATGGCCACCCCCCAGGCATCAGCGTTCCTGTGACTTGCAATTAAAAGGAGATGAGGCAGCACATGTGCTTAAAATAAATACTGAAAATGTTTGAGGAACTTTTGTGTTTACTATTTACTTGTGATTTTTGTAACAAACACCAAGGAGGAGGAAAATAAAATTTCATTTGGCATCATTTTGGTTTCCTTCATGTTTGTAAGCAACTCCCACTGTCTCCACTACAAAAAGCAGCACCACCACTTCTGGATGTCCCACAACACAGCATGGCCAGTTGCCAGCTCCCACTACAACACGTGGGAGTTTCCCTATTGGTTTCAGTGGGACATATGAGCAATCAGCATCTCAGAAAATTAATTAACTTCCATGACTCATCTGTGCTTTAGCCTAAGCTGACTTGTCAACATAAGGGGCAGAAGTCTGCTGGCACTGACTTTAAAATTCAAAGCACCCTTTCTTCCTCTGATATAATTTCAACTAAGACCTACTGTAGCCAAGTGCTTCAGGATTTGAGAGTCTCTGAGTTTGAAGGGCTGTTAACATTTTACAGGTTACCGTTTCATGCTGGAATGGGGTATCAGGTTCTGCTGCAGTAGAACAGGGTACTGGATTCATGCTAACACACCTTCCCTGCCAGCTCACCCAAACCAAGAACAACTGCGAGACAGACCTTTGGCAAACCAGCACAAATGCAGCAATCTGGGCTTACAAATGCACGAGGCCCCTGGGCACAGCCACACCGCGGGGTAGGAGCCAAAGATACAGATTTCCATGCGCACAACGGGCTGGCTGTAGCCCCAGACCCTGCCAGGATCTCAGCACGGCAGCCCTGCAGCCACAGGAGCAGGTGGATGGGCTGTGCCATGGGTGTGCTGCCCTGCCTGGCACCAGGAGCACACCCACCTCCTCACCCCGAGCACGGCACACACTGCCGTGAGCAAAGTGGGGAACCAAATCAGATGGGTTAAATACATTTTGTTTCCTTTGAGGACAAAAGTAAAGAGAGCATCATAAAATGTCCTGATTTGGAAGGGTCCCACAAGGACCATCGAGTCCAGCTCCTGGCCCTGCTCAGGACAGCCCCAAGAACGCCACCATGCTTGCAAAAGGTGCCTTATATTGCTCTTCCCATCCATGCAATATTCATATTTGTACACCTAACTCAGAGAACATTTGCAGCACATAAGTATAAGGAAGGCTTTATTTAGAGGTTAAGTATTTACAATACTGCAGTAGGTCTCACATTTCTGCCAAGCATTATTTCCTAAGCTGCACTGAACACAGCGACTGTGTTTCTAGCACAAATGTTCAAACTTGCACCTTGATTTCTGCACTTCTTTTATCACTGCAAATAGTCGTAATAAGAACACTACTAGCAACAACACTGTATTAATATACTCCAAACTAAATAAGAAAAACCCTACAGTGAGCTGAATTGGCATTCATTATTCCAGTTGTTTCATATCTTTAAATGATTCTGGTAAATCGATGAAGCTCTGCTAAGTGGCTGTTGTCTGCTGATTTCTAACTCTAGTCAGTGGCATCCACTCTTTAGTGCACCACACACTTGCTGTGTAGCCATTAGATGAAAGCACTATCACCTGTCAAACAAACTGCTAGAACTGTGATAAATTAATGATCAAATAGTACAGTCTGATGTACAGTAGCAGTGCCGAGGCTAGTTACAACCAGGCCTCATGCTTTAAAAATGTAGCTGACATTAAAAAAAAATCAGCCATTAAAGAAAAATGTCACACAGCTTTTCAAAAAAATATCTATTTAAAAAATGACCACATACTGATACTCTAGGATTTGCAGTTTTACTTAAAAAAAAAAAAAAAAAAAAAAGTGAATATTACAGTAAAACCTTTCTGTATACTATGACTTTTCAAGACAAGAAACAACACACAGCTAAGCTGAGAAGATGTTTGTATTTTTTTGGTAAGCAGTGCTGTGTACAAATCTGTACCTCGGAGGAATCCTCCGGTGTGTAATGGACAAAACTCTTGTTTGCAAGGGAAATGTCCTGAGTTCTTCTTTTCCCCTAATGCTTTTGATTTTTGACATCATGGGTAAAATATTTCAAGGGAGCTCGGTATCACTTCTAAATATAAACAATACAAAATAAGCCTTTGCTTTTGAAGCACTTGACATCCTTTGAGCTTTGAATTTCAACTCCTAATAACTCTTGATGCTCACTGCATTAATGTATAAAGTCCTTTTTGTGAGCTAGAAATGGTTCCTCATGTCCCTCCTGCCATTGGCTTTATGAGCTTAATTTATTCTTTTTAATATAAAATCTCATTACCTGAACATGACACCACCACTTCCATTTTATCTTTGATATAAGAACAGAGAGAAACCAAAATCAAAACCTTAAATAAAGTCTGTAATCATCCCTCACTTTCTCTTGCTTTTCAAATTTCTAAACAAAATTAAGTAAAAATACCTTCCAGGGCACACTAAGAAATGTAAAGAGTGGGGGAAAAAAATGAAAATTACTTTATAGTGAACTAACAAGGGACATAATTACTTACACAAGCAGCATATCTTTTTCTTGATGATATTCCTTCATGTTTATTTTGCTGTATTTGTAAAAGATGGGGACTGCCTAGGAAGAATGGATATGCTGGAAAGCTTGATCTACTGAAGCAAGTTCTGAACAAAGAGTTACTTAACCTTAGGCAAAATACACTTTTTCTAAACTTTACTTTAGCATAAAACACTTAATAGACTGCAAAATATGTAGTAATGGATTTTTCAAAAAATCTTTAAGAAACAGATACAACTAAGGAAAAGCCACCACTGAGAGAATTCATTGAGGTGGAGGATTTAGTTGGGACTTCCTAAGTCCTGATTTTAACTGAAAAATGGAGTGATCAAGGTATTAGCACATGAAAGCATCACTTCCATGCACTAATGGCAGCTCCTTTATGTTGTTGTTGTTGTTAGAGATGTGACTTAAGCGCTGACTTAAATTATGAATTTGGCAGGGATCAAACTCCATGATCTAATTATGTCTTAGGGCTTTCACTGAGTCTTTTGAGGTAGCTGGTTGCAAAGATAAAGACTTTTTCACAAGGAACATGCTTTTCATCCAAATTCTCATCCCAGATCCTGCAGAATCTTTATGTTCTGTCCACTTCTATGGAAGCCTTCAACAAATAAAGGCTTGCATCCCTGGAAAACTATATTTTAACTGTGAAATGTCAATTACTCCCTGTAAATTTTTAACTCCTGTGCTGTGCTTTTTCCTGTGATACCAACACTAACTGGGACTGTGTTCATCTGAGGTTACCATGCTGGATCTATTGCTGTGAACATCAGTTAAAATGAGTGAGACTAAATTAGGCACTTTGTGTTGCTGAAGTCTCATTTCAGGTAGCCTATTTGCCACTCAAGAGTCATTCAATGCCTTGGGATTAGGGTATGTTTTAAAACCATGACAACTTCAACAATTTTATATACACTGGCAATAGGAAGCTGGATTTTACCTTCACACTGAGGGGAGAATAGATGAATCCCCCTGAAAATTTGTGCAAATGGATATGTGAGAATGAGGCTCCATGAACCTGCTATCCAATTGCATTGGGAAAAGAAGAAAGCTTGCTAATCAGGATGAGAAACTGATATGTTGTTGAATATAGATTGGATACATTGATTCCAATGTACAAACACATTCTGCAATAATTACACCAAAGGGTACAACACTTGTAATTAAACCATCTGAGCTGATGTTAGCTCATTTTGTCATTTATCCTTTGTTTACACCCCCAGTATTACTAAGTACTCTTCATTTAATTAAACATACTCCTAACATTCCTTCAATTAGATAAATAATGCAGCTGCTTCCTCCATCACATAAGGAGGGGAAATCAAGATAATGCAATATTTATTTTTATTCTAGTTCTCTCTCTGTCAGACACTTTACAATCCATGCAGCTGCCAGGTCTATCAGTGGTATTTCAATCCATATACATATTAAAAGAAGAAAATATCTCATTATCTACTTAACTATCATAATCTGTTAAAAATTTTGGCAGACCAGGTAAGGGAAAATTGAAAGTGGCTTTATAAAAACAAGTTATTAACAGACTCTTCAGTGATAAAAGGCTTCAAGATAAATACCACAGATAGTAAAAGCTAGCTTAAACCACTGATTTGAAACTCTTACAAAAGGTTGACGGTTTCTAAATAAGTAGCAATTAGTCTGAAGTAATCCATTTATCTCCTCTGCAAGTGACTGAAATAAAGAGAAATTAAATAAAACTACATGCAGAGAAACAACTAAGTGATAACAGAAATGCAATCAGATGGAACTGAACAAAAATTATAAAGGCAGGGTGATAATATATAGTTCATTTGCTTATTGGAGGCTTTGATTCATTCCCTGTGGTAATTGTAAAATTTAATAATATCTGTATACTTACAGTGTTCTGAAAAAAGCACCGCCATTACACATTGTTATCCCTGTAGGTTGGATGACAAATGCCTGGGGCAATACTACCATCAAAGCATGTGACATACCCAACATGGGTCTTCTAATCTTCATAGGGATGACAACTGTCATTTTAAAGTGCATGGCAAATGAAGAGGGTGTAAGAAAGGAAACTTCTTATTTTTGGGGGGCTGCTGGTGGTAGGGACTGCTTAAGCCTCCAGTGTGCTTTAAAACTGCAGTAGCAAACCCCAAGTAATTCACTTGAACAGTTATATAGATTTCTTAATGCTTAAAAAGTGCTGTCCAGGCTGGGAATAACCATCTGTTCCTTCGAGAACTCATACTCTCCTAGCTAATATATACAGCTAATACACTGTATAGCTTATATGTCAAAAATAGATCAATGTCTGCCAAAGGAAGATATGTACTGTTCCAGCAAACAGCTCTGCTTAGAAGTTTGTGCCTTTTTTTTTTCCCAGTGATAGATAAATTTTTTTAGGCTATGCAAATGAAAGAAAAGAATCTCCAGTCTGTTGATTTCTATTTACATTTTTTGCTCATGTAATTTTAAGTACTAGCCCTTGTCTGCTTCTCTTTATTTCCCTGTGCTACAAAACGTGGCACAGACACTGCAAATCACCAACCCTGATAGTTGGAATAGGATTGTCACTTTAATGTTCAACGTGTTTTCTTCTTAACATTTTTTCACTTTATAACAAGACTGTACCGTGAGACACCTTTTGTTATGTATATACGAACAAAAGCAGTCAGAACAAATTTAGTACACTGAGCAGGGGAACTAAAAGTTGACAACAGCTGATAGACAAGGTACTCTATACTAGATTTAATCTGCTCTTAAATTTGCCCTCCTGAGACTACCTTGGTCAGACAGACTAGTGTCGTACACTTTCAGATGGAAAAACTTAACGCAGGATCTAGATAAAAAACTAACAAAAGCCCCACAATCACCCCAAACCATGAGTTCAAGACGTGTTTTATTCTATGAGCTCCCAAAGTAATTGTCTGGCATTTTCCTGTGGCAGCTATAATAGTGTAAACACAGATTTCACACGGTCTATAAGTAATTTTTTTTTCCTGTGACCAGTTCAGTGAAACTGTGGTCTGGGAAAAAGGATCACAGACTGATGAAATGAGAGCACCCAAAACCACTGGCCACTTTAGTTCCATTAAGTGGCACTAGACTCACCAGTGAAATCCAGGCATTCAGCAGTCTTTCCCTATGCCCTGCACTAAAAATAGTGCCTTGTTACACCCCTTAGATTCCTTCCACAGGTTTCAGTAAGATGGGGACCGGACCAACTGTCAGCGGGTTGTTGCAAGTACTGGATGAAGTTAAACATGAAACATCTTTGTTCAATCAGTACAAAATAAAAGTGATAAAAGAAACTGTCTTTCACAGGAAGTTCTTTCTGTTGCTAAAGTACTAGATTTATCCCCTTTTAAAAAAACAACCCAGATAGTAGAGATGACAGACCCATTCTTATTTTGAAAAAGCCCTGAGATTTTCAAGGAGTGTGGATTAGTAATTTCTTTCAGTGGAGTTCAACACTGAGACAGAGGACAGAGACTTAGATCTGTGCTCAGATGCATGGTTGTGCAAATTTCAGAAAGTCCCTAGGACACGGAGAGCTTTTTCTGTGTCTGTTCATTGCTACTTGCACAATGGCCTCTCATTCTCAAGCAGAGCCTCCAAGATCTGCAGCAATAAAAAGAAATATTAACTAGTAACAAAACATAAGTATATTTATATTGAACTTTAAAATATAGCAGTGGAATTTAATGCAGTCTGCATTTCATTAGTTTTAACCCATATTGGATTAACTTGAATGAAGTGAGCAGATATGAACATTTTAGAATAAAATGCCTGAAAACAAGCATGCTAGATGAAAATTTCCCCCATACTCTCTCCTATAATAATAAAAAAAAAAAGAAATCATGCTTTTTATCTGATCTATCATTTCAAAAAAGTTTCATGGCAAGATGCTGGTTGTATCTGACCTGGAGTTTTGGGATATTGTTCAGGAGTCAGATAACGTGGCAGTGATATACTTAACACAGGAATTCTGAATGAGGCTGGACTTGATGAACAGCCAGATCATCACCAGCCAGCACTCACCAACCTGGCAAGTTTCAAATCCCCACTGCAGAGGGAATGAGCAGGCTTTTCCAATCAGCTGAGAGCAGAGGAAGCAGACATTCCTGGGGAACGCTGCAGTACAGGGACCGAGCTGCCAGGCAGAGAATCAGCAGCCAGAGCTCCTCAGTGCCCCAGGGTCAGAGGATTCTCACACTCTGAATACTCCCAGCAGGGCAGCACAGGTACCAGCAACTGCTGCCAAGGACAAATGAGGTAGAAAGCAGATGTTTTTTTCCTCATGCTACACAGCATGCTGTTCACTGTCTGACCCACAATTTATACATGGGAGAACATACACACCTATCTAATACATATGCATTTATTAATGATACCTCGCTATGTATTTTACAGAAACAATGCTAATAGGTTTTAGGCTGAATTGACCAAACTCTGCAGACCCCTCTGCCAAGAACTGTATCACCTCCAGAAGCAAATTTCAGGCACACCTGGACCTCAGTCTGTTGCCCTGCTGAGATTCAGCTTGGCATGACCAAATTAATGCTAACAATATAAAGTCCTGTTCTGCCAGTGATCATTGATTCCACTTGCTATAACTAAGATTGAAGACTTGTACTAGACCCAGTGTTCCCAATTGTCAACATTTTTTTTTTTCAACTCTTACACACTGAATGCTTTTATTTAGCCCCCAACTCCCCACATGTTTGAGATCAGAGGAGAAACTGTTTTCATTTAGGCTTCTAGCCTTACACTTATGCAAAGGCATCAAAAAATGACCAAAATATATCCCAAAGAGTCAAAAAGTCAAAAAAGTAGGTTAAAATCAATTCAGTCTTAATAAAAACGTAATTAAGAATGTTATGGAAGGCTGCCCAGAAAACGACAGTTCTCAAAATATCTTCACAAAGATCACCAATTTGATTTTGCACTACAGTAAAATAACTAATATTTTTCAAAATGTAAACTTTCCAGAGTTCAAAAAAAGAAAGCTGGATTTCTCTTGAATCAGTCAGCCCATCTTCAATTCTAGAAATTTTGTCAAAACGCTGCAAGATTTTCCACACTGAGAAAAGATGCATGTTTTTTAAGCACATTTAGTCAGTCCTTCCTGTGCTGCAGGTCGTAAGTTATGGAATGAAATAAGGGAAATATTCCTATTTTTACCTTATGCCAAAAATACAAATAATTCTTTTTAGTTTTGCTTTGACTTCTCAGGATTAAGCAGCCAGAAGACAGACTTCCTGCTATTTATTTTTTTTAATGCTGATAAAATGAACTCAACATCCTTACAATTGAGTTGATAATTCTGTAGACACCTATATACTTCTCATTCACTCACAGAGTATTTGATGGAGTCACCTGAAGATTTAGGCCTAACTTTGACCAGCATAAAACAAAACCCATTGAGAAGCATGACAGAGTATTTGATTCTGTGCGTGTAGAGCTCACATGTGAACAGTAGCCTTTGACAACCTCGCGTTACAAAGACCTCAATGATTTATGCTGGCACTTTTGCAGGCATGATTTATGCAGTGTGGTGCTCCCTCAGCCATGAACATCCCCTATTACTGTGAACTTACTTTCCATGTCCCACTTTACCAGCGACCAAGGACCCAGTGCACAGAGACAATGGCAACTTATTGTTCACTTCCTAAATCTCCAGTACAGTGCTCTGCCCAGATGTAAAAAGGTAACTTGATCCCAATTAATGAAAGTGACTGGGTCAGCCTGTCACCTCCCATGCTCTTTATGTGCTGCTCAGACATCTATACGCTTATTAAAACCTCAGGCACTCTACATAAGCTCTGCCTTGAAACCAGTTGCCAGAGGCATCACTGCTCAGAACCTGTCTACAGGTTCCTTGGTTTCAGATCTGACATCACATAAACCTCTCTTATCCACCTTGGCAGCACAGATCAGATGAAAAGAGGCCCTGTCCTCACAGAATAATACTCGCAAAAAGGACGGAGGCGCACAATAATAAACATTTCACTGCTGCTGTTCCTCACAAATGTACCTTACTGCTAACATGCTCTACAGTTAGAAAATGCCTACAACACTTGGCAAACCTCCCTAAATTTTTTTATCAGATTCAGAGTGTGGAACCTTTTATTGAAAGCTTTTTTCCCAAGTAATTGTCTCTGTACTGTTTAAGGCAAAGCTGGAGCACAAGCAGTGAGCAGTGACAGCAGATGATTTCTGAAAACATTTTTGTTTCTAAAAATTTTTTTGTCCTTAGACTGGTTGGTGATTATTGTCCAAGTTCTCCTCCTTGAGTTTGACTGACCACCAGTCCCACAGCATCCTTTTTGCTCCTAACAGGAGGGGTACCTTTCATCCTGACACAGTCAGTTAAAACCTAAACCTGGAATTCCAGTAAGAGTGAGGTGACTTTGATAGAAAGAATAATCTGAGGTATCTGCCTTACGTTTGGACTCTGAGCTACCTAATGTCCAAATAAACACCCATGACAGCACAAGCCTCCTGTCTCTGCCAGCAGCCCAGAGCCACTGCTGTCCTGCAAGAAGCTGTTCCATGGCTCTGTGGCTGCTCAATGCAATAAAATCCTCCAATTTCAGAAAGCAGCTTCCTAAAAAATGCAGTTGTAACCCACGTCTGCTTCTCCTAAACTGGTGACCTGGAACAACAGCCAGTCCATCTTCAAGAGATTAAGGTCTTTTTATTTAAATGGCACACAATGTAACATTCAGGTTAGGCACATAAGAAGAACAAATGGTCTCTTAAAAAGACTTTGAACTTTATTTCTTCTTCAAAGAAGTTTGGCTCTTGGAGGAAGTGGTTTAATAACTGAACTTGCCAGCAGAGGCAGGAAATAGTATTTCCTATGTACATCCTGGCACCAAAACTGGATTGTAGTAGGAAACGTTTCTGATTTCCCTAAAAAATGCAGTGGGATGGGAAGAGCAAAGCATTGCCTTGGAAAGGACTTCACTCATTTGAATTTTCAATTGCTGATTCAGAGAGAGGGTTTGGATCTGGTCTATGGTACAAATCAAAGGGCCAAGAGCCTTTACCAGCACTGAGTGATAGGGATGGCTGGAGTTCTCCTGCTTTAACAAGAACCCCTGTTTGTTATTATCATCAGAATTTCCTCTTCTTTTGCAGGCTCATTCACAGACTGGCTAATGGGTTTCCATAAATACTAACAAGTGCTGCCTTAAGGCTTTGTTGTGCTGCACAACATTAAGCAACAACAATAGAGAACAGCTGCTCCCAAATAGCTTTGCAGTTAATTACACTGTATACCTACAGTATGTCTTCGTGCCCTCCATTAAGAGAGCTATTGCACATGTACTGGCCAAATAATGATGGAAGATATTCAAGACAGTTCTACACATTCCAAGCAAAATAAATGGGAACCAGACTCAAATACTGACACTGCCCTTGCTGCAGGAGACATGAAAAGCAAAACAAATGAACATTACAGCAATAACATTATCATCACAACAGAAGAAGTTTGCGTGTATTTTCTCATTTGTATTTGTATCTCTAAAATAAGTATTAGATGGCCTAACATCTGGTTTGTCAAAGAAGTTTTTCAGGTATTTCACAGATGTGTAATATTTTTATTTTTACAATCTCGAATAATCACAGTCTGGCACACAAAGAAATTACTTTTATAATCGCGTTCCTCACCCAAATACATCCCCATCTCCAAGATATGCACATGAAACATTTAAATTAAGAAATAACTCCAGGATGATAAAACCTATACTTATAAGTGGTTTATATTACAATTTATAACAGGCACATTTGCTCAGATCTTGGCTTTCTTTAATAACTTTTCAATTCTTAGGCCCAGCTGGAAGCCTAAAAATAGGCACTAGAAAATTGGCATTTGTTTTGTTCAAGGTATTTGAAAGGATACCATATTAATCTTACCAGGGCCAGGTTAAAGGAATTCTTCAAGTCTCCAAAGAAAAAACAAATTTACAACATACATGCTGGCAAGAAATGCAGCCATTTAACGTGGGTTTTGAAATTGTGAATTCAGCTCAAACCTCTTCTACTCTCAAGTTTGGCCAAGTTTACCAACATTTCTCTCAAACAAGTCCAATCTCAGCCTGTTCTCTGTCTCTGCCCTGGTTTGGTTAATGTCCCTCCACTAGCACATCTTATAAAACACTAAACCCTTGGCATCCAAAGGCAAAGATGACAGCAGCATCTCTCTGGTGAAGGAATAATGGCAGGCCCTGGCATTAGGTTAGGTGTATCCAGAATTTTGTTCAGCCCTATCTTTTTCAGCAGTTCACTGTGCAAAGTTAGGAAAGCCATTTCAACTCCATGGGCCTCAGTTTTTATGCATCTACCATGATGCTGGTAATGTTGGTCTTTGTAAAGGGATGCTCTGTAACTCCTGTAGAAAAGGTAGTTGCCATAATATTCCCTTCTTTTATAACATGTAATGATACTACAGTTCAGAAGAATAAAGAAAAATTAAATTAAAAGGCCATAGTCTATTTAATTCTATGAGATAAAAATAACCTCAGAATTATTCATATTAAAAGAAAAGCACAACTAGATTCTGTCTCTAGGTAAAACATAGAATCATAAATATGCTGGGTTGGGTGTCTTCTAGTTGGTGAGCAGTTATCTAAGCCAAACATATAGAAATATTTATGTACTCCCAGATGCAGAAAATCATAGCTCCCTTATTTATCCCATGAAAAAATTGCTTTGGCATCCTACAGGCTGGGCCAAGCCATGTGCTACAGTAATGGCTTCAAATGCAGCTGCACTACACACCACTCAGGAAGGGACTGCTGCTAATAAGCCACAATTTAAAATACTTTAAATTGCAAAGTACTCCTTTGAGTCAAACATGCCATCTCTGCCAGGGTTGGGGTGCCTGGCCCTGGACTCTACACGCCAAGGATATGTGTGAGATGAAGCTCCAGTAAGAGCAGCCTGTGATTGTGGTTATGCTGAAGGTCCTGCTGAGCCACACCACACTGACAGAATCAGGAGAGGTGAATCAGCTGCCGCTTGTGTTTGTTGCACCAGCTGGGGTTCATGAACTTTCCCCTGACCTCTCTTCTAATTCAAGACTTTGTGGTTTTTCAATGATTTAAAATTTTAGCTTGAATGTGTATATATACATACGTGTGTTTATATGTATATATAACCTCCACTGTGCTAAAATTAGGTTCTCCACAGCTAAAACGACCAAAGGACAAAAGTAGCTCACATTTTAGTCACTGCTAGGGGCCAGAAAAGCCATCCTCTTCCTGCTCAGCATTGCTAAAAGCAGCTTCATATCAGCATGACAGATGTAGAGGTACCACTGTCTCAGTGTGTCTGCATTGCTCAACTTCTAATGTGAACCTGTTATTCTGGTCCCTGCAACACTCAGTCCAGAGCTGGCACTGGCATCTCCACAAGGCTCTGGAAGTGCTGGTAACCAAGTGCAGCCCACCCCCCTGCCACATTCTTGGCTGTAGATGGGAGCATGGAAAGAGAGAGGATCAATTCCTCCTGGGCAGGATTTAGATCCCTCAGTCTCAGCTGGATTTCCCTGTGCTTGGGAAACCCAAGTTTTCTCTGTCTACAAGATCTGCACTGTACCTATATAGGCACAGAGAGCCTCTACTTAGTACCAGTGCTGAAATCCCAATTCAGAGCTTTACCACTCTGGGGTAAAATGGTGCTCAGATGCAGGAGTTACAAGCCCTGTAGAGGTTCATAGACAGAAATGAGAGACACTAAATGAAAAACCTATAAACATAAATCTGAACCTTTTCTATAATCAAATAAGGAGCAAGACTTGCTAGATAACAGAGCTGGGTGCCACCAGACTTTGCCTTCACTTTGTTATGAATCTACAACAAAAATCTCTGTCACTCTCTGCACCTTAGCTGATGGTCAAACAGCATCAAGAAACAGAAATAACCCTAGATACAAAAAGAAATAACCCTAGATACAAAAAGAAACAAGACATCTTTTTCCTGCTTCCCTGGGATAATCTGAGGAAGTCAAAATGACACATGAAGCACACATGGAAGAACAAAACACGCAGTATTCCCCACCTGTATTGCAGTTTCCCCCTGTGAAGGCCAACACTAATCACAAAAATTTTCCCACTTAGTCAAGTGATTGAACTGTCCTGATGCATAAGAAGTCCATGTTAGAAAATGTGTGTCCCCTGAGACTCCAACTCAGGATTTCTTAGTGTTACACCTCATTATTTGCTCAGGGTTCCAATACAAAATATGCCTTATTTCTTTTATTAGGCTCCAGTCCTCCAGTTACAAAGATGAATCATGCCAGTACTCTCCCAAAGACAAGCTGGACCTACTTCACATACCCTTTCACAGCTCAAACACCACACCACATCCAATTAGCATGCAAGACTTGTTGCCTGAGGGTGTTGTAGAGGCCAGGAGTATTAACAGGTTCAAAGTAGGATTAGACAAATCCATGCAGGATAAAAGTCCATCAGCGGATGATCACTAACCACTATTATCTGAAACCCACAGAGCACGTTAGGAGGAGCACTGCTGTGTCTGTGCCCTACATCTTAGCCTCTTGCTTGGGATCCACTGCTGTACAAGGCTGAAAGCAAGACACTGCTCTGGACAGTCTGGCAGTCCTTATAGGAAGGAGAAACAACAACACGACCATAAAACTGTGAACCAAAAGTCAATAGTGACAGCAATGAAGGCAAAGAAGCAAAACAACTCTAGTTTCTTTTTAAAGGAAACCTTAATTATTGAAGACAGAACACAGAGTGTAAACTCATTCCATCACTCTCCTTCCCTTCCTCATTCCCTTTGGTCCTTGCTCCAAGAATGAACAGGCTGGAGCTAGTTCTTGTACCACCACTGGTGACACGTGTCTCTCTGCTCAGGAGCCAGCTATGGGACAGCCTTGGTGGGTTTGAGTTGGAAAAAAGCCATCCTGAATCCTTATCTCCTTTGAAAAAACTGAAGCTGACCCCTCTGAATCCTCCTCCCAGCCCACAGCCCTCTGCCACTTGCATTTTCAGACATTCAAAACTCAGTTAACTTTCACAGCAAATGATGGGTCTAAGAGAACAAGACTGCTCCTGGGCTATTTTCTCATGTATTGTTTTAATAGGGCTGTTTCCTTTACCTGCTACCATTCACATTTAAAAGTCCTTCATTTTCAGAACGTTTACTTTAGTGGATGAAAATGTGCTTTTGAAGTATTTCTGCTTGGAAACAAGATAAAAAATACTTCAAGAGTGATTTTATACCAATGCAACATTTTCATTTAAAGAAGAGAAACAACAAAGTGGCTTAATGTTTGTTTTTACCTTAGTTACAGGCAACATTTTCATGAAAAAAAATCCTGCCCAGGTCCCTAAATAAATATGCACAAATAAGATTATTTTTTGGCTAAATTCAGAGTAAGACATTTAAAGGTACATGTGTCTAGAAAGTCTGAAATACAGCTATGCTGTGGTGCTATTAATGCAATTTGAAGGCAATTTGGGGAATCAAACTGACACATGAGGGATCACGGCCAAAGCTGTGCCAGTTATGCCATTTCTTGACATAGAAGAATCAAAAGATTTCTACTTCTTTTTGACTAAATATGAAGAATTTTCAGTAAATATACAAATATTTTAGATACAAAAATTATTTCATCTGCTGACTTAATTATATTTATAATAAACTAATACATCTTCAAAACACAGGTATCTTTAAGTAACAATAATGTTTGAATTAAAAAAGGTCATTGAATTAAATAATTCTGAAGAAATAATAATATTTTATTTGCAAGGGTGGAAGTGGTGTCCAATTTTCTGTCCTTTGAAAATGTTTACTAAAATCAAGATAATTCAAAAACTTTTCAGTGACCTGAACAGAATTACTCCAGGAAAGGAAAAAGGAAGCACAAATTGAAATACTGAGTCCAGTTCTGTATGCTTCTAAGAAAAAGCTTTCATTCTGATGTTTATATGAATTTATATGTCATATTTTTTTATTGCTCTTTAAATCATGCAGCTTGAAGGCCTGGCTTATATTTTTCTCCAGCTACTCATGATGCAAAATTAGACATATCCTTTTGTATACATCCCTGGAGGGGTTGTGGGTGGATCTTGCCACTGGACGCGACAAAATATCCTCAAATCAAGAGCTTTCTGTGTTAAACAATTCAAATCCCAGGAGCCTATCCAGCCAATTTACCAAGTATAAATATAGTCCCTCTGCCATTCACACTGAGCACAGTGAATTCCACGCAAAACCCCTGGGGAACTAGAAGAAATATTTTAATGTTCAGCAGTAGTCTTTAATTTTGCATTCCAATTATGTCACTGACCACTTTTCTCTTTCCTCTTGAGGCGAATGTCTACCTCAGAAGGCAGGTTTTAGGAGAAGTACCTCATAGTCCTTTTCCTAAACACTCTGGCTGACCCTGGGGCTGCCCTGTACACTGGTTTGACACCAGTGAGTGGATTCTCTCCTAACACATAACCCACATAACACATGGACAGCAAAACACCTATGGATAGGGTGTGACCTTAAGGGAAGCGGGGCTTAATGCCTACACTGAAGGTTACTCAACATTTCCCAGTATAAGATCTTATTTCCAGTTCTTTACAGCTTTGCTAAATAAACTGGCCTGAAGTCTTCCATAATGAGGCTCTGCCTCGGGCTGTGTGTTTTGGAGAACTGCTTGTGTTACTAATAAGGCACTAATCCACACTGCAGCTCGATTAGTAGTCAAAATGGTTGACAAAATCTGTAATTATAAAAAGAAAAGTTCCCTGTGCTGACATATCAAAACAGACCTCTCAGGCCGCAATAGGGAACAGCCAGGATAAAAGATTCTCTGCTCCATTAGCTGTAAGGAGAGTGGGTAGGAGTTTGGCCTGAATAAAACATACTGTGGAAGGAAGAAATATTAGAATCAAATGCTCATATAAAAGCTTTGCTGCAACATCAATAATCTTCAAAGTACTTAACTGGGGAGGTAGGCATTGCAATGCCTCTCTGACAGATGGGAAGATGGAGGCACAAAGAAGCAGCGTGGCTCCTTGCAGGCCTGTGGAAGGCAGCAGTGTAAGCCTCAGAGAACATCCTGGGGCGCAAAAAAATAAAGGTGCCCAGAAAGAGATACCAAAAATCCACCCCCTTACTTCTGAGATTTATTTTACTACCACTGCAGTCGGAAACAAGTTGTACAATGTCTTGCTAAAATTGAAATTGCTTTTTTATGAGGAGCACAGAAAATTTCTCACCAGGAATAGCAACAATTGTTATCTCTAGGATGTACAATTTTCATAAAGTGAGCAAATAAATCGAACTATGAGAATCAAAAGGTATTAGACTGAGCAAATTTTTTTTTTTTCAGGAAAGCAATGCTAAAACTAACACAGAAATTATACCAATGATGTGATTGAGAGCACAGTACTATAAAAACAGTACCTCCAGCTACAGAGGATTTAACCAGGGGCTCTACAAGCCTTTGGCCTTAGTAGTTCCAGTCCTTTGCCAAGCCCTGCGCTGGGGCAGAGCTGAGAGCCCTGGAGGGCTGGGGGATGTGCAAAGAGGGGATGAGTCCCCCTGGCCTGGCTGGGCTTCCCACTGGGAACAAGGGTGGCCTCTGCAGCAGCCCAGCACAAAGAGAGATGGATCTTGCTGTGAATGAGTTTAGAAGAGGAGGCAGACACACACACACACACACACACACACACAGGCGGGTCCGTGCGGGGCTGGCACACGCGGCTATTTCCGAGCAGACGGTCGCTCCCTCCTCCTGCCCCAAATGAGCCTCAGCCCACGCAAAGTTTCCAAGCCTTTCATTAGTGGTTGTGTTAGTGGATAATAGCTATAATGAGAAGGCCATAAAAATCCAAAGTTAGCTGAGGGTCCTTAACCATTATGTGGCTCTCTTTCCAGATTTTTATTTAAACTTTAATGACTGCCACATAAGATCAAGCAACAACAAACAACATTTGTATTACAGCTGTATTATTTAATTCCCATTAGCTGAAAATGCCAGGCTACTGGCCAGTAGCTCAGGAAAATAAGTGGTGACAGGTGAAAGAAAAATACCCTTCCTGTACCTCTTCAAGCCACTTTAAAGCCTGAGGCTCTGCAATGTCATTTACACCTAATGAAACCTAATGTCAGACCACACTATTTAGCCAAATGTTATCCTTTTAGGAAAAAAATGGACCTTGCTACTTTTAAGGACACGGTGCTCTTTCTGGCCATAATTTCTACTGTCTAATTAAACCATGATAGAACTGATCCCTTTAGATTTGCTATTAACTTATTTATTTCTGCTTTTGAAGGTGCACTTAACACCACCTTATATATTGGGAGATCTAGGTGCTGAAAGCTGTAATTTACCCTCTGGTTTAATTAGATCAATGACTTTATTGGACAGCCTAAAATGTCTGAAGTAATAATCACAGCCCAAACTTCTAATTGTGCATCAAGCACAAAAGGAGGCGTGCATACTTCTCTTCAGTAAAGAGTGAAGTATTTTAAAGAGCTGCTTTCATCTCTAATGGCTGCACTATCATTTTGCAGTTCAATTTGAAATGTTTTGGGTTAACCCGCCAACACAGCAAATGTAGAGTAACAACAGAGACTCAATGTTTTCCATCATGTTCTTACAGTTTTCAAGACAAGTCCTGGAAGCAAAATTAGCAGAGTGCAAATTCATATTGATCTGCCTGGCTTCTGAAAAAATAAATTTTTTTTCAATGTCAATTAAAGTTAACAAAGTGAGATTTCGATCAGGTTACTTAAGTAAAAGGTCATAGGAATAGGTTAAGAGAAGATAAATTGCATACACACAAACATCACTTTCTCAGAGAAACATACTACCTGTTCAAAGAAAAGCAAGCAGTATATGTATTTTAAAAGATGAAATCAAGTTTTATCAAATTTCTTCAGCTTCAGTAATTTTCTTATTTGCTACATTCATTAAGCAAGTCCAGTGTTTTAAAAAAAAGAGGGAGGGAAGGAGGGAAGGAGGGAAGGAGGGAGGGAGGGAGGGAGGGAGGGAGGGAGGGAGGGAGGGAGGGAGGGAGGGAGGGAGGGAGGGAGGGAGGGAGGGAGGGAGGGAGGGAGGGAGGGAGGAAGGAAGGAAGGAAGGAAGGAAGGAAGGAAGGAAGGAAGGAAGGAAGGAAGGAAGGAAGGAAGGAAGGAAGGAAGGAAGGAAGGAAGGAAGGAAGGAAGGAAGGAAGGAAGGAAGGAAGGAAGGAAGGAAGGAAGGAAGGAAGGAAGGAAGGAAGGAAGGAAGGAAGGAAGGAAGGAAGGAAGGAAGGAAGGAAGGAAGGAAGGAAGGAAGGAAGGAAGGAAGGAAGGAAGGAAGGAAGGAAGGAAGGAAGGAAGGAAGGAAGGAAGGAAGGAAGGAAGGAAGGAAGGAAGGAAGGAAGGAAGGAAGGAAGGAAGGAAGGAAGGAAGGAAGGAAGGAAGGAAGGAAGGAAGGAAGGAAGGAAGGAAGGAAGGAAGGAAGGAAGGAAGGAAGGAAGGAAGGAAGGAAGGAAGGAAGGAAGGAAGGAAGGAAGGAAGGATGGATTTGTAATACAGATATCTGTGGATTTTGCAATCCAGAACTTTGTGCTGAAAATAGTCCTATTGATTACAAGGGATTAAAATTACTTCTTAACACAGAAGCAGTGGAATCTGGCCTTGAGCAAAATCCCACTAAAAACTCAGAATATAAATTAGAAAAAACAGTCAATTAACTGAATATTCATGCTCTGTAACAGAATCAAAGAAATTTTTGGTGGAAGAGACCTCTGGAGGGCTCAAGTCCAACCTCCCACTCGAGCAAGTTTGCCATAGGTTTTTCCCACTCCTGCACTACCTTCTTAGAGAAATTTTTTTCCTAATTCCCAACCAGAACTTCCCATTTTTTGCTGTTTTCAACTGTTACCCCTTGTATGGTTTGTGCCAGCACTGAGAAGACACTGTCCCTGTTATCCTTGTCACCACTCTTTAGTTGCCACCACTGCAAGTTGCCATTGTCCCCTTAGCCTCTTACCTAGAACAAACCAACACCACCTTCCTCAGCTCTTTCTTGCAGCTCGAGTATTCCAGGCCCTGGACCATCATTACAGTCCTCTACAACTCCACCACATCACTCCTGAACAGGAATGGGACAAGGGAACAGAAAAGGGGTGCAAACTGGATTCCAAGTGCAGACTGACCAACACAAAGTAGAGGAGGATTAGAGCTCAGCTTTAACTGGAACATGAACAGAACACACCTGTCTCCAGGAAGAGCATATTGATCTCATTTATCAAGCTCAGATCCAAATTCCAGACTTTTCTGTCATACTGTAGTTTGATTAAGCCCACTAAATGCAAGAAACTATTATTTTTAATTACTTTTGACTTATAACACCCTATAGCACGGGGAGAATAATTTGCTAGTACAGATTCTTATCTCACTGATTTCATTTGGAGGAAACTGAACAATGTTTCAAAATTAGTAGCTTTCCTTGTAGGGTCAGAGAAAGGAGTGGAGATGATTTTGTCTGCACTTTTGGAGTGCAGTCATGCACACCTAACTAGTGCAGTCAGCTACTAGGATCAGACACACAAATCTAAAAGGCTTCACACAGTCATATATTTGTAAGAATTCTGATGTGCAAAAAAAAAAAAAAAAGAAGAATACATGATTAGGACACTGAATTTAGAGAACTAAGTCTCCCTTAGACCAGAAATTCCTAAGGAGTATTTAGGATCCCTAAGTATTTGCCAAGGATAATGAGGTCACTCGATGGATTCTTTGGAATTTCAAATAAACATCTATCACTATGTGTTTACAGTCTATCTGTAAAATGTCAGGATTCTTGTGGCTAAAGCAGCAACAGGGGACTTAGGACTTGTGTTCAGTTTTTGGGTTTGCCACAAATTTCCTTTGAGGGGCCAAATTTCCTTTGTTTGTCTTTCTGCAGCTCTCCTCCTCAAGTGCGCATACAGACAATCATGTTCTCTTCCCCCCAAATTGCTTTTGCAAACTAAAGGAATTATCAGACAATTTTCTCACATTATGATTATTAAAAGAGGCATGTCAGCCACAGCAAGGACCTTCAGGAAGTCAGAGGACATTCCTTATAGAAGTACCTAGCTTGGAAAAGGCCCAGCACCACCAGCACTTCCAGGTCCCCATGCCACACTTAGATGTGTTTTAAATCCCTCCAGGGATGGTGACTCCACCACTTCCCTGGGCAGCTTGTTCCAGTGTTGGACAACCATTTTGTCCTCATCTCCAATCTAAACCTCCTTTGGCACATTGAGGCCATTTTCTCATCCTGTTACTTGTTACCTGGGAGGAGACACCAACACCCACTTTCTGCTGCTTTCAGGCAGTTCTAGAGAGCAAGAAAGTCACCCTAAGCCCCCTTTTCTCCAGGTTAAACCACCTCAGCTGCTCCTGAAAAGGCTTGTGGCTCTAAACCCTTCACGGGCTCCACTGCTCTTCTTTGGGCTCTACCCTATGCTGCTCCCACCAACATTCTCCCTTCCCTGCATTTCCCCACATGGAATGAAGAGCAGTTCCTGGGCATAGTGCCAAAGCAGCTGGTACAATAATAGGTGGAGATGTTATTTTGGGTCTAGGAAGAGGCTCACAGTTATTATGAGCTAAGGGCACCGGACACAAAGCTGTTTTAAATGCAGGATGGTTACCCAGCTATGCAACCCAACCACATGCAGTGGGACTATGTGCCACAATGAGCAGCCTCAATTAGAAATGGGAGAGGAGGAAGGGCTAAAACACCTTGCTTGTCTTCCAGTGTCTGTACTAGACTAAGTTTGCTCCTTCAGCAGCACCTGCCCAGCCGCAACACTTGGCTGTGTAAACTAACCACTTCTGTGCTGGATTCAGTCAGCCACTTCTAGACCACTTCAGGCCTGCTCTGCTGCTTCTCTTTCTCTCCTTCTTCCCTTTCAGTTCAGTCCCTCTCCACTTCTTTCCATTTATTTCTCCTTACCTCCTAACTCAATTTTTCTACCTTTCTGAGAAACATGAGCTCCCATGACAGCTCTATCACATTGCTTACTTCGCTTGTCAATTTTACTTCTCTTCATTGACTTGCTTCTATCTTCTCCTTCAGAATGTAACTTAAGTAGCTCACAGCCTTCTCATAAAGCCTCACAAACAGGGCAAATTACAGTAAAAAAACCAAACTGAAACTTTTTTACCTGGTTTTGACTTTGACAGAAATTTTATGTGACATACCTTAGATAGCTTGCACTCACACTAGTGATTAAACCCAGCCTCACTTTGGAGAACCTAATTCATCAACATTAGGGAAAATGGACAAAATTTCAGGTAACTAAACTGTAAATCTCAAAATGGGTTTTATGAATAAGAATATGAATTGTTACAGAGACAAATACTACCAGTCTTCTTTGCACGGTCAACTAGGTCTGGTTCAAATCCAGTAAGAGGCACCAAGGATGATAGGACAAAAATAAAGGATGAAAATGCATTTGAAATAATGCACCTATGCACTGATGGAATTATTAGGAAAAGCTGTGCAGTTCTGGTTTCCAAACTTTAAGAATGGAAAACCTCCAAAATGAACTTTAATACGATATATAGTTAATACTATTATTAACAGATCACAAGTTCTGGATTTAGAGTCAGGGAGAACTGTCTAAATAATCCCAGACATTGGGAAGTTTCTCATCCCTCTGAGCCCTAGTGCTTCTTCTAGCAGGGCTATGATTCACATCATTTCACTAGATTCAAATTCTTATAATTGACATTGCCTTTGTGTTTTGTTACCATTTTGTCCTTCAAATTCCTCCATAAACCCACTTTTCCCAAATACTCAGTGTTAGTCCAGAGTTACTCACTCCTGCCAAGCCCTCAGCAGATTTCAGTGTGCTTTAGTTAGATCACACAGGAAAAGCAGTGCCATAAATGAAATCAATTCCCAGGGAAGCTTAAATTGCATATGTGTTTTTGGATAAGAACTTGTTTCTTCATGAGGAGGATGAGATTTTTCCACTAGGTTTAGTAGAGCAGGGTGACATGTAATGTTACCACTCACACATTCCAGCGTTTATGTTAACAGCTTCATCAAATCCATCATGGTATTATGTAGATGGTTAAAATTAAGCAGTGTAGTATGTAAGTGTTTATAGGATTAGACCCAGAGATTTGAAGCATATAAAAGGCAAGTTCTGTCTAGAGCCACTACGTGAGAAATGATGAGCTGAATTCAGGAATAATGCCAGCAGGCTCACCCTGTATTTTCTTGCAAGACTATCACCACAAAATCCAAATTTGAGGGGCAAAATTTACAGATCAAAGTTTAAGAATTCAGGAGTCACAGGAGCACAAATAAGAAATTTTTGCAGTTCCTGCAAGTCCTTGAACATTTCAGATTTCTGGTACACATTTCTGAAAACAAAAACTCAATAGTTGCCCATTGCTCTTAACACAAGGAGTGCCTGATGTTTGCTTCACCGTTCACTGAGTCTGCGAATGACAGGAAGAATGTTGACATTTTGTGCCACACGTACGGGGAGAAACAGATCATCTCCCCCTGAAAGGTGCTTTATTTTATGTGAGAAAAGACAAAACTCTGACTTCCACATCAAATAAATCATACAATAAAACGTTATTTTTAAAGGGAGTGAGTATTTTGCATATTAATATTAAATGACATCTGAGCAGCAAATATAGAAATTATAATATTCAGTATCTCACAGAGAGCTGACACGGAGCAGAGGAGTTCTGGTTACCAAGCTGTCTTAAATCTACAGCCTCAAAAAAAAAAGCTTCATCAAAATTTAATATTCATGCAATAGGGACTCTTTCATTGTTATGAAAACTGATTAGGGTCAAACATAAAATCTTGGGTGCTTCGTTTACTCTCTTCCTCCACAAGAAAAAGAAAAAAAGAGGTGCAAAAATCAACCCAAGAAAAAAATAAACCTGGCAAGCGTTTTTCCTGGCAGCATTTCAGGGAGCTACTATTTTGTGTTTGGTAAAGATGCAGTCCTTACCAGCCAACACACAGACCCTTACAAGGAAACGGAGGCACATTAGTAATTCAAATAAGGGGCAAAAGAGACTGACTAAAATTGAAATGTGCACACTTATTTTCTAGCAAATCAGCAACAGCATATAATATAGTAGAAAGGGGGTAAGAGAGCCGATAATTTTTTTTTAAAAAATGTGGGCAAAGCTCTTCTTTTTGAAGAAGTCACAGAGCTAAAATAACCATATTGTTAGGCAGTGACTCATGGGAACAAAGACAACAATGCTATCTAGGATCGTTATACTGGTGCCTTTTAATCATAATGTTGGTACAGTTTTCCCTCACTCTGACCTAGTTTAAATAGTTTAGAAAGCTTAATAGGCAATGCTGCTTACAGCACTGTCAGGAGGACCTGAATATATACAACAAGTCCTTTTGTGAATGAAAATTACTGATTCATGGCCCGTTACACTCCATGAATTCAGAGAAACAACAGTGAAGTTAACCCACGGAAGTTTCACACAACTGAATCTGAATTTGTGTTCCTGCACTTTCCAAACATTCGTGTTGACAATCTGGCATCGTCAACATGGCGTGTCCTGGAATAGCTACCCATGTCACAGTGCTTCAGTGACAGCAGGGTACAACCTGATAGGGGCAAAGTATAGGTAAAAAGTCTAAATTTAAAACCCACTAAGTTGAGCAGGAAATGTTTTCAGTTCTCATAAAAAAGATTTATGAGAACAATGCTTTTACTAAAGTTTTTAATAGAAGTTTTTGTGTTTTAACTGACAGGCTGGAAATCAAGAATTTTTAGTCTTGGAGTTTTCAATGAAAACAAAAAGGTTGCCAGTAACCGCCATTTCCAGTAGAAATATCCTTTTGGCAAGAAATGATATCTTTGTTCATTTTCTTATTGAAAAACATTGATCCATTCCAATGATTGATGTCAACTATAGGACACAACTGTATTTTCCATGGGATAACTGATGAACTTGCTTTTAGTGTTAACTAGATTAATGTGTGCTATCATCTGCAAGTTTACAGTCCACCAAAATATAAAACCCACTTTTCTGAACCTCTGGCTCTGAAGTCACATATGTTACCTGCAGATACTGCTTGAACTTGTGCTGAACATAATTAAGTTGCTCTGTGTATCCCTGTGAGCCGCACTGGCCATCGCTCTTTATTTGCAGGGTGAAATTTTCTCCCACTGCAAAGCCCAGGCAAATATTCTGGAATCATTAAGGGGCTTTGCTCAGCTGCAGCAGTAACAGCCCCACAAGGGACACCCTGCCCTTCCTCTGCTGCTTAGTCTGGGTCAGCTCCAGGATCCCACAGAGACCAGCATAAAGGACAGTGATGAAAATGAACCATAAAGAAAACTCATGAGGTCAAGCCAGTGCATGCATTTATTCTACTGAAGATTCAATAGTCACTAGCAGGGACCTGTAAGACCTCCTCCAGTGATTGGTTTGGGAAAGGCAACTCCTAACATCTATATTCTGACTTAGAAAAATAAAGCTATCTTTCCAGAATTATTGACCAACAAACCTATTTCTCTAGATTTCACACAAGCAGGATTTATTTTTTTCTCCCCTCTGCCTCTCTGGCTCCTGAGAGGTATTCTCAATTATACAGAGGAAACAGACGCCTTGATTTCTCCATGTGGCTCAGTCCTGGACTATTACAAGGAAAAATGTCCCAACTGGGATTTTCAGAAGCATTGGCTTAATCCTCCTCCCACGAAAGCCACTGGTAAAAACACCCATGAATCTTCAGTTGGAAGAAAAGAGGACAGTGCTAAAGACTCTCAAAAACCTCACTATTGCCACATGTGGACGTGACCTAATCTTGTTAGAGAAAAGTGCTCTTCTGAATATCAGATAGATTCTATTTTCTCCCAATGAATAAAGATTAATCCACAGCACAAATTCTCCTTAAATAAGGTTTTCTTAAGGCAAATTAAGGGAAAGGGTTTTTAGGCAGCGTATTGGAAAAAAACACAAACTGGAACAGACCACCAGGCAGCTTGGAAGAGCAAAAGTTTACTTTGTAAAACCAAACTTTGCAACCTTAATTTTGTTAACATGAGAGTATCCTCTAATTTTATCTACAGCTACCACCTTCTCCAAGTTACAATTGCCAAAAAAGGTCAAAATATCTTAACGCTACATTCCACCGAGTCACTAAATGGAACAGAAGTCATATTACTGTAATTCATAATTCAGAACTCAAATTTCATAAGACAACATAAGAAATGTCATTTTAACCACACTAATTCCTTCACAGTTAACATGAGTGGGTGTTGGTGCAATCCAAGCTGAAAAAAGCCATCTAATTTCAGCAAGTATACCACAAGCCAACTTGGCAGCCCTCCACATGGATCAGACAAATGTCTGCTCTGTTGAAGCTGAAGGCACAGTGATAATTATCACAGCTGATACTGCATCAGTGGTAATGACAGTGTGGTTTGTAAATATGAAACAAACTAGGATTCTCTCGTTCACAAACAGGGATTTGGTGCTGCTGTGGGAACCCGCCATAAACCTGCCAGATCTGAATGCGGCCCTTGATCCAAACTAGGGCACGTTCCTGTGTAACTGGGTACTCATTCAATAGCTGCAGTGCACATTTAATGATCACACTTCTTGGGTGGGTGTTGGTAGGAGCTGGACAAACACATGACATGACAATTATATGACGATCACACCCACAGGAGGGGAGAAGCAGCCAGTGCCACCACTCCTACTGAAAATGGAGATGCTGCAACCATTCTTGCCTTTGCTCAGTACCTCGCTATTGGGGTCAGGTAGATCACCAGGAAGGAGTCAGGTCTTTCCAGAATAATTAAGCAAGCTCAGTTAAAGTTTCCTAAGGCATTTAGCCAGTAAGAAAAACCTCTCAAACTATGAAGTCAAGGAAAGACAGATAAGCTCTCATTTAAGGAGACAGCAGAAGTCATAATGGCTGAAATAGGTAGGTGTTCCCCAGCCCAAAACTACAGCTACACAAGCTACATCAGAAACCTAAGCTTTGCTTCCTGCCCTGTCCCTCCAGTGGCAGCTGAGTCCAGAAGGGAATAGTGGTTTTGCAGAGGTTTTTGGCTCAGAGAGCCCTTCTGAGCACCACAAAGCAACGCTCACGTGCAGACAACGAGCTGGCTCTGAAGGACTTGCAGGTGACCGAGCAGCCCTCCAGACCAATGCCCTCACCAAAAGCCAATGGATAAAAAATAGCTTGAACTCTCTCATCCGTGGGACCTTAGCATGTACCAGTACCAGAGGGTTTCCCCCAGAGCCAATTCAGAGTTACTTACAAGCTGTGTCTCGTGGTTTAACTCCATAATGAGAATTCTACTCTGCTATTGTATTAATGAATATTTATTCTTCATGCTTCTTCATGAGAGGTGAGCTTGGCATTTAAGGCAAAAAAATATGAAATTTCCTTTCCAGTTACTAAGCAATATCCAGTCATTAGGAAAGACTCTTGATACATAGATATTGGCTCCAATGAAATGTTTTTGAACAAGCTCTCCCCTGGAAAAAAACCAAGATCAATGGAACATTTTCAATTTCTTCAAAATAACGTGATTGGAAACGCAACAGCTATTTCCTATGTTTAATTGTCCCCCTCCCTATTTTATGCTATCTTTCTAAAATGCTAACAATCACTTAAAACCATGTGTTTTCACTTTCCCTCAGATCATCTTTTTCCATTACAGAAGTCTTGAGCTCTTTCACTCACCAAAAACCTTACACGGGAGCAGAGAAGAACCAAACTAAACTTTGCATTTCTTCTAAGTTGTTTTTTTTTTTTAATTCACTGGCTTTGCCCACATAGGATTCATCTTATCTCATCCCACACTTCTCTCCCCTCCTTGCAGGTGCAGGATTACCTGGAGAGTAGCTGACGTACTCTAGAGACTGGATTGGGGTTTCCCTGCTCCATTTTCCCTCCATTGCTTTTTTTGGTTAGAGAACATAATGAACTCCTAATCATGAGCACTTGGTTCAGCTACACAGCTGTAACTGAATTGTCAGGTGGCTGTCAGCATGCACAATAAGAAAAATAGAAGTATAATATAAATCTTTATTGCTAGTACTTAGAAGAAACAAACTGATTTGTGTATCTAGAGTACTGGTGGATATTTGTATATGAAAACTAATTAGATTTTAAAATAAGAGATGAATTTCACATTTCTGTCAGACTGTATGAAGCTAATAATCTTTAATATTTTATGGTAATTATAGGTCCAGGTAGATCAGAAATATTATATCTCAAACATATGAGTCTCCTCTTTGATGACAGTTTTACTACCTATTTCATCAGCTGTTTGGCAAGTCAGTTTTGTAAAGACGAAGCAAAAGTGAGACAAATTTGCTGGAAGACAAACTCCAAACTGGACCGGGTAGTTTGCACTATTCTGTCACTGCTAATGGAGTTCAGCTCTATTACTTATAACAAAACCCTCTGGTATGTAAAACACTTACTTTACTACCATATCATTTTTACTAATAAAACCAAAAGGGGACCTGCTATGCACCCCCCTTACACAGACTGCCAACACCCACAGGGTTCATGCAGGCTCCAAAAATCATCCAATAACTCCTAAACAAAGCAGTTCTCATCCCCTCTCCAGTTCATCTCTGGAGTGGTCTATGCTCAGGCTTCTGCCCTATAAAAGTAGGTTTAAATTCAAGATAAATTAACCCACATGGAGTTCAGTGCTAGCCTAGCTGAACTGCTCTGGGGAACACAGGTTACCTTATTGGCACACGGGTAAGAGCCAAAGCTGTGTCTCCTTTACTCTCACAGGGACAGGTAAGACAACAGATGTATTTTTAAGGCCCACACACGATTTTTCCCTTCAACCATTACTCCACATTGAAATGCAATCTTGCTTTCATTAGGAAAGAGATGCCTTCTAACTGAAGTTGCTATATCTGGAATGAAAACGTATGTATCACATGGCAGCCTCATTTCATTTCATTCCCATCACACTGCAGTGCCTACTTTTCCTCCTCCTCGTTCTTCAAGAGTAAGAGCTGTTGTTTGTGTATAGCATGCACATTAGCACAGATAAACTGCTCACTGAGTGTAATGATTAATGATTGAATAGTGCAGTTGTTGCAAAAATAAGTCATGCAGTGAAGAGAGATCTGAAGATTATATCTAACACCAGGGGATGGCTTATTAATCTTACTTCTTGAAGAATTCGTGAGTAAATCATTCTCCTTTATTAATGATATTTCACTTTGCTCCATGAGACATCTTTTATACATCCAGAAGGGCAATTATCTGTTTAGGCCAGGAAACAATATTAGTTACAGACGGTGCTTGAATGTTTGATCTAAGTCAAATAAAAGTGGGAAAAAGAGAATGAAGCACACTCCAAAGACTACCCCAAACAGAACTGCATTTACAGGGAGGATGTTTTGGTTCCCCTCCACCTGGAAATGACAAATTATGTGCTTTTTTTGAGTCTCAATTAATGTGGAGCTTGCATACTCTAACAGTGATATAACAACTCAGGGAAAACTACATTACTTTTATATCTTCTGTGTCTGAAGGAATTCTATTATATGTGAGGTGGTTAAACATGTCTGAAATGGTTTATTAATATAAAAGTCTTTCAAAGGGAGATCTTAAATTCTTGATCACAATGAGATATTGAAGACAGAAAGTAGAGGTTATAATTTAAAAATAAAAAAAACCTCTTCTTGGTTTAAAACTCTCTTTTTTTCCAGCTGTCCCTCATCTGCTATCCACAAAAATATTGGAAGATTTAAGGAGGGAACACAGACACCTGTTTAATAGTAGCATTCCAAGAACTGTAACACAAAAAATGCACAATGCTAATACAAATCTAAAAATAATCTCCAAAAAGATATTCATTAATTAAACACCTTGAGTATGGAAATAAAAAAATTTAATTGTTATAGAAATTGCATTAGATAACATGGGTTGATGACAGAATTGCTTTGCAGATTCACAAAACTGACAAATATCTTCCCAGGGATTTCAAATATTACTTAGCTGAGTCACAGTTACCCTTTAGATTAATGGAACAATTAAATGCAGCAGTTTATTTGGCAGGTAGTTAATTAATGAAAGGCACAGTGATCTAGTGGATAGAAACATAAGGAGACACAAGAAATGAGGAGAAGTTATACTTTGCTGTCAGGTGTGCATTAGGCTAAGGATGATCTGCAGGGAGAACTGCAGAGATGCTCTTGCATGTGCAGGCATTCCACCGAGGTGCTCTGATAGGGACACCTGCCCTGCCAAGTGTTGTGTGAGATTTGCACTTTCACCAGATGCCCCTGGGTGTAATTGCTGAACTGGAGCTGCTCATTTGAGTGTCACAGGTTCTGCTGCTGCCACTCTTGTCAGCTCAAAGCTGGAAAATGGAATTTAGAGCAGAGGAACCAGAGCTCTGCCTTTTAAAAAAATCACCACTGAGGGATCTGTTTGGGTTTTGGAAACATGAACATCCTTCCAGACTGCATTTGTCATCTGTTAATTAAATTCTTTAATTAAAAAAAAAATCATAACAGGCAAATCTGGTAGAAAAATACTATTTCAATAAGGTACCTATATTGAAAGGGGAAATAAACCCCATTCAGCAGTGCAAGAGTCCCATTTTCTGAATGAACTATCTCTGGTAGTGTGACAATTTTTTTGACAGCACCAATCTGTCTGATAGTGAGAGGACATTTGTATCATTAATAAATGCTTTTGTCTGGAATCTGAAGTTGCTTTATGTTTTTAGTTTTACGTTGCTTGTTGCAAAAAAAAAAAAAAAAAGCCAAAAAACAACAAAAACAAACCCCAACCCAAAACCTCGAAAAAAACACCAAAAAACCCTACAAAAACAAAAAGAGAAGTAATGAAAGAAACAGAATTGATCAAATAAAGCTGGTTCAGGATTTTCACTTGAGTACATTCTAGAGATTCCTAATTTTCATTTGGTTGGTACTTGCGACTCAAGAAAATAGTGAGCATCCCAATCATACTTTAAAGCCAAAAATATGCAGGTCAAAATATGACTGCACTTTGTAGCAAAGATTGGATCTGACTGCAATGTGTTTTCAGCACCCAGCTTCAGATCCTGTATTTTTTATTTTCATTTTTAAGCTCATCTGACCAAATGGACACAAGAGCCTCTTTCCCCTAAATTCCCAAGGCATATTAAGATTCTATTTCACTGGTTCATTTCAAATCCAGATTTTATGTTGCCTGATAATCATTACACTACTGACAAAAGCCACACCTGTTCATCCACACAGCATTCAAAACTGGGGAAAAGGGCTTTACTCAAAGCCATCCTTTCACATTCCTAGGTGTAAAAAGGTATGTTGAAGCTTTTGGGCTGCTAGAAGTCTACCCCACAGAAGTTTATAAAATAAAGGTTTGGCCTGCAGTGCAGTTACCCATTACAAAGAGACCATGGTCTGTTACCTGAACTTGATCTTTCCCTCCACTCAGCCCCACATCACAGCACCAAGTTATGCAGAAAAGTCTCAACACAAAAGTCAGATCCAAATCCACATTTCTAGAACATAAGAGTCTGTGCAGGGGCTACAACATTGCCCTGGATTTGCTGGGAGTAATCTTAAAGAATAAAGGTAAAAAATAAAGCTATGTATTTGAAAACAGAATTATGTATTTTCATTGGAACTACCTCCAGCCTCATGCAGGCCTCAGTGATTAGAAAACTGGATACCAAAGTGATAAGAAAAGGAGAATAAATGTTAATACTATTTATTCTCCTCTGAGAATTCCCTACAGTCCTGCTCAGGGAACCAAGGTAGTGAACAACAGCAAAAAACCCAGCTTTTCCAGCAGGTGCCTGGCTAATATTTGAGAAACAGGCAAATATGTGATCTTTTTAGGGACAAGTATATACCTCATCTGTTGTGTGAACCAATTCTCATCCTTCTAATCTGGAATATTAGCAGATTTGTGCAGATTCTCAAGCCTGACCTGCTTCTGAGAAGAGAATTATTCAAATAGGTTACACCAAAATAATCAGCAGTTAAAAACTAACATCAGTAGATAGTGACTCTATCAGCATTTTTCTCTCTTGCTGCATTTTTTTTTCGTAAGTAATTAAAAAGTGTCTCTGAAAGAGCAGTATGTACAGTATGTCATAAAGTCTCTCTGAACTACCTATATTTACCCCTGAAAGTGAATTCTTTATAAGACCTAGGATATCAAAGAAACGAGGGATCAAAGTAGTTTTAATAAGCAACCCAGTGTTTGTAGAACCTGCACTTTCATGTATCATGTTTTGTTCAAGTTCTTAATTTCGGTTCCTCACCACAGAAGGCACTTAAGATAACTATCTATAACCATATTGTCATGTTGAATCCTTTGATTATTTAACATGTACACCTTAGTGAAACAAAAATGCCTTTTTTTCCCCATAATATTTGGACTTCATTGTATTTTCTCACATGAAACATAGATTTGATTTGTTTGATAGTTGGATCGTACTGTAGTATTTTCTTTAGAATTTCTATTTATATATTAGTAAAGTTCAATGTAGCACAGTTTTATCTACTCCTATACACTGATGTGATCTATAGAACCTTGATCTTTTACAAATTCAAAACAAACACGTAACAAAAGACTGTAAGAGCTACAGAAAACAAAGTTTACTGGGCCTTAAAAGAGAAACCAGAGGTTCCCCAGTGAACACCAGTATGCTCTTTAACATACTAAAATAACTTTATCACCCTCTTGCTTGAAATTAGAGCTTTGCTATGTTTACAAATTGTTTTGTGGTAAAAACAAACAACTTAAAACCCCCCAAACTCCCATATATGTTTGATCTGTAGTTCTAATAAAATTGTCAATAAAGACTGAGAATTATTACACTCTTGCTTAGAAGCACAGATTGAAAGATGAAGGAACTATAAGATCAGACTGTATGCAAAAAGCAATAATAACAAAAAGAAATAATGACAAATATATCTTGTGCCTAACACCACATCTGGATATACAATTTTTATTTAGCTCTGAAAACTGACATACTCTTAGCTTGGAATCTGAATGAGAAATAGTTAGAAACCTTTGCAGGAGCATACTGAAACAAAACCAGGCAGGTCAATTTTCTCCCCTTTTTTCTCTTAAGTCTTACAGTAGGATCCACAGACATAAAGGGAGAAGACTGTTCACAGAAGAACATACACAAGATTTATTCCAGCCCTTATGGGAAGTGAAAGCTGGTGCATGAGCAGCTAGGTGAGAGTTTAAAGAAACCCTCACAACAAGGGAGGGTGTTTCCTCAGTTTCCACCAGTGTGACTGCAGCTACCTGGCTCTCATTCAGCAAAGAGCACTGGAGCGGTGTTCTGGACATTTCAGATACAAATGCCTTCCTTCAGCCTTTTTGCACACCTTGAAAAACACAGAACCTCAACCCCAGCACCACGATAAAGACAATAGCACTAACATCAAGATATCTCAAGAAAATCTTGTTAATAGAAAAAAAAAAGTGACATTTGGGGTCACACATAAAGAAGATGACATTTTGCACTTCTGTTTCATCACACTCACCTGACCCAGACCCCAAAACAGGGATCTTCCTAAATACAATGGTTCTCAAGCCTAGTGGAGCCTTCAAAATGAACCAAAACCTCATACTGGACCAGCAATCAGCGCTAACAGACTCACACTACCTTTCCACTACTCAGATGACAAAAAAAAAAAAGCTGGATTCAAGTTTTCAGCTCTGGTTCCCAGCAATTCCACTAAGGAGTGAGGTTGGTGTATGAGGGAGGGTAACTGGTCAACACAGCTCACTTGGCTTCTGCACACAGGAAATAACTTCAGGGGAAAGTTCCAAAAGAGGAATTTAATTCCCTGACAATACAGGCAAGAGATTTCCCTGTGTTTCTTATCTTCTAGACCAGACCTAAATCAGGCTGTCATGTAATCAATGGACTATGATAGCCTGATTATCATGTAGGATAAGTGATATCTATTAGAAAAAATTGATCCTGACATAACTCAGAAAAGACAGCAGCTTAAAGCTAGAGGCCACAGGCCCTGGACTGGCCTTTGTACATATTTAATGGCTGTCATTTTCCTGGAGGTGCCTGAAAACAGCAAAACTCTCAAGGTAAATCTATATTGATTGAATAATCCTTGTCATCTGTTAGGACTAACAAAGCTGTCACAGTACAGCCACAAGCAAACAGATTTTATTTGATAACTTTCTTTCCATTTCACCATAGAAGCACAAGTACTAGAGTTTCAAGGGAGCCCCTTCATGTTTGGTCTGTTTTCACTCAGGTAATTCCCCAGTGGAGGCCCCTGTTTTCAGTGGCTGATTAACTGCCACGTACTTAATTAAACCTGCAGCATCAGAATTACAGTTTATGAAAGAATCAGAAGCCGGCTGCCAGCGAACCCCCAGTTCTGCAGGGCTTGTGTTATATTAGGAGCTGAGCCTGAATGATTATGGCTCAGAGCTTGATAAAGATTGTAGGGGTGGGTGTGCTTGAGGCTGTCCCCTGTGACAGCATCTCCCTTTATGAATACAGAAAAATTCATCAAACAGAAATCATTAAATGGAGCAGATGGGGTTTGCTGTGTGGCTGAGGCATAAAGCGCCTGCAGATGATGAGCACTGCACGGGGCAGCCAGGCAGATCAAAACCACAGTCCTGGGGAAGGTGGGCAGCGCAGCACCCTTTGCTGCTGTTGTCCTCTCCATGAACAACTTGCTTTTGTAGAGGTCAGAAATCGTGTTCCCCCCGGTAACACTCCCCTTCAATCTTCACCAAAGCTCGCCTGCTTCCCATCTACATCTGCCTCATGAAGCCCTTGCAAAATGACAGAGAAAAACCAGTGTTGGGTAGAAGAAAAACTCCCCAGCTCCTTAATTTCCTCATTTCACACTCTAATAATATTTAATACAACATGACAGTTGTTTGTATTTTCATTGAATCCCTTTTAAATAGGTCAAACTTTTATTCTGCTTCTATTTTTAAAAGCTAGAATCTACTTTGCTTCCTATGAGATTCAGGTGCCAGCACCTCAACACAGAACTGTATATGGACAGACTTGAGCTGTATTTCATTTCTCAAGGCCAGTTTAACCTCTCTTGAAATGGAAGCACAAATCCAGGCATCCAAGCACCCACAAACAGGGTCATAAGAGATGCACATCCCACAGGAGCCTTGTCCTGCCTCCAGGTGTGAATTTCACCCTCAGAGATTTTAGAAACATCATCTCCCATTTCAATAGAAAATTCTGACTCCTAAGCCTGCAGAGAGTACCTCAATGTAAAAGCTCATTTATTCACCTTAACTGCATTTATCTCAACTGATTTTTGCCCTTCATTAAAGTGTGCATCTTCTGCCCTCAAAGCACATGGAAGGAAAACAATTTAACAGGGAGCATAAAGTAGCAGACTTGGAGTCTCAGAATGAAGACTGCTAAAGGAAATTTTTTGTTTCATTGGGAGGGTGCATTGTTGATTATGTTAACCTTGCCTGCAAGTTTCAGTTTTGCTTCATTTTCACCTACTAGAGCTCTTTTTAAATTCAAAAGGCAGTAATTTTGTTTTATATTTCATCTATATAGGCTGCCATAAAATCTATCCATCTTAATGATCCTGTTAATTGTCTTTGGTTTTTAGCACCATTTTCACCGATTTCTTTTCAAAAGTATACATATGCTCTTTCAATGCAATCATTTTACAAATATTTTTTAATATAAAAAAGCTGACCCATAGCTAAAATAGTGCCACTCAGGAATCTGGGAAGTTAGCTTCACACATATCAATGTTTCTAGAAAGAGAATACCAAGTCAATTGCACCCTAGAAACTTTGCCCA